>NC_030381.2:55698713-56306213 GCF_001625215.2 Daucus carota subsp. sativus | reverse complement strand
CCCCAAACCCGGAACCCCAAACCCCAAACCCCAAACCCCAAACCCCAAACCCCAAACCCGAAACCCGAAACCCGAAACCCTAAACCCGAAACCCGAAACCCGAAACCCTAAACCCGAAACCCTAAACCCGAAACCCGAAACCCGAAACCCTAAACCCCAAAAGTTTCCACGATGCATCGTTTTCTCTCTAGCCCCCAACCCCCCTTCAAGGTGATTTTTTAGTAAATCCAATTTTTAGCCAATTTTTCTTTGATTTTCGTGTTTAATTTGCATCATTATGAAACCTCCTCAATCTCACAATCATCCTCATAGTAAAAATTCGAATTTTCATGGAAGAAATAATCAGTTTGCTGCGAAAGATGATTTTCGTACAAACATGTCATCTGCTACTTAGAAGAGGAAATCTGTTCCCAGGTTTGTGGGAATGGATGATAAGCGTGTAGATGGATTAAGCCAGAATGCTGGGATTGCTCGGACACCCAGATTTAATCAGAGTGTTCATACTCGATTGGGTCGTCATGATTCTGAGTCTGATTTGAATGGGAACAACTCTCTCTCGACTAATCCATTGTACCAAGATGGTGATAGTAATGCGCCTGTGGATGCTGGGTTAGTGGATGGGAATTCGAGCTCTGGTGGTGCTGTGATGGATGGTAGTCAGGCGGCTACATCCTCAAAGTCTGAAAACCCTACCGGTCAGGATGTGAATGGGCTGGATTATAAGGCCCAAACCAGTAGCCCTCCTGTCCAGGGTAATGTTACTAAGGCTCCAGAGAACGTGAAAAAGCCATGGTCTGAAGTGATGAAACCAAAGGTGAGTGTAAATCGTATGAAATTTGAATATCATACTCCGGAGGTTGTCGATGGTCGTGTGTTGATTAAACCTCCACTGCTTATTGATGTTCTTGGTCGGAAAGCTTGGGAGAATTGTCTCGTGGGGTATTTTTTTGAGAAAAGAGTTGCGTATCATGTTATGAATTACGTAGCTCGGAGAAAGTGGGCTAACAGAGGGCTGACAGAGGTCATTATGAATGAGGATAATTTTTTCTTCTTCAAATTTGCTTCAGAACAGGATTTGTTGGAGGTTTTAGAAGAAGGTGTGTGTATGGTGGAAGGGAAGCCTCTAATTCTTCAGCGTTGGTATCCGCAAATTGTGCTCTGTAAAGAGGTACCAAAATATATTCCGTTGTGGGTTAAGATTTTCAATATTCCTTTGCAGTATTGGAATATTGCTGGGTTAAGTCGAATTGGAAGTGGTGTCGGTAACATTAAGATGGCTGATTCTTTGACAGAGCAGATGTGTCGTGAAGCCAGTGGTCGGTTAAGTTTTGCGAAGTTGCTTATTGAGGTTGATGCTCGAAAGCCATTGCCGGAGAATCTGTATGTGCATATTCCTTCTGATGATGGCAGGGAGCCTGTTGAAGTATGTCTTCGTGTTGAGTATCCTTGGCGTCCTACCTGGTGTACGCAGTGCGTTAAATTCGGCCATTCTGTGCATGTTTGTCCTGTTTTAGCTGGTCTACGTGAGATAGAGCAAGCAAAAGTTGCAGAGGAGTCAAAGGTGGGTGATGGTGTGAAGGATCCGGATGCAGGATTTAAGGTGATTCAGCAGAAAGGCAAGGAAAAAGTTACTGAGTTTCGTGATTTTGGAAAATTCGGGAAGAAGAAAGGTGTGCCAGTGAAGCAACCGTTTCACTATCTTAATAAGGGAATTGTTATAAAAGAAAGAAAGGAGCAGGAGGCAATCCCGGTGAAAGCTGATGTGACTAATAAGGATGCTAGGAGGAGAGATTCTTCTCCTGTGAGTACTCGTAATAAATTTGAGTTATTAGAGGATGAGAATATTGTTCAAACTACGCTGATGAATAAAGTTGGGTCTGAACCCATCATTGTTCGTGCGGAGGGGCTGAATGATCATCAAAAGCGGCCAGATAATATGGAGGTGGAGCAACAGCCCACTGCTACTGATATTTTCGACCAAAAAGTTCAAGAGTATGTTTTTAGTGGCAGTAAGTTGTCTCCTGCTGAGATGGCGTTAATGGAAAAAAGAATAGAAGAAAGGGAAAAATTGCAAAATAGGAAGCATGATGATTTCCTCGAGTGTGAAACCAATACAGAGACGGAGTATGATTCTGAGCCTGATGATACGGATGTGTTTATGATGCAGGGTATCAAAAATCCAGGATCAGGAGAGGAAGTGGGTGTTACAGATCCGGCTGCGGAAGGTTTTATTGATCAATAAGAGATAGTCTCTTTTGGTCAGGAGGTTTCTTTTGCTATTCATTATTTGTTATGGATAAGTTAGCTTTCTGGAATGTTAGAGGGTTCAACCAACCCTCAAAACGTAAGGAGGTTGCCGACTTAATCATTGATAATCAGATTGGTTTGTGTGCTCTTATTGAAACTCATGTTGCTAAGAGCCGGGTTAATAATGCTTTTAACAGAATGTTCAGGGGTTGGGACTGGTTTTCTAACTCTGAATATTGTTTGAAAGGGTGTCGTATTGTTGTAGGTTGGAATCCGGATTATTTTGATGTGTTGGAGATTATTTCGACGGATCAGGTGATTCATTGCGTGGTTACTATTTTAGAGAGTAAAGAGTCTTTCCATTGTTCGATTGTTTATGCAGCGAATGAGCATGTGAAAAGGAGAGATTTGTGGCATTCTCTTCAGTCTTATAGCATGCTTACTTCTTCTTCTCCTTGGATAGTTATGGGAGATTTTAATGCGATGTTGGTTGATTCTGAAATTCTTGGTGGTGTTGGTTGTGGGTCTACAGCTATGCAAGAATTTAGAAATTGTGTTAATTTTATTGAAGTCCAGGACTTGGTGTACTCAGGAATTCAATACACTTGGTCTGGAGCTCCGCAAGGGGTTGGGGTTGTTAAAAAGCTAGACAGAGTTTTGGCGAATTTGCAATTTTCTCAGAAATTTCAGGGTGCTGCGGCTAAGTTCTTGCCAAGAGGTGTTAGTGACCATAGTCCGGCTATTGTGGAAGTTATTCAGAGTACTAGAAGGCATAAAGGCTCCTTTAAATTCAATAATTTCTTGGCTTTTCGAGACAACTTTCTGGATTTGGTTTCGGGTGTTTGGAACCAGAGAATGGGGGGTGTTAAAATGTACCAGGTCACAAAAAAGTTGCACAGCCTCAAGAGAATTTTTAAAGCTGAGTCGTGGAAGGGTGGCAATATTCATGATAGAGGCTCTATTTTAAAATCTAAATTGATGGACATTCAAAATCAATTAGATTTAAATCCTTTTGATGATGACTTGAGATCTCAGGAAACTGTAATTTCTCGTGAGTACAGGGCTTGTAAATTAGAGGAGGAGAGGCTTCTGAAACAGAGGGCTAAAATTCATTGGCTGAAGGTTGGGGATAAAAATTCCAAATTTTTTCATAAAAGTCTTCAGGCCAGGAGACTTAAAAAAATTATTTTAGAAATTTCAGATGCGGAAGGCAATTCTTTCCAGGGGGTCGATATGAATGAGCACTTTGTAGACTTTTATAAGAAGCTCCTGGGATCCAAAGATAATTGTGATAAATTCTTTGGTTTGGAGCCGTTTGCCAACAGATTGGATTCTTCTGCTGCGGCTGATATGGTCAGGGAAGTGACTAGTGAGGAAATCAGATTGGTGATCTTTGCGATGGGGGATGATAAGGCTTCGGGTCCCGACGGTTACTCAGCTTTGTTCTTTAAGAAAGCATGGCCGATTATAGGTGGGGATGTGTGTTTAGCTGTGCAAGAATTTTTTCGTACTGGTAAACTTCTTAAGGAAGTTAATGCTACGTTAATAGCGTTAATTCCTAAAGTCGATCACCCTACAGAGGTGGGTCAGTTCCGTCCCATTGCCTTGTGTAATGTGATTTACAAGTGCATAACTAAGATCATTGCCAACCGTATGAAAATTTGCTTGGGAGAGTTAGTGGATGATGTTCAGAATGCCTTTATTCCGGGGCGTCGAATCAGTGATAATATTTTGCTTACTCAAGAGATTATGAAAAATTATCACAGGCCTGTGGGAGCTCCAAGGTGTGCGATGAAGGTTGATATTAAAAAAGCCTATGATAGTGTGTCTTGGGATTTTTTGACTGATGCTCTTCATCTGTTTAATTTTCCGGAGAAAATGATTGGGTGGATCCGCGAATGTATTTCATCTCCGTCCTATTCAGTTATCTTGAATGGCCAGATGCATGGTTTTTTTAAGGGTGAGAAAGGCCTCCGTCAGGGCGATCCATTATCTCCGTATTTATTTACGTTGGTAATGCAAGTTCTTTCTTTGATGATTAAAAGAAGAATAGCTGAGGAAGGAAATTTCAGATATCATCTGAAATGTGCTAAGCAGGGAATTACTCACCTCTCTTTTGCAGATGATTTGTTTCTTTTTAGTGCTGCGGATCCTAATTCTGTTCAGGTTTTAAAGGACTCTTTAGATGAGTTTGGGAGGTGTTCTGGTCTGTGGCCTAATAAAGATAAAAGCAATATTTATTTTGGCAATGTTGCACCTGCAGACAAGTCCTTGATTCATAGTATCCTTGAGTTTAATGTGGGATCCCTCCCTGTCCGGTATTTGGGTGTGCCGCTGATTTCTTCTCGGCTATGGGTTAATGATTGCAGGCCGTTAATTCAGAAAGTGCGTGATAAAATAGAATCTTGGGAGAATAAGTGGCTGAATTATGCGGGAAGGGTGCAGCTGGATACCTCAGTGCTCCTGTCTCTTCAGGTCTATTGGAGTTCTATTTTCTTGTTGCCAATTTCGGTGACAAAGCAAATAGAAAAACTGATTCGTAGCTTTATCTGGTCTGGTCGAGATGTAGCGAAAGGAAAAGCCAAAGTTGCCTGGAAAGATGTTTGTTTGCCAAAGCAGGAAGGAGGCCTCGGTCTTAAATCTTTGAGATGCTGGAATAAAGCTTTAATGTCGTATCATGTCTGGAATATTGTCTCGGACAAGTCCTCGTTATGGGTCAAATGGGTGCACGAGTATCGTATCAAGGGTAGAAGTTTCTGGGATATTAAAGCAGCCTGGGATTCTTCGTGGTGTTGGAAGAATATTTTGGAGGTTCGAAAAGATTTGAGACAATTTATTCGTGTTAAAGTTGGCAATGGACTGAATACGAATTTTTGGTTTGATTGTTGGGCTTTGAATGAGCCATTGTCTAACTTTTGTTCTCACAGAGAAATTGCTGAGATGGGGTCGAATAATCTAGCAAAAGTGGCAGATTTTGTTAGTGATGGGTCTTGGGATTGGCCTGAAGGTCTTTTAATTAAAATTCCTCAGCTGCAGGGGGTTGTTCCGAGGTTGTCGGATGAGCTGGACAGAGTGGTATGGATTTCGAGACAGGGGAGGCAAAAGGCGTTCTCGGTTAATCAAGTTTGGGATGATTTGAGGGCTACAGCTCCAATTGTTGAGTGGTGTGGGCTTATCTGGTATTCTAAAAGCATCCCCAAACATTGCTTTACGTTATGGCTGGCTATTCGAAATAGACTACTCACGCAGGATCGTTTAAAATCCTGGCAAATTCAGGATCGTGTGGCCTGTAGTTTTTGTGATAGTGTCCCTGATTCGGTGCCTCATTTGCTATTTGAGTGTGTGTTTTGCTCTCAAATTCTGCTTGAATTTCAGCGTCGAGGGTACTTGTTACTTTATCAGGGGAAATGGGATAATTTTATTCACAATTCTGCTGCTAGTTGGAGAGGTAAATCAGTTCATGTGTTAATCAACAAGTTGGTTTTAGCTGCTGTGGTGTTTCATATTTGGCAGGAGCGCAATCGTCGTTTGTTTCAGCAGAAACGAAAACATGTCTGGCAAATTATTGCGGAAATTGTTGATGACATTCGGCGAAAATTGCAGGGCTTGCTGGTGGTTAATTCTTTGAGAGTGCGAGAGGAGCTCTCGAGGTGGGATGTTTTTATTGAGCGGCCTTCAATCCAAAATTAATTTTCATGGGAAACTGGGGTGTTTATTCGATAATGTCAGCTTTCTGGCTTATTTTTTGCTTGCTGAAGTTTTTTTCTTTATGCTGCCTGAGTAAATCTGAGGTCTGGTATGAAGGTGTTAGTAATTTGTGTGCTGAGTTTTTTGTTCGAGGTCAGGTCTGGCGGGTTTTTGATCAGTTTTGCTGCTGGGTTTTGCATAATTTTGCTTGTTGCTGTGGTATAGCCTGGGATTTTAATTCTGCAGGTCTGTTTGTTTCTCATATTCTCCGATTTTTGAATTTGAAAGTGCTGCTTAGCCGCTGGTTTAATTCTATTCCGGAGGACTGGTATTTAATTTCTATGGGAGGCTGGTGGATTTTTTTGTTGGTGTTAGTGTGGGGGATGTACTTTGGCTTGCTGAAGCTCGACTATGTGAAGGGTGCGGCTGCTCTGGTCTTTTTCTCTTGTTGCAAATGGTTTTGCTGGAGATTTCAGTTGGCTAATTGCTCTGAATATTGTGAGATTGTGGAATTTCTGAGGGAGAAAAATGTTCAGGGATTTCCTTTGCTTGATTTGGTTGTCGAGAGGGTCTTTCACAAGCTAAATTCAGCCTGGGATTTTAATTTCAGCTGCTATTTTTCTCAGATTATTCTCTGGTCTGGTTTGCTCGCTAGTGGTACCACTGCTGTGATTATTTGGTGGGGCTGTGCAGATTGTTATTGGCGTCATAGTGAGGTTAAGCACTCTGATTTTTATGGGTATGTGGCGTCGTCGAGGGAGAGTAATGGGTTTCTCTGTGATTCTGTGGAGGTCGTTTCCAGTGGCTTGGTGAGAACTTGTGGTTTTGTGTTCTGGTGTAATGTCCAGGAGGGTTTTTCTTTCTCTCGAAGTATTCTTTGTTGCTCCTGGAATTGCGAGTTTGAGTTGCCTCGGCAGGAGTTTGTGTCTTTTGTAGTGCTTTTCTTGCTAGCTTTCGCGGTGTTTATCCGTTGGAGATTTTGTTGTTTTTTATTGTTTTTCTGGTTTATTTTTTCTTGGTTGGTGCTGCCTCTTGGAGTCTGTTCTTAGAGGTGGTGGTTGAGAGGAGTCCTCTCGTTGTAATTTCTCTTTTCTATTTATAAAATCTCACGAGGTGCCGCCCTCATTTACCCAAAAAAAAAAAAAAACCCTGAACCCTGAACCCTGAACCCTGAACCCTGAACCCTGAACCCTGAACCCTGAACCCTGAACCCCTAACCCTGAACCCCTAACCCTGAACCCCCAACCCCCAACCCCCAACCCCCAACCCCCAACCCCCAACCCCCAACCCCCAACCCCCAACCCCTAAACCCTAAACCCTAAACCCTAAACCCTAAACCCCTAGCTTTTGAAATGCGAAGTACTAAAGTAAGGGTTATGGTTATGTTTAGTTTTAGGATTAGGTTATGTTTAGTTTAAGGGTTAGGTTAGGGTTATGGTTATGTTTAATTTCAAAAGTAAAATAACCATAACCCTAGCCTAACCCTAAATTTTGAAATGCGAAGTACTAGAGTGAGGGTTATGGTTATATTTAGTTTTTGGATTATGTTATGTTTAGTTTTAGGGTTAGGTTAGGGTTATGGTTATATTTAGTTTTAAAAGTAAAATAACCATAACCCTAGCCTAACCCTAGATTTTGAAATGCGAAGTATTAAGGTGAGGGTTATGGTTATGTTTAGTTTTAGGATTAGGTTATGTTTAGTTTTAGGGTCAGGTTAGGATTATGGTTATGTTTAGTTCCAAAAGTAAAAGAGCCATAACCCTAGCCTAACCCTAACTTTTGAAATGCGAAGTGTAGAGTGAGGGTTATGGTTATGTTTAGTTTTAGGATTAGGTTATGTTTAGTTTTAGGGTGGGGTTAGGGTTATGGTTATGTTTAGTTTCAAAAGTAAAATAGCCATAACCCTAGCCTAACCCTAGCTTTTGAAATGCGAAGTACTAGAGTGAGGGTTATGGATATGTTTAGTTTTAGGATTAGGTTATGTTTAGTTTTAGGGTTAGGTTAAGGTTATGGTTATGTTTAGTTTCAAAAGTAAAATAACTATAACCCTAGCCTAACCCTAAATTTTGAAATGCGAAATACCAGAGTGGGGGTTATGGTTATGTTTAGTTTTAGGATTAGGTTATGTTTAGTTTTAGGGTTAGGTTAGAGTTATGGTTATATTTAGTTTTAAAAGTAAAATAACCGTAACCCTAGCCTAACCCTAGCTTTTGAAATGCGAAGTACTAGAGTGGGGGTTATGGTTATGTTTAGTTTTAGGATTAGGTTATGTTTAGTTTTAGGGTTAGTTTAGGGTTATGGTTATATTTAGTTTTAAAAGTAAAATAACCGTAACCCTAGCCTAACCCTAGCTTTCCAAATGCGAAGTACTAGAGTGGGGTTTTTGAATATGTTTAGTTTTAGGATTAGGTTAGGTTTAGTTCTAGGGTTAGGTTAGGGTTAATGGTTATGTTTAGTTTTAAAAGTAAATTAACCATAACCCTAGCCTAACCCTATCTTTTGAAATGCGAAGTACTAAAGTGAGGGTTGTGGTTATGTTTAGTTTTAGGATTAGGTTATGTTTAGTTTAAGGGTTAGGTTAGGGTTATGGTTATGTTTAGCTTCAAAATTAAATAACCATAACCCTAGCCTAACCCTAGCTTTTGAAATGCGAAGTACTAGAGTGAGGGTTATGGTTATGTTTAGTTTTAGGATTAGGTTATGTTTAGTTTTAGGGTTTGGTTAGGGTTATGGTTATGTTTAGTTTCAAAAGTAAAATAACCGTAACCCTGGCCTAACCCTAGCTTTTCAAATGCGAAGTACTTGAGTGAGGGTTATGGTTATGTTTAGTTTTAGGATTAGGTTATGTTTAGTTTTAGGGTTAGGTTAGGGTTATGGTTATGTTTAGTTTCAAAAGTAAAATAACCGTAACCCTAGCCTAACCTTAGCTTTTGAAATGCGAAGTACTAGATTGAGGGTTATGGTTATTTTTAGTTTTAGGATTTGGTTAAGTTTAGTGTTAGGGTTAGGTTAGGGTTATGGTTATCTTTAGTTTCAAAAGTAAAATAACCATAACCCTAGCCTAACCCTAAATTTTGAAATGCGAGGTACTAGAGTGAGGGTAATGGTTATATTTAGTTTTAGGATTATGTTATGTTTAGTTTTAGGGTTAGGTTAGGGTTATGGTTATATTTAGTTTCAAAAGTAAAATAACCATAACCCTAGCCTAACCCTAGCTTTTGAAATGCGAAGTACTAAGGTGAGGGTTATGGTTATGTTTAGTTTTAGGATTAGGTTATGTTTAGTTTTAGGGTTAGGTTAGGGTTTAGGATTATGTTTAGTTTCAAAAGTAAAATAACCATAACTCTAGCCTAACCCTAGCTTTTGAAATGCGAAGTACTAAAGTAAGGGTTATGGTTATGTTTAGTTTTAGGATTAGGTTATGTTTAGTTTAAGGGTTAGGTTAGGGTTATGGTTATGTTTAATTTCAAAAGTAAAATAACCATAACCCTAGCCTAACCCTAAATTTTGAAATGCGAAGTACTAGAGTGAGGGTTATGGTTATATTTAGTTTTTGGATTATGTTATGTTTAGTTTTAGGGTTAGGTTAGGGTTATGGTTATATTTAGTTTTAAAAGTAAAATAACCATAACCCTAGCCTAACCCTAGCTTTTGAAATGCGAAGTACTAGAGTGGTGGTTATGGTTATGTTTAGTTTTAGTATTAGGTTATGTTTAGTTTTAGGGTTAGGTTAGGGTTGTGATTATATTTAGTTTTAAAAGTAAAATAACCGTAACCCTAGCCTAACCCTAGCTTTTGAAATGCGAAGTACTAGAGTGGGGGTTATGGTTATGTTTAGTTTTAGGACACTACAACAAAAACAGTTATCAGCGACCAAAATTATCAGCGACCGACAATCTGTCGCTATTGTTTTCGATCAGCGACCGACTATAGCGACAAAGATGACACTTGGTCGCTAATACTTTTTAGCGACCGAAAACAGTAGCTAAGCGGTCGCTATAACCTTTTTCCCTCCCAAAAATGAGCGCCAAAAATTTCCGCCACATGCTTTTGCGACTAATTTTTATTAGCGACCGCCAGCAGTAGCTAAAAGTGCCATGTCAGCTATTCTTTAGCGACCGCATTTGGTAGCTAGTTGGTCCCACTAAAAAATTTGAAAAAAATAGCAGGGTTATCAGCGACTGTTTTTTTAGCGACTGATTTTGGTAGCGAATAGTGCCACGTCAGATCGGTAGCGACCGAAACCTGTTGCTATAGCCGGTCGCTGTTGTTATGTACTTTATTTTTAGTTTTTTTTCCTGTTTTTTTACTTTAATTTTTGAAACTATAAAATATAAATCTTTTATTAAATAATTAAAAATATGTTTCAGGGTTAATTGCAACTTGGATATTTTTTAACAATTTTGAGTCATTTATAAAAATTAAAAATATTTGAAATGAGTTGTAGTATATTTTTAATTAATATGTTAGTTAAGAAATATAATTTTTATTTATTTTTTTTCGTTTATATATATATATTATTTTTTTCATTTATTTTTTATATTTATATTTATATTCCTTTTATCGAATAATAATTAATTAAAAATATGTTTCATTATTGATTGCAACTTAGTATTTTTTATTTTTTTCAAAAAAATATATATCGAGTATTTTAATAGAAAGGTCAAATAATTTTAATTGCATTTATTTAGACGTCTACTTTGCACATGTATGATTGTATGTGATATGCCTTTTAGTTATAATGTTTTTTTAATATGTTAATAAAATATATTATTTTGTTTTATTTTGTTTTGTTTTTTGTTTGTTTAGACGTCTACTTTGCATATGTGTATATGTGTGTTTGATGTGCCTTGAGTTATAATGTATTGTTAATATGTTGAGAATATATAATTTTCATTTTATTTTACTCTAGTTGTTTTATTTATATTTATACCCTTTAACTGAATAATTAAAAATACATTTCATGATTACAACTTGGAAATTTTTGATTTTCTTAAAATATAATTTTTTTTAAATCCTCAATAATTTCAACTAGAATTTCCTCAGATGTATTTGTACATATGTTAATTTGAGTTTACGTATAATGAGTAAGTAGATGAATTGAATAACAACAATATTGTATATAATAAAAATTGCATATTTTTCAAAATAAAATAAAATATTTTTAATTAAATAATATATATTAATTTCATGAGTGCTTACTACTAACAAAAAAATTTAATCATAATTAATATTTTATTTGGAAAAATTATTACTCTAACTAAATTTAAATAAAATATATTAAATTAGTCACAATTTATTTTAAATAAATTAATATGAAAATCATATAATATTTTTCATTGTTTAATGAGGAATTAAATTAAATAACTACATTAGAAAAAGCTGGGAACAGAGGTTACCAGAGGTTAGATTACAAACTGTAAAAAACCCTCGTCCTTCATCAGAGTGCTTCTCGGCAGGATCAAAGCTGCAGTTGGGTGCTCGGTACTTATCTCCTCCCACGTTCTCTTGCACGGTAACAATCCCCTGTGTATAGGCATATTATGATTTGTGTAATTTCTGCGATTTCCTTATATACTGTGTTTCGTGTATGTGTATGTATATGAATTCTTGATTTTACTGTTTTGGATAAACTTGATCAATTTGGTGCGTGCTTATGAAATTATTGAATGGGCTTGTGAAATTATTGTTTCTTATGTATGTGATTTATTGATTCATCTTTGTATAACATAAGTTTGGAAAATTTTGGGTGAAACTTTGATTGTTCTGTTTTATGGTATATAATCTTGGTTAAAGGAAGTTTTAGATGGTTTCTCTACTGAGGTGTGGGCTAGCTTGCCTTGGCTTGGTGGGTGGTATATAATTACTCATAAAAAAAACTCAGAGAGTAAGATCTAGGTGAAGTACTGCTTGGTCCCTGGTTCCAAAGCAGAGCCTGAACTGCTGCAAGAACCTTTGGTTCTGAAGATGCTTTATCTATCTTACTAATCACCCCCAACAAATTTTTTTACAAATTGAAAACTAAGATATAACAAAATTAAAATATTAGAGGGTTGAAGTAGGTTTACTATCTCCATCGTATTCTTTGCAATTCACAGGGCTTTTGCAGAGGAAATATCTGGTGTTTGTGAAGCAGGTATAATAACTAAGAATATTGCAGCACTGTGCTCGGCATATTTGCTCTGCAAGAAAAAGTAGTAGTGAGGCTTTCTTGAAAAAAATATGGCCCTTGTTAATAAATTAAAAAAAGCTTATTCAAATAAAAGTTTATTGTAAGAATGAAATTTTTATGAGATAATTAAAGTAAAATCAATCCTACTCACAAAATTTATAAATATACTGTAAAAAATAAATCAAATAGCAAGTATTTTGAAATCAAAATATAAAAAATATTCAATATACATAAGAGTTTATATACATATATATATACATATTGCAGATTACAAGATCTTTTCAATAGTCATCTAGTCAATAATTACCAAGTCATATATTCAAATGGCCCAACTTAATTTAGCATATATCCCATATTAGTGCTGTATGTGCATATCAAGTATATGTCCAGATAATGACATCAAGTTTGTAGTAAACATGTAAATGATAGATAGGAGCAGGACCTAGCTGATTAGCATAGCACAATATTGAATCTTCCTACCTGTGAAATAAAAGGGATTCTGATCTTTGGGTAGGGTTTGATGAGCTTAAGCAAGACTTGGGTTCTGATATAGATCATTTTCGTTTATCGTTTAAAATTAAGCTACTAACAGTTTTCAGTTTTATAATCAAGTATTCATATATTCAATTTCACGGCCTTGCACGTTTATATCATTATTTGAAAATATAATTTAATAAATACAAGTTGACATTATAATTTTAAATACAAACTAATAGTCTGTTAGGCAGATATGACCCTATGACCATGACTTTGTTTACTGCATGAGTTGCACTATTCTGCATTCTAAGAAATCAGATCAAATTATATGTTATACATACCACTTGCTGCTAACAGTCGAAGAAACTAGTATCCTATAAAAGATAAAGACTGCTGAGATTAATGGCTTACCACGTGATTCTGATAATTTGAAACATGGTCAGGACTGGTTGTTTACTAATCTCTGCCAGATCTCTGTTTTCTTGCAGGTGTCCAAATTAACAGAACTAGTCCAGTAGTACTTATATTTTCTAGTTTGCAGACAGTCTGATCTTTGTTTGTTAAAAACAACTATACGTCCGTAACTATTATATTTTGTCTAGATCTTTGTTTCCTTTATTTTGTAACTAAAGGGGCTGTATTGTCCTTGTAAGATTGAAACTAATAGTTAGTAGTTACTATGCAACTTTATAGTTTTTTTAGTAGTGAACTGCAACTTTGTTATTAATTTTTGAAGTCCGTTTTTCATATTTTGTTGTTCATATAAAACTGAGATGTCACTTCTTTAAATAATTTGATAATGACAGGGTGATCGTGATGACTAAGATGCTGATGATTATGATCATGATGCTGATATTGGAGGATCTTAGTGTATCAACAAAGTGATGGTCGTAAGGTATTTATCTATTTAATAGTTAACTTCAATTGTGTTATTAGCTGCTGAAGTCTGTTTTTCATATTCTGTTGTTTATATGCCATGTAGATTCACTTCAAATGACATTGACAGGGTGATCATGCCGATTAGGATGCTGATGTTGGAGGATTTTCGAGTATTTAGGTGTTAGTATTGTACTGCTTGGATGATATTTGGAACATATGGTTGTGTTGCTGAAATTTTAAGGATATTGATGTAAATTTTGATGTTAATATTGTTGGGTTATTCAATGCGATCAATTTAAATACAGGTCATCGTGAAATTGTTGAGACAAAGTTATTGTTCGTGAGAAAAGCAGGTGCAAACTGAAATTATGTAAATCTGCAAAAAAAAAAAAAAAAAAAAAAAAGGCTTTAGCTACCGCAAGCAGTAGCCAATGCTGGTAGCAAAAGCTCTCAAACTTAGCGACTAAAAGCGGTCGCAAATACCTGTAGCTGTATTAGCTACGGCAATCCGTAGCCAATCGGTCGCCAACTTTAGCTACAAAATCCGGTAGCGAATCCGTCGCAATAGATAGCAACCGCAATCGGTAGCTAATGGCGGTCGCAAATAGTAGCGACCATCGGTCGCAAAAGTGGTCGCTGACACGTGGAATTCGACGGTCCTGTGCTGACTCAGACTAGCGACAAATTCGGTCGCCAATAGCCGTCGCTAAACAATCGGTCGCTGAAGGTTGTCGCTGGAGTGCATGCCAGCGACGAGATTATATGCGACAGTTTTCAGCTACCGGGTTCCGTCGCTAAAGCCTAGTAGCGACGGCGTTCGGTCGCTGATAGTCGGTCGCTAAAAGCTGTTTTTCTTGTAGTGGGATTAGGTTATGTTTAGTTTTAGGGTTAGGTTAGGGTTATGGTTATGTTTAGTTTCAAAAGTAAAATAACCGTAACCCTGGCCTAACCCTAGCTTTTCAAATGCGAAGTACTTGAGTGAGGGTTATGGTTATGTTTAGTTTTAGGATTAGGTTATGTTTAGTTTTAGGGTTAGGTTAGGGTTATGGTTATGTTTAGTTTCAAAAGTAAAATAACCGTAACCCTAGCCTAACCTTAGCTTTTGAAATGCGAAGTACTAGATTGAGGGTTATGGTTATTTTTAGTTTTAGGATTTGGTTAAGTTTAGTTTTAGGGTTAGGTTAGGGTTATGGTTATCTTTAGTTTCAAAAGTAAAATAACCATAAACCTAGCCTAACCCTAAATTTTGAAATGCGAGGTACTAGAGTGAGGGTTATGGTTATATTTAGTTTTAGGATTATGTTATGTTTAGTTTTCGGGTTAGGTTAGAGTTTTGGTTATATTTAGTTTCAAAAGTAAAATAACCATAACCCTAGCCTAACCCTAGCTTTTGAAATGCGAAGTACTAAGGTGAGGGTTATGGTTATGTTTAGTTTTAGGATTAGATTATGTTTAGTTTTAGGGTCAGGTTAGGGTTATGGTTATGTTTAGTTTCAAAAGTAAAATAACTATAACCCTAGCCTAACCCTAAATTTTGAAATGCGAAGTACTAGAGTGGGGGTTATGGTTATGTTTAGTTTTAGGATTAGGTTATGTTTAGTTTTAGGGTTAGGTTAGGGTTATGGTTATATTTAGTTTCAAAAGTAAAATAACCGTAATCGTGGCCTAACCCTAGCTTTTGAAATGCGAAGTACTAGAGTGAGGGTTATGGTTATGTTTAGTTTTAGGATTAGGTTATGTTTAGTTTTAGGGTTAGGTTAAGGTTATGGTTATGTTTAGTTTCAAAAGTAAAATAACAATAACCCTAGCCTAACCCTAAATTTTGAAATGCGAAGTACTAGAGTGGGGGTTATGGTTATGTTTAGTTTTAGCATTAGGTTATGTTTAGTTTTAGGGTTAGGTTAGGGTTATGGTTATATTTAGTTTTAAAAGTAAAATAACTGTAACCCTAGCCTAACCCTAGCTTTTGAAATGCGAAGTACTAGAGTGGTGGTTATGGTTATGTTTAGTTTTAGTATTAGGTTATGTTTAGTTTTAGGGTTAGGTTAGGGTTATGATTATATTTAGTTTTAAAAGTAAAATAATTGTAACCCTAGTCTAACCCTAGCTTTCGAAATGCGAAGTACTAGAGTGGGGGTTATGGATATGTTTAGTTTTAGGATTAGGTTATGTTTAGTTTTAGGGTTAGGTTAGGGTTTAGGATTATGTTTAGTTTCAAAAGTAAAATAACCATAACTCTAGCCTAACCCTAGCTTTTGAAATGCGAAGTACTAAAGTAAGGGTTATGGTTATGTTTAGTTTTAGGATTAGGTTATGTTTAGTTTAAGGGTTAGGTTAGGGTTATGGTTATGTTTAATTTCAAAAGTAAAATAACCATAACCCTAGCCTAACCCTAAATTTTGAAATGCGAAGTACTAGAGTGAGGGTTATGGTTATATTTAGTTTTTGGATTATGTTATGTTTAGTTTTAGGGTTAGGTTAGGGTTATGGTTATATTTAGTTTTAAAAGTAAAATAACCATAACCCTAGCCTAACCCTAGCTTTTGAAATGCGAAGTATTAAGGTGAGGGTTATGGTTATGTTTAGTTTTAGGACTAGGTTATGTTTAGTTTTAGGGTCAGGTTAGGATTATGGTTATGTTTAGTTCCAAAAGTAAAAGAGCCATAACCCTAGCCTAACCCTAACTTTTGAAATGCGAAGTGTAGAGTGAGGGTTATGGTTATGTTTAGTTTTAGGATTAGGTTATGTTTAGTTTTAGGGTGGGGTTAGGGTTATGGTTATGTTTAGTTTCAAAAGTAAAATAGCCATAACCCTAGCCTAACCCTAGCTTTTGAAATGCGAAGTACTAGAGTGAGGGTTATGGTTATGTTTAGTTTTAGGATTAGGTTATGTTTAGTTTTAGGGTTAGGTTAAGGTTATGGTTATGTTTAGTTTCAAAAGTAAAATAACTATAACCCTAGCCTAACCCTAAATTTTGAAATGCGAAGTACCAGAGTGGGGGTTATGGTTATGTTTAGTTTTAGGATTAGGTTATGTTTAGTTTTAGGGTTAGGTTAGAGTTATGGTTATATTTAGTTTTAAAAGTAAAATAACCGTAACCCTAGCCTAACCCTAGCTTTTGAAATGCGAAGTACTGGAGTGGGGGTTATGGTTATGTTTAGTTTTAGGATTAGGTTATGTTTAGTTTTAGGGTTAGTTTAGGGTTATGGTTATATTTAGTTTTAAAAGTAAAATAACCGTAACCCTAGCCTAACCCTAGCTTTCCAAATGCGAAGTACTAGAGTGGGGTTTTTGAATATGTTTAGTTTTAGGATTAGGTTAGGTTTAGTTCTAGGGTTAGGTTAGGGTTAATGGTTATGTTTAGTTTTAAAAGTAAATTAACCATAACCCTAGCCTAACCCTAGCTTTTGAAATGCGAAGTACTAGAGTGAGGGTTATGGTTATGTTTAGTTTTAGGATTAGGTTATGTTTAGTTTTAGGGTTTGGTTAGGGTTATGGTTATGTTTAGTTTCAAAAGTAAAATAACCGTAACCCTGGCCTAACCCTAGCTTTTCAAATGCGAAGTACTTGAGTGAGGGTTATGGTTATGTTTAGTTTTAGGATTAGGTTATGTTTAGTTTTAGGGTTAGGTTAGGGTTATGGTTATGTTTAGTTTCAAAAGTAAAATAACCGTAACCCTAGCCTAACCTTAGCTTTTGAAATGCGAAGTACTAGATTGAGGGTTATGGTTATTTTTAGTTTTAGGATTTGGTTAAGTTTAGTTTTAGGGTTAGGTTAGGGTTATGGTTATCTTTAGTTTCAAAAGTAAAATAACCATAACCCTAGCCTAACCCTAAATTTTGAAATGCGAGGTACTAGAGTGATGGTAATGGTTATATTTAGTTTTAGGATTATGTTATGTTTAGTTTTAGGGTTAGGTTAGGGTTATGGTTATATTTAGTTTCAAAAGTAAAATAACCATAACCCTAGCCTAACCCTAGCTTTTGAAATGCGAAGTACTAAGGTGAGGGTTATGGTTATGTTTAGTTTTAGGATTAGGTTATGTTTAGTTTTAGGGTTAGGTTAGGGTTATGGTTATTTTTAGTTTTAAAAGTAAAATAACCGTAACCCTAGCCTAACCCTAGCTTTTGAAATGTGAAGTACTAGAGTGGGGGTTATGGTTATGTTTAGTTTTAGGATTAGGTTATGTTTAGTTTTAGGGTTATGGTTATATTTAGTTTTAAAAGTAAAATAACCGTAACCCTAGCTTTCGAAATGCGAAGTACTAGAGTGGGGTTTATGGTTATGTTTAGTTTTAGGATTAGGTTATGTTTAGTTCTAGGGTTAGGTTAGGGTTAATGGTTATGTTTAGTTTCAAAAGTAAAATAACCTTAACCCTAGCCTAACCCTAGCTTTTGAAATGCGAAGTACTAAAGTGAGGGTTATGGTTATGTTTAGTTTTAGGATTAGGTTTTGTTTAGTTTAAGGGTTAGGTTAGGGTTATGGTTATGTTTAGTTTCAAAAGTAAAATAACCATAACCCTAGCCTAACCCTAGCTTTTGAAATGCGATGTACTAGAGTGAGGGTTATGGTTATGTTTAGTTTTAGGATTAGGTTATGTTTAGTTTTAGGGTTAGGTTAGGGTTATGGTTATGTTTAGTTTCAAAAGTAAAATAACCGTTACCCTGGCCTAACCCTAGCTTTTCAAATGCGAAGTACTTGAGTGAGGGTTATGGTTATGTTTAGTTTTAGGATTAGGTTATGTTTAGTTTTAGGGTTAGGTTAGGGTTTTGGTTATGTTTAGTTTCAAAAGTAAAATAACCATAACCCTAGCCTAACCCTAAATTTTGAAATGCGAAGTACTAGAGTGAGGGTTATGGTTATATTTAGTTTTTGGATTATGTTATGTTTAGTTTTAGGGTTAGGTTAGGGTTATGGTTATATTTAGTTTCAAAAGTAAAATAACCATAACCCTAGCCTAACCCTATCTTTTGAAATGCGAAGTTTTAAGGTGAGGGTAAACTGAAATATTTCGGTAGTTTTCACTTGAATAAAATATTGGTGCAATTAAATAAGATTTTGATTTATAAAACTAAAAACAATTTTAATAAAGACAATATAATAAATCCAAATCCTAACTTATTCGCTCGGACAAAATTTAAATAATTAAAATTACACATTTATATGCTCAACAATGTAAACCAGATAATTGCATGGTTTCACATATATTGTAGGAATGATATTCAATTAATTCTAAATTTAAAAATTCATATAATTCTAAAATATTTCAAATCTCAATTTATTTCGATTCACATAATCAGGCAGATGCTAATAATCACGTAAAAAAAATAACTTTTTTGCATGATGAAATTATAATTGCTCGAAACCATTATCATAACCACAAATATTATTATCCACATATCTTTTAAATAAAATAAATTCCCAATACCTCTCTAGACTGAGAATTAATTTATCACGAAATAATCACATTGTTGTTTTTTTTGGAAATGCAACAATTTGGAATAAAATATAAAAATTTATTCCTCCACTTTTAAAAATTAATATCAAACAAATACATAATTATAGAAAAATCCAAGTCATTACAAAACAAGCAGCCCCCACGGTGATAGTATCCCTCTGTTTTTTATTATTTGACGTTTTAACTTTTGGCACACGCTTTTAGGTGCTTTGACCTGGTAGTTAAAAATATAATTTTTGATTAATTTTTTTTTTGAATTAAAATTTTGATTATATATTTTTATTCTGAAAATAAAAACTTAAAAAATAATATCTTTAACTACCCGATTAAAGGACTTGAAGGTATCAAAACGTCAAATTATATTATATACTTATATATAATTAGCGTAAAAAAGATAATTTGGTCGCATGGTCACATGGTCCAAAAGCTTGTCATCCGTTGGATCGTATATTGAACAAATAAGTATCGTTAGATTAGAATAAAATTAACTTCTAATTCTATAAGGCAACTTTAATTGTAGAATCATAAAAATCACACTGTCACAAAATTATTTTTATCTAATATATTTTAAAATTAGTAAGCCAAATTTAAATCATATTATAATAATTCTAAGATAAAATACATTTATAAATATAATCTAATGGAAGTTGACGTCACATATTCTACTCAATATATATTTAAATTTGATAAAAAAATTTAATACTTTGGCATGATTCATAAGAGAAAAGAAATGGCTTGACTACAATATTTTATTTGAAATTATTAATGACTGTGACGGTGTATTTTATACTGCATCGCCACTTTCGGATGATCCAACATGTGCAACCAATTTTTTTTATAGAAACAAGTCTGAAAAGTAGAACTTATATATTTTTACAATAGTTCTGACTTACAAATAAATCATAATTTCAAATTTTGTTTAATTGAAAATTTTAATTTATTATTTATAAATTAAAATTTCTTGGAAATATCCCCGGGCAGTTTCTTTTGATATTTCCACATAAATGGGTCCCTATGGATATATGAATTTGGTCACAATCATATTTGGGGCAGTCAGAACTGAATCGTAGCTGATATAATGAAGGTCGAGTTTTTTACGAATTCTCAAAGGGGTTAGTACATGGGAATTTCTTGAAAATATCATCGGGCAGATTCTTTTGATATTTTCACATAAATGGGTTCTTATGGATATATGAATTTTGTCACGACAATATTTGGGGCAGTCGGGACTAAATCGTAGCAGATATAATGAATTTCGAGTTTTTAACGAATTCTCAAAGGGGTTAGTACACGGGAATTTCTTGAAAATATCCCCGGGCAGTTTCTTTTGATATTTCCTCATAAATGTGTCCCTATGGATATATGAATTTGGTCACGACCATATTCGGGGAAGTCGTGACTTAATCATAGCAGATATAATAAAGTTCGTGTTTTTGACGAATTCTCAAGCGGTTAGTAC
Source organism: Daucus carota subsp. sativus (assembly GCF_001625215.2). NCBI lineage: Eukaryota > Viridiplantae > Streptophyta > Magnoliopsida > Apiales > Apiaceae > Daucus > Daucus carota. The sequence goes on along the minus strand of NC_030381.2, from coordinate 56,285,834 downwards.
ACGGGAATTTCTTGAAAATATCCTCGGATGTGAAAATATCAAACATGTCTGCCCGGTGATATTTTCGAGAAATTTCTGATATTTTCACATAAATGAGTTCCTATGGATATATGAATTTGGTCCGACCATATTTGGGGAAGTCGGGATTGAATCAGAGCAGATATAACGAAGTTCGAGTTTTTGACGAATTCTCAAAGGGGTTAGTACACGTGAATTTCATGAAAATTTCACCGGGAAGTTTCTTTTGATATTTTCACATAAATGGGTTCCTATGGATATATGAATTTGGTCACGACCATATTTGGGGCAATCGGGACTGAATCGGAGCAGATATAACGAAGTTCGAGTTTTTGACGAATTCTCAAAGGGGTTAGTACACGGGAATTTCATTAAAATTTCACCGGGAAGTTTCTTTTGATATTTTCACATAAATGGGTCCCTATGGATATATGAATTTGGTCATGACCATATTTGGGACAGTCGGGACTGAATCGGAGTAGATATAATGAAGTTCGAGTTTTTGACGAATTCTCAAAGGGGTTAATACACGGGAATTTCATGAAAATTTCACCGGGAAGTTTCTTTTGATATTTTCACATAAATGGGTCCCTATGGATATATGAATTTGGTCACGACCATATTTAGGTCAATCGGGACTGAATCGGAGCAGATATAACGAAGTTTGAGTTTTTGACGAATTCTCAAACGGGTTAGTACAAGGGAATTTCATGAAAATTTCACCGGGAAGTTTCTTTTGATATTCTCACATAAATGGGTTCGTATGGATATATGAATTTGGTCACGACCATATTTGGGGCAATCGGCCCTGAACCCGGAACCCCGAACCCCGAACCCTGACACATTAAGGTGTTTCTAACTCCTTAACTTTCCTCAAGGCAAGAGAGCGCACAACATTCTGTTTGGTTCTTCGATCTATTATGTTCATGCATGAGCGTAAAAGCTTGGAACTACTTGCCATGAATCTGTGGATTGCTCTGAAAACTTACATAACATGTAGTAAACTTGAATCTGTGGATCTATTATGTAGTATAACTAGTATGACGTATAACAACTATCTCAAAATTTAATGTCACAATAATTTGGAATTACAATACTCGTTATACTAAATATTTTACCAATTTTGTTGTATCAGGAGTCATCATTCCAGGTGCTGTTTCTAGAACTTTGCCCCCTGCACAAAAAAGAATTTTGAAAAATTGGGCCATTGTCATTGTACTGCATTGACAGTCATAACATAAACATACCAATAGGATTATCCGTGTTCAGATTTCTGCAAGGGGGTCGATTGCATCCGGTAGGTTGGATATAACCACGCCGAATCCTCACAGACCTCGGCCCCTTTACTGGACCCCGGACCCCACCTACACCTGATAGGAATTGGAGGAAACTCATACTCATTTTCAGGATGGGCAGTTGTGACACCAATAGATAAAATGTTCGTCACCAGCCTATATAAAATCCAAACCCAGCCTTCCTTATTCACTCCCCATTCAAAATCGCTGTTTTGAAATTTAAAACAGCCTTCCTTATTCAAAATCGCTATATAATGTTTAAAATCACCGGGTCTGCCCCTCTTCGAAATGATTTCTCTCTTATAAGTCCTAAATTCAGTTGACATGACAATCGTTCCCATCAGTGGGCCAGAGGTGCGTCTTTAGTCAGGCCTTTAACACCGATCTTCCCCAGATCATGAAAACTCTGTATGTACACCCGAGGATCCAAAAAAGTAGTAATTGAATTAAAATTAAATACTGTAGAAATTAAGACATTATGCTAGTGTGTGGCTGGAAATGGGTACTTTTAAACAAAGTGAGCTGTAACTAGTAAAACTATTCCATGAAATGTGAAAAAGCTAAGCTTGAAAAGATTTTAATATAGTATCTATAACAACTATAATTTATATTTTAACAAATACAAACCAAAAATCATGATGATAATATTTCAAAATAAACGAAATATACCTGAGAATTGGGACGAGGAGGAAACTCTTTTCTCCATCCCGTGAAAGAATGATCTCTCTCATACCTAATCCCATATCGGCATGCAAATTCCAAAGTTGTCGGAGGGCTTAAACAATAGCATCCAAATCTATCAAAAATAAAGTTTCTCCTATTTCTAGCTACGCTAGTTAGATAAGCATACAGCACATAATCTATCAAGAACTGAGGGGCAAGATTGATGAACTCCGGAGACTTGATTTGATTCGTACGGACAGCTCCCACACAATAGGCACTGGCAACAGCCCAGCAACAATCTAAATATTGATAATTAAAAAAAGATAATTAGGTTAGGTTAACTCGAAAGGGAAGTATTTAAATAGGTCAACTAGGTCAATTAAGTTAATTAAAAGCGGGTAATTAATTGGGTCAAAAAAGGAGGTAATAATTAGGTTAAAGGGAATACTTAACGAGATAATTACTGTTTAGATAGGATTAATTAATATTAATCGGATAATTACTGATTAGATAGCGGTTAATTAATACTTCATTGGATAAAAGCGACAACTAGAGAATAAATGAGAGGGAGGATACTGTAAATTCATACTTAATTTTCGGGGTCTTACGTGATTGGCTAGAAGCAGTGGCAGATCCAGCTCCGAAAATAAGGGGGTCGTAAATAATATTTTGTAATGATGATTAATTGAAATAATTAACACAGGAAAAAAAATAATATTCATATTATATAATTCTTTACCGTATCACAATATAAATAAGTCATGTCCACTTTGATTAGAATGTTGGATACCAAAATGATAACACTGAAAACAAAAAATTAATATTCAGATTATGTAATTTTTTACCGTTGCACGACATTATGTAATAATGTAAAATTAAGAACAAAAATTTAAAGGGGGTCGATTGACCCCTCTTGCCCCTATCAAGATCTGCTTCTTACTGATAATTCAAGGTGGCATCGCACTGTTCAAAATGTATACAAGTTGAAGGCAGACGTGTGGAATGGGGATCGTCCGAAAAGGGAGTCTCCTGCTGTTATGCAATCCATATTGTCGGCAGTCTTGGATTATCATTGCAGAACTGGTCGCCCTCTTGGCAATTTGGGTGACATAGTAAGATTGTTCTTTCTGAGTGCACCCACAGTATTTTGGGCTTCCAACAAATCCGGTTTCGAATCACATTCGCAGAGCCATTGGAACTTGATGACAATTTGGTCAACTTGGCTAAAGACATGGAAGAAGTTCGAAAGATATTTCAGTTGATTCTTCGTGGGAGAGAGTTGAACCCTGAGCTGGATTATTTGCTTTCAGTTCTGTTAACTACTTACCCCTATCCCAAACATATGAACTGGAAAACTCTGGTTCTTCAAAATTACACAGGTCTGTGCATAGCAAGTTACGAAGATGTTTCATGATCACTCTCTTCTATACTTTGGTTTCTGAAATGCAAGAGAACGAAACGCGATCCATAACCAGTAAAATGAATAATTGCTCTGTCCGTTTTAAGAAAAAAAAATTCAAAGGTTACAAATGGCTAAAAAGGATTCCCGAGGATGATTCCATCTTTTACCATATTCTTACCTACGTGCCGCCCTGCAAACAAGATCCCGTAGGTCCTGAATCCTCGGAACCTCCTCCTCCAAAACCTCAATATAAGGATTATAGGGCGGATTCTGCTATAAAGTATTTTAGGGATTGCCTGCATCACAACAAAGATGCCCAATGCTCATTGAGTTCGAATGACCTTGAAGTTTGTTTGACAAATCTTTTTCCGGGTCTCGTGTTTGGGTCATATCAATGCATGTGCGAGACAAGAAAATTTCTAGGCTGGTGATGTCATTTTCCACTTGATAAGATGTGTATTATGGTTTGTACTTTTCTATTCTGTAAGGTTGTGGATGTAGTGAATTGCATATTTTAATATTTGGTGACTTCCAGTTTTTAAATGTTCTGATTAGCACTCTATTAGACAACAAGGTTTAATGCCTTTGAGTGAATGTTACGACACTGGATAGGCGACCATTCTCTGGGTTTGATCAATCACATTTTTGTTTCTTCTTCCTATTCTCCTCCTCCATTGGATTGTTTGGCGTCGTTGAAGGTGATGAGCAGTCGGTTACACGGGTAACAGTGTATTCCTCGCAGCCATGAGTCATGTTGTAAGTAGTTACCTTGATTTGGAAGGCACACTGTCTTCCAATAAGGTTCTTAATCGCTGTGGGTAAATCTTTCATGGGTTGTTTCTGGTATTGAATACAAACGGTTTTCTTATAGAGCGCTAAAATAGTATATATACTTTTGTCATTGCCAAAAAGAAATAAATTATCATACCTCGCCTTCCTCGCTTAAGAGTGTCTGTATCGGGACGCCGATAATCTGCTCAGCTTCCTTGTTGAACAGAGTAAAGGTTGTCGTTCCCGAATCATCCTCACCACGCACCACGACTCTATAGTTTTTCCAATTTTGATAATATATGTGAGCTTATATTAGTTGATAACCTTTCAGCAGGAGTGAATAATGGATTAGCAAATACGCACCGTTGGGTATATTGAATGTCCGCTCTCGGACATTGTGTGCATGAATATTTTCCCTCCACTGGCCGGACGGTCCTTGCACAATTTGGGCAGCAGATGTAGTACCAACCATTTCCATTCAGCACTTCTACTATGTTTGCCTTGCATATACAACGAATCATCTGTAAGATTTTCATTGGATTTAATACTGTGTCCTAGTATGTGTTGTATAATATTAGTGTATGCTTGTCTTCCTTATGTAGTATATGGATGAGTAGGATTTTGTTTTCTTAACCTCTTTTCCTTGCGGGAGTTTGAGTTCCAAGATAGACTTGATTTGTTTATTTCGTAAATGTATTTATAGCCTTAAATTTATAAAATACCCACCGGAATACCTACATGTAATGGGATAAACCTTGGCTCCACCGTACCAATATAGATTTCGCAACGGAGAGGAAATATAATTCTGTCTACACTTGTATTACTACGCATTACACATTAACTAGGATAGATGCATCGACAAGGTGATTGCGGAAATTGGCCTCCACTCTTCCCATAGTCTGATCGCCATGCATTCTTGCATTATTAAGTTCCGCAAGTTGTGATTTTACTCTTACTAAAATGTTATCAAGATTATGAAGCATTGTAAAATATTCGGGATTCTATTGTGTTTAGTTTTCAAATACTTGACGCTTGACTTTTTGGCACATAATTCTAAGAGCTTTGATGGTATACTTAAAATTATTATTTTTAAATTTTTTTTTTGAATAAAAATATTAAATTTATACTTTAATTTACAAAAAGAAAAATTTTAAAATATTAACTCTAGCTATGCACTTAATACACTGAAAGTTAGGTATTTGAAAATAGAGGGAGGAATGAATATACTTCTCAACAAGGATGTACCCGGGTTGGCGGAACAGACCAACCTGTTCCAAACCGACCATATTTTGTCTCATCGAATCCTAAATTTTTAAACCCGATTAGTAATTGGATTAAGAAAGTATTAACTCGCTTTAGTTGGGTTGGACATGGGTTTAGGGTTTTATAAACCGATCCGACCCAACCCGATTGAAAAATATGAGAACATATTAAATTTATCCATCACATCACATATCAGCATAGTCCATTTAGTTTTATTGTATTCATGTTTTCCTTAAATTTAATATAATAATTTGTGTATGCTATTTAAATATATATATATATATATATATATATATATATATATATATATATATATATATATATATATATATATATATATATATATATATATATATATATATATATATATGAGTGAGGTTCCAGAGAAAACCAAAGTATGGAGAAAACCGAGAAAACCTGTATTAATTACGTATATTGTACCGTATTCCTTTTTTAATTGCAATCATAAATATGAGGACAATCCTAGACAGAATCTGGTGAATAATAACATATCCTCTATTTATGGTATTTCCAAAATTCAATTATGTATATCAATTAATGTGAATTACATTTTCAAAATTCAATCAATTAACTTGATTTCTTAATAAATATATTAACTTCTAATAAAACACTTAGTGGAATCAACTAAATAATAAATTTAGCAAACATAAGATTCTACTAAACGTCATACTAATAAATACATTGAGATTCTATTAAAAAATTTATTAACATTCTACAAAATGTCATATCAATTGTGACATCCCCAAAATCCGGGGGTCTGGATTTGGTGCCACTAAAACAAAATCATTTAAAAACCTGTATTTTGCGGAAGAAGGTAAAACAGATATTTGAAAATATCTGGACATTTTAAAAGAGATTTAAATCAAAACCACTTTGACCCCCTAAAAACAGGATCGCTAATAGGTTACAGCACTGAAATCAGAAACCAAAAACTATCAAATCTTATTACAACTTAAACTACATTATCAGTTAAACCTCGATAAGAAGAGTAACTGATAACCAATAAATAAATCTATTATACAATAAACTGAAATAGAACAATTCTAACCCATACTATTCTTGCAGACATCTCACTGGCAATTTCGCCTAGCATTACTTCTACGCGCAGCTTGACAAACGAATCATCTTAATCCCTAGCTGAAAAGGTTAAAAGGAATAGCAAGGGTGAGCAATAATGCTCAGCAAGTATATGAATGAACAGTTGTAATAAATAAAAGGAGAATGACATATATCAGATTTTGTATGTAACTTGCCGGGTATTTTCAACAACGGAGAACAACAGTTATAATTCTATAAAAGTATGGCAATTACAAGAGAATATAATCATTTAAAACTATTCTGTGAAAAATCATTCGCCTACGGTGCGTGGTGTTGACACGGTGATCAGCCGAGCATCAAGCACCGGGACAGGGCGCTACCTATCCCAAGAACTAAGGGGCCCAAGGCACACATTGGCCTTAAAATAATGTAACAAGTAACCACGACCGGCACCACGGTCCAGCAAATGAATTCCGATTGGTTAACAGTTTATAAATAATACTTCTATATTAGAAGTCTTTTAACATCATTTTCATGTTACCAACCCAAAAAGGTATCCAACCTCTTTAAATCCAAAACCTGCATAGTAATCCTCTGTATACCACAATTTACTGTTAACCAAGTTTAAAATCATATATAGTTGGCTATGCTCAACATTCTTAAAAGATATAATATCAAAGAGAATATTGAACAAAATAACCAATTGCCACTAGGACAAAAATAAGCCATGGAATACGTTTACCAATAAAGAACTCCAAAAAGTTTCAAAATCATTCTTGAGTAAATAGAAGAAACTAAGAACTTGCTTTTAAATATAGAAGTTGAATAAGAATACTTGCCTTAACTCTGGTGTCTAACTCAGATTTCTAATAGTACTATCTACTGAACTGTTCCCTTCTGCTTAGATTCTGACAGACTTTAATAAAATATCCATAGCACAGCTTCACTTCATTGGTTTATGCCAGCCTCGCTCCATGATACTATTCACTATATCTGAACATCCCAGTCGACTCTGTACGGCAGTAAGACAATACTTCAATCGTCGAATCAAACGAAACTAATTACTAAATGCTATTAGAATCTACCACTAACTACCCTTCGCATATCCATATATTGTAAACAAAAAAATATATATAGACATCCACATAATAATATATATACACTGGATCAGTCAAACAAATAACCACATAATCAAGAAACATACATATTCCATCCAACTATAATATAATGCTATTAACTGTCAAATATCTATTTACAGACAGAATAAACTTAATTTCTAAAGAAAATTTCGGCATGAAGTATTCGTAAATAGGACTATCCCCCTGTTTTCAAACTAATACCTACAACCAACTAATCGAATCCCAAATCAAATACATTGACAATTACTGACTAGCATCAACTAATGCACAATTATAATCCAACAATTCACATATTTCAATTAGAATACTTGTTGAAATCTAATTCTAGATGCAAATCTCGAAAACAATGCATATAATAAACTCGTAATGTCATCCATATCATTCACTAACAATAAATCCAATTTAATAAATTAATAAACAAAACACAATCTCATTTGTATTATATATCATATAGTTCAGTGACTACTTACACACAAACTAAATATGTAAATTAAAATCAGATTAGACCAGTTTAAAAGATGTACAGTTTGCAATATAAAGATGAACTCGGATGAAAAAGTGTAATGCATAAAAGTTGTAGGAAATTCCGAGACCTTTCCAGAATGGTAAGGCTCGCTAAAAATGAGCAAGTAACGAATTCAGAAACTTTAAAACAAGCAGCTGCATAAGTAGACTCAGCCCTGTTTTTGCAAGTAACTTGACATTTGACACGTATAAAACATAAAACTAGTTAAAACCGTATACATAACTTTTATAGCTCCAGGAATTATCTATTCAAACCACTAAACCTCAAGAGCATATCATAAAAATTGAATTTACTGTGATTTTTCAAATAACAGGCAATGTTTTTGAAAATTAGTACGTGCTTGATAAAACTCACATAAAACATGAATTTCAAATCCAAATTAAACAAAACTCAATGAATAAACATTTTAGAAAAATTCAAGACCGTTCTAACAGAGGTGGAATCACTAAGTTTAGGTAATCGAGGAATTAACTATGATATTTACAAGATCACAGACTTGCATGACAAAACAGGATTTCGAACCCATTGCACACCACATACAAAAATGAGCAAATCTCTTAGCTCACTAATCGAAAGGCTATGATTCTTTTTCGTACTTAAACTAGACTTTAAGCTAAACATTTTCACAGCAAAAATCATCACTTATGTGTGCTTTTCAACTGTCCTAAACCGTGCTCAAAACAGGGGCAGCGTAGTAGAAATTAATCGAGAAAGACCCAACTATACGCAAGACTCAAAACCAACAAAATCAGCTAACACAATCACAACTAACATTAGTATAAACATATACACACACACACCGAAATACACATACTCAGCCACCACCAAATAGCTCTACAACTGCTCGCCTCCATCATCTCTCTCTGCGCTGCAACAACAGCAGCTACAACAACCTGCCCGACTTGCAACCATCTTCAACGGCCGCTATAATCCTCTGCCTCGACCTCCCTTTTACCACCTCTGTTTCTCTCCTCATAGCCCCCAATCACAAGCAAGCAAGTATAGATATATGTATACACACATATTTGCAATTACACACGAGGATATATACAGGAAGAAGCTAAAAGAAATCGACAATTGATTACCTCTGTGGTTTGCTCAACTCACCGACTGCAATCAATCCCTAAACCCCAATCTATTACTCGCGTGCTTATGTGTGTGAATAGAAAGAAAAATAAACTCTCTCTATATTTATACTTTTAAAACCTGTAGCCCCAAATTTGAAAAAGAATGCTAGTTTAATCAATTTATAAAATTTAGGGACCTGAAAACATTTCCGAAAACAAAAATTAAAATTTTCTAAAATCTTTAAAAATCCGATATACAGAGAATGTGCAAAAGTAATAATTTTTAGACACCCTCTAATTTTATAAATAATTAATGAAGTCCTCACTAATTTAAAAATAATAAAATATTCATTTGCAAAACTATCCAATACTTTTAAAATCCACAGAAATATAAAAATACCAAAATTGGTATATTTTGGTAATTTGTATCGGATAAAATTTTTGGGTATAAATAAATACTGTTGATTTTAAAAATGAAAAGACAGTCTCGATTTACTAAAATAATAAAATAAATCGAGTTTCTAATCTACCCGCTCGAACAAAATAAACAATAAAATGCACATATAATAGTTACCACAATTAATCCAAATAGTTACATCAATTCACATTTTGCACGTAAGATATTAATATTCACATAATTGCAGTAACTTATAAAATCATTTTTTTTGAAATTCAAACAAATTGGAATAAAATATAAAATTTTATTCCTCATCTTTTAGAAAATTAATAACAAATTAATAAATAATTATAGAAATTTCCGAGTCGTCACATCAATATTATTAAGATTCCACTAAGTAATTTACTAATGACACTAGATTTCTATTATTTTAATATTCGATATATTTATTCTAACATTTATATTAAGTTATAGGCGAATCACTTAATAGAATCTTAATATTATTAATATATTAATATATATAGATGATTCTCTAAAATATTTTATTATTTCTAGTAATAAATATTTGTATCGTGCAAGATTCTTTTGGAATATTTAATTTTTCTTGTATAAATTATTCACATTGTAATATTCTTTTGACTCTTCAAATATTTTTAAATTAATATTCTTTTGAAGAATTTAAACTAATTAATATTATAGAATCCTAATTTAAAAATTATAATATTATTTAAAAGAACACTTCAAGAAACATTCAAATGTTTAAAAGTTATAGGTGAAACACTTAATAGAATCTTAATATTATCAATATATATTGAAGATTCTCTAAAATATTTTATTATTTCTAGTAATATATATTTGTATCGTGCAAGATTCTTTTATAATATTTAATTCTTGTATAAATTATTCACTCTATAATATTCTTTTGACTCTTCAAATATTTTTAAAATAATATTATTTTGAAAAATTTCAAACTAATTAATATTAAAGAATTCTAATTTAAAAATTATAATAATATTCAAAAGAACACTTCAAGAATCGTTCAAATGTTAAAAGTTATAGGTGAAACACTTAATAGAATCTTAATATCGGTAATATATATAGAAGTTATTCTAAAATATTTTATTATTTCTAGTAATAAATATTTGTATTGTGCAAGATTCTTTTGGAATATTTAATTTTCCTTGTATAAATTATACACCCTATAATATTCTTTTGACTCTTCAAATATTTTTAAATTAATATTTTCTTTGAAGAATTTCAAAATAATTAATATTAAAGAATCCTAATTTAAAATTTATAGAAATATTTAAAAGAACACTTCAAGAATCCTTCAAATGTTAAAAGTTATAGGTGAAACACTTAATAGAATCTTAATATTATCAATATATATAGGAGTTTCTCTAAAATATTTTATTAATATATATAGAAGATTCTCTAAAATATATTACAAGATTCTCTAAGATATTTTATTATAAATATTATATGTTAAATGTAAAATGTAAAATGTAAGATGTGAAATAGTAGTTTTTAAATCTTTTCAAGGTGAATCTTTAAAATTTGAAATTCAAATTGAATAGACATTAAATGATTGATTAAGATTTGGAGAATGTATTAATGTCTGATTGATTTGGTTATATTTATGTTAGAAAAATACCATATATACGCTAGATTTGATTGACATAATTAAATATTAGAATACAGTATATTATCAAACAAGAATACGTGATCAACGGTGATGAGAAGGGTTCCTCAGTTTTCTTGATAAGCTGGGTTTTCTTAGGATTTTCCGCCTATATATATATATATATATATATATATATATATATATATATATATATATATATATATATATATATATATATATGAGTGAGGTTCCAGAGAAAACCATGTTATCAAGAAAACCGAGGAACCCTCCTAGATACCGTTGATTATTTTTGTCATATTTAACTATTTCCTTAATTATAATCAATCAAATATATATCCTAATCTAACACACACATGGGCAAAATCGTAAAGAATCCGTTGTTGATTAATTAAGAATCTTTTATTTTTGGCATATGCCATACAATTCAATCATAGCACAAAATAATCTGAAATCATTACATATATTTTTCCTCTGAGAAGAATCTCTCTCATTGTAAGAAAAAGACAGCCACGTTGAAACACTATGCTTCATCGATTCAAGGTTTATACTACGTCCCATTATCATGGATCTTACAACTTTTTGATAAAATTTATTTGTTATCACGTTCGTATAACCTCCAGAACCATCCAATCTTTTTCGGAATTCAATGGCGGAGAAGAATCTCCATGACAACTTCAGCGGTAATGATTCAGATTCCGTTGGCTGCTATAGGGATTGAATTGAACCCAAATACTCCGCTTTATTATGTTTCACCATGTTGTTTTGTGTTTCCGTCAGTGCCTTGGTTGATTGTTGAGTTCCCAGTGTTGGGGTAGACTTCGAGTTTCCATTTTGATTTTTGGATTTTTGGGGACAAATTCAATTTGTGCATCTGCTTTGAATCTTGCTGTGTTTTTGCTTGTTCGGAATACTTCTGAATTGACTATGAATGTTGGGGGTAGGTAAGAATTGGTTGTTGATGCTTTTTCGTGATCGGTGATAATGATCAAGTGACTCCGATTAATTTGGCCGGATATGGGATGGCTTTTTTGGGTGTTGCATATTATAATCCCTGGAAGTTGCAAGCAATAAAGAAAAATGAAGCTGAGAAGAAGGCACGAGAGGCTGACGAGGAAGGTTGAAAGTTGTTGGAAGAGAAATCGGAAGTAGTTGGGCCGAAGAAGAACGAGGCGGAAGACTAATTTATGAGAAAATTGGTTCTTTTGTGAGTTCCCAAGTCTGGAGGATAAAATGCGCAAGATGTGCTGGAGGATAAAATGATTAGGAATCTCCATGATCTAAACATTTCATAGAATGCTAAGTTAGGTTCTAAAGAGCTTCTGTATTCCTCGAAGGTCCTTCCTTTTGATTTTTTGATTTCCTGTTTCTACGATGTGAGTAAAGACTTGATGGATGTTGATCAGGTTCTCCTCAAGTTGGAAAGCTTGGCTGATTCTAAGGGATCTTCTTAGAATACTAAGTTCTTTATTAAGGTGGAAGTTGATCTTGAGTTAGTTTTTGGGTGTTCTAGTTTGTATTCTAATTATGTTTATAATCAACCTGTGTTCTCTTGTATTCTGGATTTTATTCGCTTATTAATATAATGTCTACTGCTTATAAAAAAAAGTCTGCAGTTATGTTTCTAATTAGAATTCAATTTGTTTCTTAAGTATGTAATTTATAAGAGTTCCATTGTGTCTTCAACATTTGATATCAATCCGTAGAATAACATGATGTTTTTGAGTTCCATAATCTAAAATATTTAAAATGATTTGATTATTGTCAAAAATATCCCATAATCAATATTGTCATATTATTCGAGCTTAATGAGTGTATATTGGTCTACATGAAAAAAATGATGCGATGCATCAGAACTTTGTAATGATCATGTTATGACTCAATATAACTATTAAGCATCATATAAGATTCTTTTACAATATATATACAAGATTCACTGAGATATTTTATTATTTTTAATAATAAATATTTGTGACATGCAAGATTATTTCAAAATTTGAGATTTTTCTTGTATAAATTATTTTCCGTATGATATTCTTTTGACTCTCCTAGTACTTTTAATAATTATTTTGAAGAATCTCAAACTAATTAATATAAAAGAATCCTAATACAAAAATTATAATAATATCAAAAGGAACACTTTAAGAAACCTCTTACGTTAAGAAATCATAAATAAAAATAAATGCTTAAATAATGTGATAAAACTTCTGTATTTATTAAGGTGAATCTTTTGAAATTTAAAATTTGAAATTCAAATTTAATATACAGTAAATGATTCAGTTTGATTGATTGAGATACTTCATAATATAGAAAAGGAAATTAATAAATTGTATATATTATTATTTATATTAATCAAATAATGTGTATATTTTGTAAGATGTTAATAAGAATGTTTAATAAGAATATTTTAATAGTATTCTTCGTCAAAAAAAATTATTAGATTTTACGAAAATTTGGTATGATAATAAATATTTTCTATTTAATATTTTAATTAATTTTTTACTATTTAATAAAAAAACATGATGTATTATATTTTTTATTTTTGCGGTAAGTTAAAAAATTAATATTAAGATTCTATTAATCAATTCACTAATGATGTTAGAATGTTTACGGTGAAATGTAGTATAAAACGTCAAGGTTTTGTAGAAAAATATATTGATAAGAGTTCGAGAATAATATTAAGATTCTATTAATGAATTCACTAATTATTTTAAAATGTTTAGGGTGAACTTTTTAAAGAATTTCAAAATTTTATCGTATTTATAGATTTCTCAAATCAAATTTGTAATTAAGTATTTCAAAGAATCTTCACTAAAACATAATAAAATCTTTAATAAAAGGTAATAAAATTCAAAGAGTATGACATGAAAAGTGAATAATATTAATCATGAAGATTTAAGATTCTTGAAATTATTCTTTATTGTAATCTTTACATCAACTCTTTAAATCACATGTAAAAATTGTTCTTTGTGTCACCTTTGGATTCCAATTACAGTTCCTTAAAAAAGTTTTAAAATTTTTTTTATCAAAAATACAAGGTTTTGATAAATGTTATATAACATTATAAAAAAAATTGTAAATTATATTAGATGTAATTTTTTAATGATTGGTTTTTGCTAAATTTTAAAATCTAAGATTCTCTAAGGTGTTTTAAAAGTGATTTTAGAATATATAAATAAAAATTAAGGGCTTAAACATTGAATAACTTATGTCAAAAATTTTTAAAATATTTATGATGGATTCTTTTAACATTAAAATTATATATTTTGAATGAAAGATTCGTCCAAATAGTATACATAAATCTTTTTATCACATTAATCATTTACAAATTTATATAAATAATAAGGCTTGTGTGTTATGGATATAAAATACCTTATAGAATCTCACATTAGTCATATACATAAAGAATCTCAGAAAATCTCAAGAGAATCTTAAAAAATTTAAGTTAGTGAAACACTTAAAAGAATCTCTAAAAATCTTAATTATATTTAAATGAATAAAACACTTCAAAGAAACTTAGGAAAAAAACTATTTTAAATTTTAAAATAATAGAGCACTTAGGATAATCTTAGAAAATCTTAACTAATTTTAAATTAGTAAATCTTGGAAAATCTTAAATATTTTTAAATTTGTAAAACACCTAAGAGAATCTTAAAAAAATATTCAATTTAAATTAGTAAAGTACTGAAAAGAATCTCAAAAAATCGTAGAAAATAATTTATTTTAAATTATTAGAGCACTTAAGAGAATCCTTGAAAATCTTAAATAATTTAAAATCAGTAAAACACTTAATAGAATCTTGGAAAATCTTAAATATTTTTAAATTAGTAAAACACTTATAAAAATCTTTAAAAAAATATTCAATTTAAATTAGTAAAACACTTAAAAAAATATCAGAAAAATCGTAAATAGATTTAAATGAGTAAAACACTTGAAAAAATCTTAGAAAAACTTATTTTTAATATTCAATTTAAATTAGTAAAACACTTAAAAGAATCTCAAAAAAACTTAAATATATTTAAATGAGTAAAACACTTGAAAGAATCCTAAAAAAAATTATTTTAAATAAATAAATAGAGGACTTAAGAGAATCTTAGGAAAATATTAAATTTATTAGTAAAACACTTAAAAGATCGTAATAAACAAAATTATTAGATGATCCGTTATAACAATGGTAAGAGATTCGTTATCATACACAAGATAATGCAAGATATATAAACAAGATTCTCTAAGATATTCGATCATTTTTTTAGCAAGGTGAATTTTTTGAAATTTGAAATTCGAATTTGATACTGATTGATTGATTGAGATATGGTTAATATAGAAAAGGAAATCAATTAATTACATATCTTATTAAATGTAATGATTGAATGCATTAAATATATGTACTAATTGAATGCATTAAATATATGTTGAAGATTACTATAATATCCCTTATGAATTAGATTTGATTGATTTTTTGATAAATCATAATTTATATTATGATTATAAAATCAACGGTGATTAAGTGGGTTTCTCGGTTTTCTTGATAAGCTGAGTTTTCTTAGGATCTTCCTCCTATATATATATATATATAGAGTTGGGCTCCTTGGAGTACACAAAAAATTGGAGTCCTTGGAGTACATTCTTAGAACCGTTGGATGGGTTTTGATCCTGTGGCTCTCAATTAAACAGAATTGCAGTTTTATTTCAAATTTTGAAACAGAAATACACAAAAGAGTAGAGTAGTTGTCCGTATGCGTATTCTGCGGGTGCATCAAATCCCGCAACCCACTCCTGAAAGCTGCAGTTACATGTAGTGCAGGATTTTCTTCTCCAAGATTGGTGTTTGAAAAGATATCGACTTTTAGTTGCAAGCGTAGGATAAGTACGGAAGAAAAGCAAAGAACTAATCGGAAGATGAGTGGAGGTATGAATTGCAGAACAAAACATTTTTTAGTTCTGCATCTCAGTTGCATATAATCAAGTTGTTCTTTTTTGGCATTTTCAAGGTAATATGTGAAATGTGTATATTGTTCTGTTGGATTTGAAGGGTTCTGTTTGAAGTTTGTAATTTCAGATTGTGACATAGTGGATGCATGACATAGAAGTGTAATGCGCTTGATTGTAGTTCTTCGAGGGTTTATTTACTATAATTTGCTTTGTTACTTACTATAGATGACTAGGGTTTTTTGATTACGTTGTTTTGTTGTCCTGCTATTTGAGTTTTTGGCTGGGTAAATGTGAATCTTGTTTTTTTTACAGATTTTTATCTTGTGCGCAGTCGGTACTGCAATTTTTTAGCTTGTGCATACAATGGGTACTGCAAAGAGATTAAGTTTCAATGAATTCATATTGGAATGTGAGAATTTATTTTTTTGATTTACCCTGCATCGATGCGGATTGATTGTTACTTACTATAGATGACTAGAGTTTTTTGATTAGGCTGTTTTGTTGTTCTACTATGTGAATCTTGTATTTCTTTTCCTTAAACTGATCATGCAAATGGATTGTCAGTGGCATGTGTGAATGATGCATAAAGTGAGGAACAAAATATAAACAGAATATTATAGGGAACTTAAAGATCTATTTGTTTTTTCTGATGAAATGGATTGGCACCCTTGTGTTGAATATATATCTATTTGTACATGGTATGCACCCCTGTCTTGTTGTAACCGGGCTATTCTTTTTAAATTTGTAATGCAGGTAGGAGGCGAAGTAGCCGTTTAATTGAAAGCCCCTGGGTTTTCAATTTGCCAAAGAAGAGATCAGTGTTTGTAAATTTGGAGGATGATGTTGTGACAGACAAGACAGACGTAGTTGTTGGTGATAAGAGGTCCTTGAAGAGAGCAAGACAAAAGGTAACAACCGTTAATAATTCTGAATAACGGACGATGAATTCCAGCAGTATAGATATTCGCAGTGAAAGGATACACGGTAACAGGCTGAAAAGAATGGAGTTAAGCAAGGAAGAAGATGAATTTGTTACTCCAGGGGAGAATTTTGGCAGCAGTGGCAAGAAAGGGCAATACCGAGGGGGAGTATTTAAGTTGGAAGTGTAGAACAATTATCTTAGCAGTAAATTTGGATAGTCTGAATTGTTCTGGATGCTTGTTCTATTTGTTTTTGTGAGAATATGCACAAGTTTAGTAATTGTCACGCAACATCAGTCCCTTTTTTTAACTCCCTTGATTCTCCTTTTTTCTTTGTGCATAGTATGCTAGTAGCTCCCTTGATAATTTTAAGGGCGAGATTTTTACTCATATTCTAGCTGTAGGCGTCTAAACTTGTAATATTTAGACAAATTTGCTACCAGAACTATTCTTTCAGCCTCTAACTAAGTGAAATCTTTGTCAAGCTCGGCCTTTCCCATGAATCAGGGCCTTCTTTCCCTCTGTATTCTTGTCTTCCTGAGGGAACGACAAGCTAAACTACATTTCAACAAACCTTTTTTGGCACAAGACCTGTTCCTGCAGTTGCTGGATATAGTGGAAGAGGGCCTTCACCAAGTTATCCTGGTTTTTTAAAAATAATCATTATGGCACTAGGGATATTAGTCTTAGCTGCATGGAATCCCAAAAATCCGCTCGTACTTTTACCCAGTATTGCACATAACATACAATTGTCTAGTGATTTCAATGCAATTTCAGGAACATCAATGTCATGTCCTCGTGCTTCTGGTCTTGCAGCTCTTCTAATAGGCGCACATCCTGAATGGAGTCCTGCAGCTATTCGTTCTGCAGTAATGACCAACGTAAACCCTCTGGACAATTCACAGCACAAGATTAAAGATACTGGAACTCATTTGGAAATTGCTACTCCCTTAACAATGGGATCTGGTCAAGTTGTAACTAACCGTGCCCTTAATCCAAGGTTGTATACGATACAACACAGGACTATGCCCATTTCCTCTTCGCGACAATTTTACAAAAAAATCAAATTTCTACCATCTTAAGATCCAGTTTCAGTTGCTCAAACCCATCTTCTAATCTAACTCACCCGTCCTTAAAAATTGCCAGCTTAAAAATTGTACTGTCTTGGCTTATAAATGCACATATTTCACTTGCCAACTTAAAAATTGTACCATCTTGGCTTATAAATTCACATATTTTCACTTGCCTTAGCTTTTAAATTCACATATTTCACTTGCCAACTTAAAAATTGTACTGCCTTGGCTTATAATAAAATTAAGCACTTGAAATACTGAAGCATGTCATTTAGTTAAAGTTCCATCCCATATGTATAATATAGTCTTTTAGAGTTGTGTGACTCCATATAATAATTGAACTGATTAACCTTGACTGTCTTTTAAGTATAAAGGGTGTATTGTAATTTTATGCATTGCTTATGGCTTACAAAACAGCGCATAGGCACAACTAATGAGGGCATCACATTGATAAACTTAGGAGACGACTTGAAAATATCTTGCAAAACAAAACAGACATCTAAAATATATTTTAGATACCACAATAACTCTGAGAGTATCATCTGCAATATTTGACGAAATAAGACAATCCATAATATTTCTAAAAAACTGGAGCAATCATACTATATGCCTCTCAATAAAATATTGAAAGGAATTTGAAGTTGTGTAAGGAAGTACAGAGTGTTATATAGTAATAGTTTCTGGAACCGTAAACCTCCCTCCAATGTTAATACCTGAATTAGACACTGTTTTGAAATAATGTCAATTTTAAAAATAATATTAACAAACAATATGCAGCCTAGGATTTAGAGACATTTTTTCTTCTGGACATGTACGAGCATTGTGTCTTGCAAGCTTGTTGCAGGTGCTGCATTTTCTTGTCCTCTGGTTCTCCATTGAGATCTCGCGACTATATTTTATCCTGCTTCCAGACTATATTTTATCCTGCTTCCATAACCTCTATTTCGACTTATATTTGGATTCCTTGTGGATATTTCAGATGCAGGAGTCCAAACTTTAACACCATTAGGAGAAGTAAAAAACACGGACTCAGAACTATCAATTTCATTACGTTCTTCACCATCTTTATCAGAATTAGAACTCCTAGAGCTTTCGGAGATTTGAGATTTTATATCATGAGCGGTTTCAATTGACTCGGAACTTTCGATGTGCAGAATTATCTATGAAATTACAAAATAAACCAACCAAAATATAATCAACATTTAATCATGCTAACCAAGCGACAAAAATTCAAAAAAACATTATCTCAAGTACTTGGCATGCACTGGGCATTTGCTCAAACATAACATATAAAGCAGGTACAAACCATCTCTAGCGAAAACCTATCAACGAAAACAAAGACACATACTTTCATATTGTAAATAATTGAAACAATCCCACGTACCGGTGTGCTTGTCGGCAACTGCCATAATTATCCGTTAGTCAAGAACAAGATTACGAATTCGAATACAGCGGAACAAAATAAATTAGAAAAAAGCCACGGCTGGAACTATGTAAGATCTTTGATAATGGAGTGCAGGACATAATAAAAACATTGATAAAATAAAGTTTTCTGTACACGTCTGTTGATCAGTAATGGATATGCTATAATCTTGGTTCTGTTACAACTGCCGATTAAAGAGCACAACATACATATAAACATACTCAAACATATACGGTCTGACTTGATGTTTTAATTTAATATTAAAATTAAAAAACTGCCAAACAAATGCTAGCCCTTGGATGAGAAATGAATGGACGGTAGATGCTTTGTCCTCCAATACTCCAACAATTATGTGTACTCCATATAACTTTTCTCTCTCTCTATATATATATATATATATATATATATATATATATATATATATATATATATATATATATATATATATATATATATATATATATATATATATATATATATATATAGGCAAGTGCTCAAATGAGAACCCCAATTAATATGAGATATGAGATCTAATATCAGCCACACATTTTTTTCCCCCAAATTAAATCAGAACCTCACAATTATAACCCACCCATACACACAAACAACATACTGCTCTCTCTCTCTCTTGGTCGTCAACTGGGGTTGTCTCCCAACACCACCTCCGGCCGCCATCACTTTCCCCAGCCGCCATCATCCTTGCCCACAGCCCAGCCCCTTACGTCCTTCTTCCCCGCTCCTTTATCTCTCATCCTCCAATCGCTTCGCACTGTCGTCAAACTAGAGCATTCGGTGTTGTCGATCACAAGGCCTCCGAGTCTGTACCACATTCTCAGAGTGAGCAAAGATGCGTCGACGATGGAGGTTAAGTCGGCGAGAGGGCTTTACGATCTCTCGCGGCGTTTTAGAACGACGATTGTTTAACTATGTAGTGGTGTATAGTAATCAGATTAGTGGTGGTAGTTAAGTGCTGATAGTTTGGTGCTAAAGGAAAATCCACACATGTGTAGATGGCAGTGATGGTTAGATGGTTGTGGTGATGATACGGTGGTGGTGATTTTATTTTGTTGTAATGCTTTATTTTTAGATCTGGTGATTTGTTTTTATAATGTTGGTGGTCGGAGTTGATGAACGGAGCTGGTGATCGGATCTAGTGAGCATGAATACCGGCTGGGTGTAGTGATTTTCATTTTCTGGTGGTGATTTTTATTTTTCCGGTGGTGATTTTTGGTTTTCCAGTGATGATTTTCGGTTTGACGGTGGTGATTTTATGTTTGCCGGTGGTGATTTCCTGGTGGTCGCCGGAGGTAGTGGTGGCCGGAAATAATGGTCAGCGGTGGGGTGAGGTGGTAGGTGGTGATAAAATATTTAAATATTAAAATTAATGTGTGATGAGAGATTGATGTAAGGTATAAAATGAATGGTTGTGATTAGATCTCATATCTCACTAAAAAAGTGGTTCTCACTAGAGCATGACTCTATATATATATATGAGATTAATTTTTATGAACGAGAATACGAGATTATATTCATTATTATATTTGCTTAATAGCACACAAATATGAATATTATTTGTTTATTTTGTATATGTATTTATGGCTTTAAAATTATCAATTTAAGTAACAACAAACATGAAAGAAAATATAAAATTAAATTCATGAATATATTTGTTCATTATTTGTTACTACTTCGTTAAACTAATTTTAGTGGAAAAAATTGGATAAAATTTGGATGTTAACACCGGCAATTGTAATATTTTCTTCTCAGTTTCTTTTCCTAACCTTCTTTGAATATACCCTCGCGTCAGTCTCTTTCCCCTATCTCTCTTTCATATGGCAGTCGGCGGCTGCGCTTTCTCTTCGGATGATATAGTTATAAAATCGCCGACTGATAGACGACTATACAGATATATTCGACTTAACAACGGCTTATGTGGTCTCCTAATCCACGATCCAGATATTTACTCGAATGAATCAATTACAAAAGGGGGTGGTGGTAGTCCAGAAGATGAAGAAATGGACGAGGACAGCGGCGAAGAAGAAGAGGATAGTGAAGAGGACGACGATGTTGATGACGATAATGACAGCGAAGATGACAAGGGGAAGCAAGGCGCATCCCAGTGTAAGAAGGTAATTTCCCCTTCCTCTATATACTTGCACATAAAATTATTGTAATCGTAACAAACAGAGTAAATAATTTTACTGTATGTTCTTGCATTATCTTCTCCATTTCTATTTAGTATGAGATTTTGATTTTGTGCGGATTCTTGATAAAATGTCGCAGAGTTGATTGGATTTAGGTACAATGCTTCAAAATCCTATTGATTTTGGTGAGATTTCAAAAAACTTAAAATACACTGAAAAATGCCACAAAATCCATCATTTTATGAAATGAAAAAAAATCCATCAGCATTTGAATACCATCAGATTTTAATGGATTTTAAACAATCCCAATTGAATACCATCGGATTTTAAAGCATAATTTAAAATCTCAATTGAATACATCAGATTTTGTAGCATAATTTAAAATCCCAATGGAATACCTCAAGATTTTAATGGATTTCAAACAATCCCAATCGAATACCCTCGGATTTCATGAATGTAAAAAAATGCTTTAAAATCCCAATCCAATACACCCCTCTTAATATGCATTTTCAGGCTGCCGCTGCAATGTGCGTTGGTATGGGCAGCTTTTCTGATCCATTGGAGGCCCAGGGCCTTGCCCACTTTCTAGGTTAAAGGCCTGTCTGTCTACTTATTTTCTTTATTGACATCTGCAGCATGTTTATATAATTCTAAATGCTCTACCATTCACTGCTTTTTGTAGAACACATGCTGTTCATGGGCAGTAGTGAATTTCCTGATGAAAACGAGGTGTGTGATAGGATTATCACCAATATTAAATACTATAACTTATTAGTCGGATTCAGAAGCATTTGAAGTTTTATTGATTATTCTCTTTACTAGTATGATAGTTACTTGTCTAAGCATGGAGGCTCTTCAAATGCTTACACAGAAGCAGAGCACACATGTTACCATTTTGAAGTTAAACCAGAGTTTCTAGAGGGTGCTTTGAGAAGGTACTGGTTATTTTTCAAACATTTTTTTTGTTTAATGCGCTGTTATGAAAGATAAACTATGTTTGTGAAACATGGTTGTTACATCGGTAATTTGAAGCGAGCTGATGAACCTCCTGCTAGTCGACTAGTCGATCGGACGTAGTATAGTCATAAAAATATAATTTATAATAAATTAAATATGATATATAAACATTATGTAATGTAGGTTTCTAATTTTTAACACCTTCCACAATGTTTATTTCAGAATCCAAGAAATTAAGAATCAAACACTTGAATAAAATGAGGGAAAAGCGGAAAGAGTTAACAAATAACAACAAAATAAAGTACTTGTGATTATGTAAAATATATAACTATTAACAAATCAATTGTGTGATACTGTGATGTAATCTAATTTGTAATGAAGTATGGTACTGGTAGTTTATGTTATTCATACTTGGCTACGATGTGTCGGACACGACACATACCCCAGTGTGGATTCGAAAAATCTGAAATTTTGGGGGGGGGGACAATGAGAAATTGTCTTATTTTTGGACACAGGTATAGGGACACGACATAATACATTACTAAAAAAAGCATGGGAAATAGATACCTTAGCAAAAGTATCAACCAAAATTAGATTAAATACACATTTATAAAGGATTTTGCAAATTAGTGATTTTCTATGCTTGTTTTTTTTTTTTAATTTTTGCTTCTTTCTTTATGATTTTTTTTTTTGTTTGCATTGTGTATTCAATTAATATGCGGTCTTGAAGTTGGTCAAAGTGTCCACATTTCAACCAAAGGATCCAATACGGATAAGTGTCGTGTCCAAGTGTTGGACACTGGTACAAAAGAGTCAGAGTAACATAGCTAGTAGAGATTGAAAGCTTGAAGTGTATGGATAGATTAGAGCCATTAAGTGTCACTTTGGAACATATCCGATATTTGTATTCTTAAGCCTAAACAAAAACTTAAATCGGCCTACTAATAACTTGCAGAGATAATTGTAATTAATATTATATTATCATATTAAGTGCCCGTGTGTGTGTCGTAAGTAAATATGATTATGATATTTCTACAATATTTATCTATATGTAATAGTTTGAAATTACATATCAACAGATTTTTGTTCTTGCTCTTTGTTTCCAATATCATCGCTTTTTTCATACTCCAAAAAAAGAGTTTTTAGAGATTTATGTAATTATTCATTTTTAACAGGTTTTCTCAGTTCTTTATATCACCTTTAGTTAAAGCTGAAGCCATGGAAAGGGAACTACTAGCTGTTGATTCAGGTTTCAATTTTATCTTCATATTTTAACAGAAATATCATTTTTATCTTTAAAATTGCTTCTTTTTTTCTTATATTGTTTCTTCACTAATATTTGTGTATTACATGCAACAAACTGGTGCAGAATATAACCAGGTACTGCAAAATGATTCTTGTCGCCTACAACAACTTCAGTGTCATACAGCAACATCTGGTCACCCTTTAAATCAATTTTTTTGGGGTAGGTGACACTTTTGGCGTGTTGTCTCGTCTAGGTTTTATATTATAAGATATTATGATGCAGTAATTGACTATACTAATTCTTTTTGGCGGAAGGTAATAAAAAGAGTTTGGGGGATGCTATGGAGAAGGGAATCAATTTGCGTGAACAGATTTTGAAATTATACGGCGATTATTATCAGGGTGAATTAATGAAGCTAGTTATCATAGGAGGAGGTGAGTTTGTCTTGTGATGTCTCGTTTGTTTGTTGTGTTTTCAATTTGGCTGTTGCAGCCTTATTTCCTCCATATTTTTGTGTTCATTATTTAGGCTGACCGGCTATGGTGAGTGAAATTGACGTGTCACTTTTTCTGCCAACTACATGTTTATAATATATACTTGTTCAAATAGTTTACAATGGAGTATTGTAAATAAAGGTAGTTCCTTCGGAAATTCTAAGGCCCCTGCTTAGCGATTAGGAGTTAGTTATTAGCAAATTGAATTAACTGTTTTGACTAGGATATTGTATTAGTTGTTTTGTCCAGCGGATTGTGTTTTGAATGGAAGGTGAACAATTGTTTTAAAATAGTTTGTACTTTAACCAAGGTCGTTTTTGAATGGAAGGTGAACAATTGTTTTAAAATAGTTTGTACTTTAAGCAAGGTCGTAAAAGATAAAAATCGGTTTGACTCGGTTGTGTTCGAGAACAATGAGTACTTGAAAATTGGAGAGTACTCGGAATGAGTATCGGAGGACTATCGGGATTCATTTTTTTCTCATATTTAAGTTTATTACAATCAAATTTTAGGGTACAAGTGTTTAAACTTGAAACTTAATAATATTAGTTGTTCTTTGGAGTCCACAAAATATTGGAGTATTAGAGTCCAAAATTGGATAAAATTTTGATATAGTCATTTTGATTTTAATTTGTTTTGTTTTAAAATATTTTAAAATTCTGCAGAAGCGCTGGATGTACTGGAAAGTTGGGTCCTCGAACTTTTTGGCAAAGTGAAGAGTGGAGTTGCACCGAAACATGACTCCAGATTAGGAATTCCAATTTGGACACCTGGTAAACTCTATCGGATAGAAGCTGTTAAAGATATTCATATGCTTGATGTATCATGGACATTGCCCAGTCTCCGCAAAGACTACATGAAGAAATCAGAAGATTACCTGGCTCATCTTCTTGGGCATGGTAATTTTATGCTTGCCTACATTAACATGGAGTATTAATACATTTATACTTTTTTTTAGGGGGTACATGGTAGCTTTAATTAACTTGACGCCAATCTATTGATGGTTTTGGCACTTAATAGGGTTATTGTTTGATTAACTTTGCCAACTGAAATTGATCTTTTCCTGACCATCTCTAAAATGCTTCGAGGGATATGTGTGCTTAGATAATTTGATAAAGTGAATTAACAAGGCTGGGGCATACTTAAGAAATTGGTATTCGATTTATATTATTTTGCCTATTTTTTTATTGGCATATGTATTCCATCCCTCTTGGTCATTCCATCTGTCTTTATATCTTTACTCATGAAATATCATCCAGGTGTTTGATGTGAACTTGTCTGCCACATTCTATAGTAGTTAGTCGTTACCTATCAGTGTCGTCATTTTTAGTTAATTTAGTATTTCTTGTAGAAAAGATCATGTTAATGTTTAGTATACTCCTCTTTTAAAATTGATTATGTCTATGAGTTCCTTCTAAAGTTAAAGAAAATATATTTGTTATGTGGGAGCAAATAATGGAGTGGGTTTTAATCCATAGACCGTAGTTTAACAAATGTATTGCATGATTTGTATTGCTTTTGAGATGGAGAGGGGGCATGCTTGACGTAAGCATATCAGGTCACTTTGACATCTGGTAATGTTTATATTACTTGGACTCTAAAAATCTTAAAAATTAAGGACACTGGGCATTGTCCAAAATTTGAGCAAGGGTACGGCAGTTGGGGACACGACATAATATACTAGTAAAAGTTATATTATTACAAAGAGTTATACGGATATATTATTTCAACTTTAAGTTTGCTTTACAAAAAAAACTGAAGGATAATACACAGACACACAAAACAGAATTTTAATAAAATAAATTTAATTTAAACAATAGTTTTTTATTTTTCAAATTGCTAGAAACAAATTTTAAGCTTTTCTTTTTATTTAATGAGTTGTAAAATATCCTAACGTATATGTTTATGAGACAATTGAACTTCCAAGATTGTTTTTTTATAATTATAAGTTACTTTGGGACGTAGTTTTACATCACTTTCTAAAGTAATCGGTTCACAAGGTTCACATATATCATTGTTCGGTGCATATCAAAAGATAAACTGAAGTGTGTCATCTTATAACTTGTGGCTGTAAATCTTACCTGCTTGATTTGCACACTATTTTCTTCCCTCTTCTAATTAAGATGTATCATTTTTATATGAATGGCTTGAATCGACAATACCTGTTCAAAAATATCAAGCTAACTTGCAATTTTTCTAACAACCGCAACGAAAGTTGAATTTTCAGCAAGTTCGTAAGAATTCCGCACCTTTTTCCATGTTGCTGGAGTAATGGAGGGTACCTTAAACTTCTACGTGCTTAGGGAGCAAGTGTTGTATTCCTGTATATGCTCCTCTTGTTATATTTGAAGTGCCTCCCTTGTTATATTATAAATAGTGCAGACAGAATCTGTTTAACACAAATATTTACTTTTTTGCTTTTTTTTGTGTTAATCATTGATTTCCTATATGCAAACACACACAATATATATATATATATATATATATATATATATATATATATATATATCCTACTCTTGTACAAACTTCTTATTGTACAAACATACAAACTAGTGATTATGACAATAATATTTAGTGATTAGCAGTTTTTAGTCTCTAACAACTTCATCTCCACTTCCATCTTCACCAACCCCATCTCCACTTCCTTCAGCTCCGAATTCGCAGTCACCTCCGTCATCACCACATCCAGCTCCATGCCCGCCCCGCCCCCTCCATAACCACCACCTCCATGTCCACCTTCATTATTTTTATCACCACCAAATCCACCCCCACCTAGCTCCACCTTTGTCTCCACCTTCACCATCATCACCTCCAGCCTCACCTCCGTCGCCTGAAATCACAGCCCCATCATGTTGTAACTGTCACCCGGTTCTGTTCTGTACTCGATGTTTCACAAATTTTTAAAATGATAATCACTAATTTATACGGCACAAATCACTAATTTGCAAAGCGAAAATCACTAAAGTATATAGTAGAAAATCCCGAATTCTGCAGCAACTTTCTTCGTCGACGGGACTAAATGGAATTGCACAGCTTTTGCCTCTGCCATTATCATGGCACCACCACCGTTGACACCTCATCACCAACATCACCACTGCCAAAACATAGCATCATCAAACATCAAAAGCACCATAGCTTCATCACTAAATTATATCAATATGTGTGTATCTATCTCGATGGGAACAAAATCCAATTGTAGCAAATTATATTAGTTTATAGCGTGGCAAGTTGAGAAAAAAACAGAGGTGAGAGAGACGAGAAGAGAGAGAAAGCAGACCTGAGTAAAGAAAGAATGAATAAACTACTGTGTATCAGAGTTATGTTATTTTTATATATGGTTTGTAGTTTGTACTTTAAAATTGGTTTGTATTTGAGCACCTCCCTATATATATATATATATATATATATATACATATATATACATATATATATATATATATATAAAAGGTGGTGCTTAAATGAGAACCCCACATAATATGAGATATGAGATCTAATCTCAGTCCTCCATTTTATATTTATCTTCAACTCACAGCCGCATGATTTGGAAAAGGATTTACAGCGCTTGTTACATAAGGCATATATCTCCATCCGCCATTTATTCAACCCACCTCCTGTAGTCATATCTAATCAACCCCAATTATAAATACATAATTTCTTCACCTCTCTACAGCCTCCATTACTCTCTTCTCTTTACACCTATTCTACAGCATCCATTACTCTCTTCTCTTTACACCTATACATACACACAGTTTGTATGTATATATTGTAGAATCAATGGGGTGGATAGAAGGGGTGGTGGAGGAGTGGACGTGCCGATGTGGGGAGGAGTACAAGTGGAGAGATGGCTCGCGGGTGGGAGGCGGTGGTTGAGTTGGAGTTATGGTGAGGGATGAAACTGGGGCTGTGGAGGCGATGCGAGATGAAAGAGAATGGAGAGATAAGGGGCGATTGAAGGAGGTGGAACTGCTGAGCTGCTGAGCGGCGACGACAGAGGGTGAAGTCGGCGTCGGACAGAGTGAATGGAGGGTGCGGAAATGATGTGGTGATTTATGTTTTTACGGTGGTGATTTTTGTTTTCTGGTGCTGATTTTGCTTTGTAGTTGGTGATTTTTCAAATTTTGGGGGTCTATAGATGGTGGTGGTGGTTTGTAGATGGTGGTGATGTGGTGATTTTCGTTTTCTGATAGTGATTTTCATTTTTCAGCGGTGATTTTTATTTTTCTGGTGGTCGGCGGAGGTGGTGTGGCCGGAAATGGTGGTCGGCGGTGGTTGGAGGTGGCAGGTGGTGGAATTAGAATAAAGATGGTGATAAAATATTTAAAAATTAATGTATGGTGAGAGATTGATATAAGGTATAAAATTGTGTGGCTGAGATTAGATCTCATATCTCACAATAAGAGTGGTTCTCATTTGAGCATGACCTTATATATATATATATATATATATATATATATATATATATATATATATATATATATATATATATATATATATATATATATATATATATATATATATATATATATATATACGGTTTTTCTAGTGTGTGCCCATGGGCACACAATAAGCACAAAATTTGATAGTTTTTCTATGTTTTGATTGGCTTACACTCCTTTAATAATGATGGCCCCCTGCATTCACACCAACCACATTACCACACCAATAAAAACACACCAAATTTATGAGTTTCCGTGCTTAGCATGTGCCCATGGGCACACACTAGACAAACCCATATATATATTATCATGGTATCGGTGTGGTTTTGTGTATGTTGATCTTTATTGGATTTTTCCATGTGAAAGTCAAAGTATTCGGAGGGAAAGTTGAGTTCAACTTTTTTAACGTGTAGCGCCTTGAACAAAATCCAATTAAGCCAAGAATCACATGTCACCCACGCGCTTTTCAGTGCAAATCGCATGGGACAGTTTTCAGTAGTTTCCGTCTTTCACACCTCCTTTCTGGAAAGGTGGACTACTTTGTTCCAAGTTGGGTGAGTTCTAAGATTGTTTCCCTTTTGGACACTAAGGGTATGCTCATTGGGTCCTTGTGATCCACAGGGAAGTGTTTTTTGAGTGAAGAGGCTTGTTAAGATGGAGCAAATGCATAGCATAAGCACATGGGATCACTATTACATCATGGCACTGTAGCAAGCTTAGGTAGCAACTGAACAAATTTTCTATTCCTATACAAGAGGCTGTGCCTCCACTAATATGAATTAGAGAAGTTGACAAATTGTATATATAGATATATACACACTGTTTTGCCTTCTCTTTGTGTTTAATCACTGATTTCCTATCTACAAGATACACACGTATTTATTATTTACCCTTCTTCAGTCTTCTATCTTTTTCTTGTGCTAATGCTTAAGCCACATTACTAGATAGACATATACCTGATCTTCAATAATCAACCCCTTTTTTCTTTAGAGGGCAAAGGAAGCTTGCATTATCTTCTGAAGGCTAAAGGATGGGCAACATCTATATCTGCTGGGGTTGGAGATGAAGGAACGCACAAGTCTTCAATAGCGTACATATTTGGCATGTCTATACATCTCACTGACTCTGGCCTGGAAAAGGTAGTTTTTTTTTTTTTATTGTATCTTATTATTATGCAACCAGAAATAGTTGTTTTTACATAAACTTCTGTCTGGAACTGATGCGCGCCGATGCTTCTTCGTGGACACTTACATGGTAGCTAATTATTTTATTGTAGAAGAACTTCTGAAGTTGAGAGAGTATTGAAAGGAGTCATATACTTATCTATGTATCGCCAAATTGAATATCAAATACTGGACTGTATACGAGATCTCTTGGTAATATATTTAAGTTTCATCTTGTTGGGACAAGTGAACTATTTAAAAAGGAGCTAAACCTCAATTTCTTCTCAGTAAATAATAGGACTAAAAAAGAATTAGCAAAACAACAAACTATAAAGGACTAAGACACAGGTATATATCTCTTTTGATAACTTTAAATATAATGAAGTAATGAACTACTTATAGAGGACCAAAACCTAAAGTTCTGCTTATCAAACTGTAAAGCCAAAAGAAACTAGAAAATACCTGGATATATATTTCCTGATGTCTTTAACAGTAGTCATAGGTGACCCACTACACCATAGCTTAGGTAGTGCATCTATGTTTTGCAATTGTTTTACATGTCATCATTAAATATCTCTTGCTTAATAGTGTTCTGATATATGTTTCCTTTAACTGGTGCTGTCAATGGGATAGATCTATGAGATCATTGGTTTTGTTTATCAATACATTAAACTCTTGCGCCAAGTTTCTCCCCAAAAATGGATTTTTAAGGAACTTCAAGATATCGGAAATATGGAATTTAGATTTGCTGAGGAGCAACCTCAAGATGACTATGCTTCTGAACTCGCAGGTTATTTCTTCTTTCAAAATTGATTTCACTTGTCTAGAAATAATTTCACTTTCTAAAAGTTGAGTGAATAGTAGTCAGTAAAGACTATAATATATTTTTTTTCTTCATGCCTTGATATTTTTTGGGTAACGTGAGACTTGTTCTTTCCTGGCTAAGTGCTCCTTAGGTATTGAATTTGAAGGTGGTGATAACATGATGATTGTTTCACTTTATTAGTTAATTACAGATGAGAGGTGATAGTTTATGAAAAAGGAATTAGATTCTTCATCTATTGTGTAGTTGACTATCTAATACCATAGTGCTGACTTGTAACCTTAAGAAATGGAACATTTGTGCCATAGTTCGTGGAATTCGTATGGGCACATCAGCATCCCATGCTGCCAATGAATATAAGTTGGAAGCTAGCCCAAAAATATTAAGGTCAGGTTCACCCCACGCATTGCAAATATTAGACATGTAATGATATTGGTACCTGAATGTCTCTATAGTCTGTAATGTAGAACCTCAGCCTTGCTCTCGTGACTCTTGCTGACAACAGCAGATAGCTGAGATCAAACTTGCCTCTTTGCAAGGTGTGGTCTTACGCTTTCAATACATCAGTACTTCATCATATGTACTTATTTGAATAAATGTAAATATATAAATTTTAATGATGGCAAAAGACAAATTTAGAAAAATAGATGTTACGTTTATGGAAGTGATACAGAAGATGGTGTTTTACATTTTCTCTCACTCACATACTTCCTACATAATACTTTATCTGATATATTGGGAATTTTTTCTGAAATGTTGTGTTCTAGAGCTTTCTTTGATCTCTATTTAGCCCCATAAAATATCAGAAAACCAAATATTCGGAAAAGAAAAAACTGGCGATGTGAGACAGATTTAGCTGCACTAATAATAGGTGCTGCTAGCTTGAGAAGAGAGTGATTCAACTTGTTTTTGATGACTTGCATCTTGTTTTTTTTATAAAAGTATCTAGACAGTGCTGCATTTTTCAAGCAGCCGGCCGGGATTTTCAGTTAAGTAAGATTATTAAACCCTTGCCGAGATAAAGAAAGTTAAGATGGTGTTAATGAAAAGGGGAACATCAGAACATGTGTCACAAAATGTTCTGAAGAAACTACATCTCATTGATTTTGTGTCAGTGCTAAAGCTATAATTACAGAAACTGGTCGGCTTTCATACCATATGTCACAAGATGTCCTGAAGAAACTGGATCACGTTAATTTTGCTGTCAGTGCTAAGGCTATAATTACAGAAACTGGTCCGCTTTCATACTATAATAAGTGGAGTATTCTCATTCAGCAGCCTAGAATATTGTTTTTAACTAACACAGTACATGTAACCTGCTTACAACATTTTTTTACCCATTAGTACTGACTACTGATGTAACCTACTTTTAAGAATTGCTGTTAGTATCATATTAAGTATTGATAGTGCAATACTATGGTAGGGTTACTATGGTCTTTTCACAAAGAAAGTTCGTTACAGGACTAGTAGTAGTATATATAGATGCTGAGTTTGTACTTCTCATTATGTTTGAGCAATTATCAGAAAATGAAAT
This sequence comes from Daucus carota subsp. sativus, assembly GCF_001625215.2. NCBI lineage: Eukaryota > Viridiplantae > Streptophyta > Magnoliopsida > Apiales > Apiaceae > Daucus > Daucus carota. The sequence goes on along the minus strand of NC_030381.2, from coordinate 56,253,447 downwards.
TCCTTTTCCACCAACACTTTCTCTCTCTAGGTATTTATCTCGTTTTTCTCTCTATGGCTGAATTCTGTGCTTTTCTTCTCTCAAGCTATTCTCTCTGCTGTTCTTATCTCTAAACTCTGTTAATCTCTGTATTTCTAGCTGTTATCTTCCCTTAAGATAAACTAAAACACCGAAAACACTTGTTATTGTTATAATTTTGTACTGTCAGGCAACAATTCCTGACACCTGCTTGGAATTTTATCGTTGCATAGAGACATCTTTTTTTATCATGTAGCAAATACGCTGCCAAACACATTTTGGTACCTTATTTATTTTGTCTAATTGTTGATAACCTAATTTATCATTACTTTGTTCCTCACAGAGAATCTGCTTATTTATCCACCAGAGGACGTTATCTGTGGAGATTATTCTTACAAGATTTGGGATGTTGATATGATCAAATATGTTTTGGGGTTCTTCACACCAGACAACATGAGAACTGATGTAATATCAAAGAAGCTTCAGAGCTCACAAAGTATTCTCCTTCCTCTCTCGTTTAAAAATAAGAGTGCACAGTTTATTATCTGTGTTTTGTATGATTGGTTAATGTGTCTAAGGTGGCATATATTCTGGTGTACGAAGGTTGACTTTAGTGGGTTCTGTTTTAAAGTTTGTCTATCTATATTACTTCCGTAGTATTCTATCATTTTTTATTATTCTTCTAAAGAAATTAAGATAAAAGCAACGACAAATTGTGTGGTCCACCATCCAACCCTCTATTTAAGTTTCTATAGCATATCTTGTACATGCTATTGCCATCGTTACTTTTTCTACTTTTTCTAACTGACAAGTAATCTGCGAATGTTAGGGTTTTCATATTATCACCATTTGTTTTGAGTTCAGTGTTGCTTACAACTTCCCTTAAGAATCTGGAATCATGGCCTAATTAACCGTTACACGTCTTTTTTATCGTTTCAGAATTTAGTTGTGAGCCATGGTTTGGATCACAATATGTGGAGGAAGATATTTCTCCGAGGCTAATGGAAATGTGGAGGGATCCTCCAGCAATTGATATTTCTTTACATCTGCCTGCAAGAAATGAGTTCATTCCTACTGATTTTTCTATTCGTGCTTGTAAGACCTCTGATGATACTACTTGCAATCCATTCCCAGTATGTATACTTGACGAAGAATTACTGAAGTTCTGGTACAAGCTTGATAAGACTTTTAAACTTCCTCGTGCAAATGCATATTTTCGCATCACATTAAAGGGAGCGTGTAATCATTTGAAGAATTATCTGTTGAGTGAATTGTTCATTCACCTTCTCAGGGATGAGCTAAATGAGATTATTTATCAGGCAAGTCATTTGAACATCAAATATATATTCATCTTGGACATGCATGCATGACCACTCTAATTTATGCAAAAGTTTAATTTGTTTTTAATTCATGTGGCTTTGAGATCTTGATGATTGTGCATGATGCTGCGCATAAAATTAATAGTTTAATTTGTTTACAATTTATCATACCTTTAAAGAATATGGTTAATGTAATTTATTGGGAATTTTATCTGTATAAGATATGCAAATTGCTAGAAATGTTTTATTTAGGTTATAATAGTAGAGTAATGTAATAACCAAGCCTATTTATTTTATATTTTTATTCAATAAATACATGTTTGATATTCTTGTCTCGCATCATTGCATGTTAGGGGTTAGTAATCAGATGCATCGTCTTCAGTTAGGTGTTTTCTCTGATTTGGGGTTAACATTGCAATATGTTTTATCCAAATTTCTTCTACTTTTATTTGATTTTTCAATACTAATAAAAACTTTATGCATGCAGGCTAGTGTGGCAAAGTTAGAAACTTCTGTATCTCTTCATAGCGACAAGTTGGAGTTCAAGGTGTATGGCTTTAATGATAAGCTTCCAGTTATTCTGTCTAGAGTTTTGTCGATTACTAAATCTTTTGTGCCAAGAGATGATCGTTTCAAGGTATGCACAGAACTTTACACAGCATGCTTGGCTTCATCTTGTGTCCATACGATACCATTCAGTTTTCACATTTAATATGATACTTTAATTGTCTACATTCATTCAAACTAAAAATGGCAGTATTGACTGATTGCAAAATTGTATGTAATGTGCTACCTGTGAATCATGCTCCCACTATAATTTACAATGTTCTTGACCTTGTCATATGGTTTGCGTATCTTCTGGTGATCTGATATTCTACTTGATATATAGAAGCACTCTCTCAGAGTCTCAGTTAGAAAATCTTTAAGTTCAGTTTCTCATGCTGCAATGCTTGGATAAATTATGGTATGTCTAATATAGTGGAAAGAATTGTTTCTGCAAATGAAAGTTATCTTTCATGTCAGACACGATAGAGTATATTAGGAATTACACCTGATCTCAAGTTAGTGCATGTTATATCCTCGATGTTGACTGGAATTTTCAGGTTATTAAAGAGAATTTGGAAAGGACTTTGAGGAACACCAACATGAAACCACTTAATCATTCATCATATCTGAGGCTTCAAGTCCTTTGTCAGAGTTTCTGGGATGTAGATGAGAAGCTGAAATTACTGGATCATATTTCTGTTTCTGATGTGAGAGCTTTTATTCCTGAGCTCCTTTCCCAGGTGCGCAAGTGTTAAATTCATCCTTGACTACATGATCAGCCCTGTTTACTAAGTAATAACTAAATTAATATAACAGTACAAGTAGAATAGGTCAAAATAATCTTTTACATGACAGACAGTTATATAAAGTGCGTAATTTATTCATATTCTAGGTTACAATAATAACCGTATTCAGTAGTCAAGGCTAGAGATGTACAAAATATACAAAGCCCAAAATCCTTTAATTATGGGCTTTTTATGCATCTCTAATCAGACTATTTAAATTGTAAAGATTGTAGTCACGCATATGTAATCAGTATTATTAGTGGGCTTTTTAATATTATAATAAAATATGGCCCACCAGGCTCTTTTGTGCATCTCTAAGCGGACAAGTGTTATTAGACCCTCAATTAATTGATGGCTTGAGCAAGATGTGAAGCACTCTCTCCCATTGCCTAAACTGATTGCCAGGTAATCCCCTAAGGCTAAGGTAAGGCTTGGCCGGAGAGAAAGGTAGCTTGACGGACAGTCATTCTATAATAATAAGTGTGAAATTTATGCAGTATGTTGCTTAAAGGAATTAACATCGGGAATATTATAGTGGTAGTCAGTTATATTTAAAAAAATGTCAAAGAAAATTGATATGTTGATATTAAAAATCTGTGTGTTGTAGTGTTGTAGTCTTGTAGTAAGATAACAGTTTTTCTTTACCTGGAAAGTAGATTAGTATTCAATATTACATTGACATTGGTATCTTAATACCTTGATATCTACTCTTAAATGAATATATAACAATACATACTCCCATGTCATTTTTATCTGTTATATGCAGTTGTATATTGAAGGACTGTGTCATGGAAATTTGCTTGAAGAAGAGGCACTGAACATATCAAACATATTTAAAAGTTACTTTCCTGTAAAAACTCTTCCATTTGAGATGAGACATAAAGAGAGTGTGATGTGTCTATCTTCTGGTTCGAATCTGGTTAGGGATGACAAAGTGAAAAATAAGCTTGAACCGAACTCTGTGGTTGAGGTAATTGAATATTGACCCCTGAAAGGATAATGTCAGGCATGACTCTTTCAGCTCTGTTCATGATTGTATGTTCATTTGGCTTTCTTGCAGCTATATTTTCAAATTGAACCAGAATCAGAGACAGACCTACCCAGATTGAAAGCACTTATATCTCTCTTTGATGAAATTGTGGAAGAGCCACTTTTTAACCAGCTCAGGTGTGGATAAAATAATCCCTCATTACAGATAATCTTTGTGTTAGAGGAGTTTTTCATTTTAGAAGGACAGAAAAACTTCATTTAATTTGACAACGCATTTTGCTTGTCGATGTAGGACAAAAGAACAGCTTGGTTATGTTGTTGATTGTAGTCCACGAGTGACTTATCGCATATTGGGTTTCTGTTTTCGTGTTCAATCTTCTGAGTACAACCCCATCCACTTGCAAGGGAGAATTGATGAATTCATTAATAGCCTTGAGAATTTGTTGGTAAGCATCCAAGTTTCTTCAGTTTCCCCTGTATCCTTTGTACTTGGCTAATTTCTTCTTGCTTCAGTATCCACTGTTCTGTGCAGCGAGAATTGCAGTTTATAACTATCAGTTGCAAAATAAAAAAGTAAATTATAGTGATGTGGAACCTTTGTATAAATTGCAGAATGGACTTGATGACGAATCATTTATGAATTACAAAAGTGGCTTAATGGCTAAGCTTCTTGAGAAGGATCCTTCTCTTGCCTACGAAACAAATCGTTTTTGGGGTCAGATTGTTGATCAAAGGTACAACTTGTTGTCGTCTGTAATCAATATTAATCAGATGTAGACAATTTTGCTGTTCAAATAGATATAGAGCACAAACCTACGATTCATTGATCCTGGTGTCATGAACATATGCATTATTCTTTTTAGTGATGTCAAGGAATATGTGCTTGGGTCATTTTACCTTGAGGTTGCTCTAGTTGTAAGATTCTTACAAAATTTAATACGAATGATCATTATCAGGGGATTTCTTTTGGGGCAATCTGAGTGAAATTAATGTTAATTAGCAATCTCTTTGATAGTTCATTTTGCTTATGAGGTACCATTAAAATGTCAGGTATATGTTTGACTTGTCTGAGAAGGAAGCACTTGAACTGGAGAGCATTCGCAAGTGTGATGTTGTTGACTGGTATAAAACATATCTGAGACAGGCATCTCCAAAGTGTCGGAGGCTCGCTGTTCGACTCTGGGGCTGCAACACTAACTGGGAAGATTCTGATGCACAAATAATATCAGTGCAATCTATTCCAGACATTGTAGATTTTAAAAAATTGTCTACGTTCTATCCAGCTATTTGTTGAAAATTACTGTCTGTTCTCCAAACGTAGAGTATCAAGTGCAGGTTGTACCTATTAAAGTCGATGTCTTAACAGCCAAGGAGTATGGACTTAGTTTCCGAGAAGAGAAATGAGGTGAGGTGGCATGACAGACGGTATTGAACAATTATAAGAAAGTGTTTCTTATTATGTTCAATTGCAATTTGAGTGAGAAATATTACATTATTATATATTGTTGACCATTTTTATAAAATTTGTGGTGTCCTGAGCGATCAGTTGCATATATGGGGTATGTATGATTAATAAATTTTCATTGAATATTTCACCAGAGTTGGGGTGATGCATCTAGGGTTCAGGGAGTTTGAGTCTAGGATTTAGGGTTTCAAGTTTTATTTATTTATTTTTTTTTTTGGGGGGGGGGGGCTGGTTTTTGGGTTTCGGGTTTGGGCTTGGATGTTCGGGTTCAGTTCTCTTGATTACATGCATGAGTACTGTCAAGATTTTTTAGATTTGAAAGCGTATAATCATTATCTTAAACGGCTGAAAATGAAAATGAGGAAGTTGGTCATGATTCATGGTGACAATAGTTTTTTTTTGATTTTTTTTTTTGACTAATGGTGACAATAGTTAATAATTCAATTCTGTATAGTTGAAAAGGATATGTGCAACTCTATTCTAAGGATTATCGAAGGCGGTCAAAATAAAAACTTTTCAATGTGCTTGGAATTTGGAAGGAAGAAATATCTAAGAAATAGTATACTAGTAATTGGTGCATTTATTAATTATTTTAAACTTCGTGTAGAATTTTAAAAGTTTACCTTTCACTTAAAGGACGTAATAGAAATTTTAAGTCTTTAAAAAGAGTGAGACAATCAAATTTATCGAAAATCGCATAAAAATCCAAAACACAAGTAAATAAAGACATAATTTCTTAAAAAAATTAAAATGATAAAGATCCAGTGCACTTCTATGCATAATTCACCGAAAACTTATCATGATAAAAGATTCCATTCACTCGAGGATTTTATCAAACATGACTGGTATCTTTTTTCTAATTTCATGAATGAATAAATTTAACATGTTATAGATATTGTGATGATTTGTGTTTATATCAAAAGAACTATACGTATCAATCAAAAAACTAATAAAAGGATTATACGCATCAAACAAAAAATAATAAATAACATTCGAAAACTATTCAACATAGTGATATTACTTCTTTATAAGGAAAATAAGGAAAGAAGTGGAGATGTATGAAAATTTTAACATTAAAATACTTGATCTTAGTAAGTTAGTGAAAATAGATGTGCAAATCTTAGATCCGTAATTAAAATCAAACATATTAATATCAGATAATGTCTAAATAATTCAAAATTAAAATTTAATATGCATTAGACTCTAAATAATTTTGAATATCAAATATTTTAAAACTATATTATCTTTGTAGTTTATTATATTCTGAATTAAATTTGGAGATGATAATATTATCATAATTTTTTTTTTTTAAAAAGTATACAAATTGGATGTTAACTAAAAATAAAATCTAAAATTGGAGGGCGACTTGGGAGGCACAAGGCGCGCGTACAACGAATAAAATTCAATTGAAGTCGTAGTTACTCTGCCCGACCGACGGATGTAGGAGTATATTGTTGTTATTAATTGCAATTCTGTTGTGCTAATAAGCAGCGATCCAAGTGTGATATACATAGTGTGATATATATATATCTCATCTGGTGAGTAAGATTGTACATCTACTACATCTGTATCTCTAACTATTAATAGAAAGAATAGATGGATTATTTGTAGATCTAGGGTTTGGTAGTCATGTGGTCTGTGCAAGTCAATCAGAAACAGTCATCATCATCCTTTACAAACAGTCATAATTAAACGAATATGAGTAGTGGCTTGATTAAATCTTGGTCTGTATCTAGGTCGAATATGGGTGAGAATCAGCAGCAGCAGCAGCAGCGTTTTCAGCTGGGGACCATCGGGGCTTTGAGTTTGTCTGTTGTTTCTTCCGTCTCCATTGTCATCTGCAACAAGGCCCTCATAACAACCCTTGGTTTCTGCTTTGGTCAGTTTGCATCGTTTTGTCTTCATTTTTGTTGATTCAACTTGCATCCGGCTTTCTTTATGGATTGATTTCTTCTATTTACTTGAATACTCATTGCAGCAACGACTTTGACAAGCTGGCACCTACTGGTTACTTTTTGTTCACTCCATGTTGCTTTGTGGGTTAAGCTATTCGAGCACAAGGGTTTTGACCAGAAAACTGTCTTGGGTTTTGGAATATTAAATGGAACTTCCATTGGACTTTTGAATCTCAGCCTTGGTTTTAATTCAGTTGGATTTTACCAGGTAACCTCTATTACCTCACTCAACTTCCCACTCACTAATCCCCTAGCCTTTGTTGATGCTTGATATAGGCCAGACTTAGACACTAGTTACTTTCGATAAGTGATTTTAATTTCTCTCCTTTTTTCCTCTATGCTAGAAGCATATTAGCCTGGTATCATGATATCAAATATCTGAATTTCTCTACCCTGCGCCTGTTAGTATGTTATTTGTATAATGGTAACTAGCCCTCTCCCACACATGTCATGTTCCTATCTACATACCAGAAGCAGGTCGTCATATTCTCACAATATTGCTGAGTCTCGGTTCTCCGACCCTGTGCTCTTTTGCTTTGGTTGCAGATGACAAAACTGGCAATCATCCCTTGTACAGTACTTCTGGAAACTCTCTTCTTCCGTAAGCAATTTAGGTAAAGTCATATATTTCAATCTTATGTCCGTCAGACTCGTGCACTCACATAAGCAATATGCACCTTCTCCTTTGCTATGGATTTCATAATATCTGTTGTATAGAATTTCGTAACATATGCCTTTCTACAAATTTGAACAACTTTTGAATATTTGATATCAGAACTACAGAACCTTCTCCAATGATCCTTGATCTGGAGGTCAAATCTTTTGTTTTTTCTTATGAGTTGAGAAGTTTGAATCTACATGCACTTTAGATCAGAGGCCATCTTAAAATAATTATTTCTTTACATAAATGTGTGATATGTTTCCACGAATCACCAGCATGTTCGTCCCTGCGGGTTCTTTTTTGGATTACAGTATTTATCTTAGCGTGTCTTGTTTGTTGGTACAAATTTGCACATTGTTATGTCGTTTATTGATACTGTATAAAATAATATGAACTGTATCAATTATTCAAGCCTGTTTTCACAGTCTCTGATTCTGCTACTAGGGTATGATTAGTTGAATACACAGAGATCAAAGCTGCTAGATAGGGACAAAATCTTGGTTTTATTTGTTAAAGTTTAAACATGTAATTTGACCTTCTTCCTAGGGAAGGATCTACAGTTGGGGTACTTGCCCAATGCTCCCACTTTTTCTTTATATTTGTATGTCTTGTTTGTACTCAAAAAAGGGGTTTAGCTGTTGCAGATCATATTAAATAACTGGGGTTGGATTTGCAGATGCTGTTTTATTTTTTGTGTATATAAATTACCCGACCTAGTAGTAAAAAGTTATAGTGACTCCGTGGTTGAACTCTTTTTATTTAAATTAAACATAACCATGGCCTAGGTTCAAATGACAACTGGTACAATGTTCTTTTTCTTTTATTTTTATTAACCTTGAACAACTAGTCAACTACTTAATGTATCCTGAAAAATTAGTGAGTGACCTGCCATTAGCATGTGTTCAACTCCTGTAGAATAGGTTTTTTACACCCGTACCACACCATCCTAGATTTGTTCCTCATTAATGTTGTCGCAACGATAGTCGAACCGAGTCTACAGGAGTTCCACTCGTCGGCTAGGTGATGTGAGTGTGACTAGTCAACGTATTAATCATAAGTAAATAACGTGAGTGATGTGATGTGTGTGTGTTTATACCACAATGTTTATGTCATTTCAAAGTTAGTACTAAACTTGCTTACACACATGACAAATCAGCATATATTATCACTAACATAGTAATTACTAATTAGCTATTGGTGACTATAAATACCCAACATATGATAAAAACAACGGAATAAACTATTATAAAATTTGATTAATTATTTAGCACAATCATATTATAGTACTATTAACATATAGGTTCAGTAATTTCCGATTATATAGTTGTTATAATTAACAGATTTATACAAGTAACACACACATACACATATAGAGTCTTATAAACTCCCTTATTTTACAAATTAAAAGCTCAGTGGAATTTCACTAATTTCTAAAGCAAACTCACTAACATTCTCAATAGAATTCTGTTGATTTCAACTACTAACATTCTCGATTGTGCCACCCTGGGATATATCCCCCACACCAGACTGAGCAGTTTGCTACAAATTATAAATCTTTGAGTTCACATGAACATTCTAGATTAAAGTTTTCTTGTACATCCGTGGTTGCATCATAACCATCAACTATTCAACTTGATACCACTTGTATATAGGGTTCTACTCCAATACAAACTACTAAAATACAAATTAATTACAAACAAATGTGATTAAGTAGAATGAGAAGGATTTTGGGACCGGGGATGGTGCCCGAGATGCGCCTAGACAGGGTCTAAGTGGGGCCTAGTAGGGTCGGGGTAGGGTCTAGTGGGACTGTGGTCGGGCCAAGTTTTGGCTCTTAAGATTGTCTGGAGCCTGTCTAGGGCTTGTGCGGAACCTTGGCGAGGCTCTAGCGGGCCCGGGGTGGATTTAGTGGGGGTGAGGGTGGGCCCTAGGTGGGTGATGACATATAGGGGTGTGTGATGTCGTTTAAGGATAATTTCTCTTGGTTTGTATTTTATTTTTTATTTTAGTGGTTTATAGTTTTAGTGTCAATAAATTGGTTTATCTTATTATCTTTACAAATTGCCTCGTATTGTTTTAATGTAAAACATCTTCAATAGTGGAATCATTCTAAATTGTGAAATTCTTAAACTTCATTGTGGGTGTAAAATGTGAGGCAATTGTTTAAGTTTTTCTTCCTTACTTGGCCTCAAATTTCCAAGGAGGCCAAGAAGATCTATGGTGTAGCCCAATTAATATTCTAACTATGGAAGGGAATAAGTTGTAAAGTTTAGGAGTGTCAGGAAAATGTACAACACCAAAGTGTGTCCTCTCTGGATTTTGTCACTGCTCAGGGGTGGAGGCTCCAGCCAACAATTTGTCTGCAATGGATTTTACTGAGTTTTGGGAATATATCATTTATATATATCAGGTCTAATTCTATCATCAAGAATCAAGATTTTTATTTTTGTTTAAAATAAACTTTTTATACTGAGTAAATGGAAGCGCTGCCACTGCAGTAGCCGTCATAAGGAACCAGGAAATTCACCTCATACTCTGTTCACCAAAGTATCCAGTTTGGAGTTTGGACTGTGTATGTCAAAACCGTTGAAACCCCATTGCTGCTAGTCGTTTTCGGACAATTCTATGTATATTGCACTTTGCCTCTTAGATTTGACAATGTTTCACTCATTTTTGAATGGGGTGCGAACATGTAAAAGCACCCAAAGAAAAAGGAGTTGCGTACACAACTTAAATCATTTGAGCAAAAAGACATCAAAAAAAGCACACTACTGTATTGATGAGCTTGTGTCTTGTATGATTCGATGCATTGGATTTCTGAAAGTTTTTTAATGAAGGGTCTCACAGATTGACTTTTAATGGATTGTAATTGTAAGATGATGTGTTGCTGTTAGTTCTATATTATTGACTAAGGATAGTGGGGTGAAGTGGTTAAATTATGTGCTGATGTTAGTTCTGTATACTTCCATGCTTGCTGTGTGCAGTAGAAACGTCCAGCTTTCGCTTACTGTGCTCCTGTTGGGTGTTGGAATTGCAACTGTTACTGATTTGCAGCTCAATGTTGTGGGCAGTGTCTTATCTCTGCTTGCTGTGGTTACCACTTGTGTTGCTCAAATTGTATCCTGGCTGAAGTGACTTTGTTTTTTATAGTGCATGTTATTCACAGGCTTCCATTTTTATTTACTGATTCAAAAGTGATTTAATTCCTAAAAGATATGTTGCTTCAAGAAATTGAAAACTTACCAGGCTGGAACCTATTTGTGCCACTCCCTAGTCATTGTAAATCCTTGATTAGTTGTTCGCAGATGACCAATACTATTCAGAAGAAGTTCAAAGTTTCTTCAACACAACTCCTATATCAATCATGTCCTTATCAAGCATTGACACTGTTCCTTGTAGGCCCATTTGTCGATGGTTTTCTGACCAATAAGAATGTATTTTCTTTCACCTATACCCCGTATGTGCTGGTGAGACTCATGACCATTCCTTCTTATCATTCAGAGGCAGTTAAAATTTGGATGCAATTTTATATACTCATTTTACTTTTTAATATTTGCTAACTTCACTTTACTTTTGATGATATATATTGTAGGCATTCATTGTATTGTCTTGCCTAATATCAGTATCAGTAAACTTTAGCACCTTTCTGGTAATTGGAAAGACATCTCCAGTAACATATCAGGTCCTAGGACATCTGAAGACATGTCTGGTTCTGGCATTTGGCTATATACTTCTACGAGACCCATTTAGCTGGCGAAACATTCTAGGCATTTTGGTTGCTGTTGTCGGAATGGTACTCTATTCTTATTATTGCACACGTGAGAGCCAACAGCAGAAGGCAAGTGAAGCATCAGCACAGTTATCCCAGGTGCATTCATGCTCATAGATTTCTTGTGTTGTATATAGACTTTTGCCTGATTAATTTATTTGATGAGAAAGATATTGTTTCCCTTTCACTACTTTACTGATATATTTTGAGAATTCTAAAACCCTGATCAGCAATTTTTATATATGGTTGCAGGCTAAAGAAAGTGAAAGTGACCCCTTGATTACTGTAGAAAATGGAGGTGATGCTCAGAAACCCTCTGCATGGAAATCTAAAAAAGACTTGCAAGCGTGAAGTTCACGTGATACTTGAATTATTTTAATTAACATACATATGAAGCAATTACTGTGACAAAGATGTTGGGAAAATCTGGCTGCAGGGAACTTTTGAACAAAGTGAAAGATATTATTATTACCCTATTTATATCAATCTAGTTAGAAGAATGTAATTGTTTTAAGGTTTTATTGTTACAGATGGACTAGGAGATCCAATATACAGATTGTCCGGCAAAGAACATGGAAAGCAAAGCCTCATGTGGGTATAGCTTAAAAAAATTGAAGTGTTTCTCGAGTCAGGTTTTCCACTTGAATGGTTGTGTTGCCTCTGTGCAGAAGTATGAGTATCGACCATGATAAAGCTGGCGAAAAATTCCATATTTATGTTAGTCACTACATTGGTAAAAGGTGCTGCTGTGCCATGACTAAATGAATTCAATCTTATGTATTCACTATCTTCAAAAATCTTATGTATTCAAATAATTATAAAATTTTTATTGGGGTAAGTTAACAATAATTAAAATATAAAGTAAAAGTAATATAAAATAAAATGATAATAAACATGTAACAGAAATGTAGTCATTAGGTAAACATATCAAAGTAAATATATATTGAAAATAATGATAATTCTAACTATATATCTCAATCATAAAAATGAATGTATTTAAGTTTAATTTGCATCAAAATTAATTAATATGTTATGTATATTTAAATATTAAATTCATAAAGAATGAATTAATTTAAAAAATATATGACTCACTATTAAAAATGAAAATAAAAATCATCTACAATGATAAAAATTATTATGAATGACACATAATGATCATCATATGTGATCAAAAAATATATGACACTCCACGGTAATACAAAAATATATGATATATATCTTTTTAAATAAGAAATGTATCATATTATTAAAATATACTTCATCCGTCCGTCAGATTGTTTACGTACACTGTTTGCATGTATCTTGATACTCTTGTAAAGTATTGTTGTATGACGTATTTTTATTTTTTGAATGAAAATTTAAACGTCGAACTTTTTTCCAGAAAAAAAAAGTTGGAAAATATATTATATAAGTATAGTTTGTAGGAGTCTCAAAATGTGCCAAAAAATAACGTAAAGAACCTGGTGCGATAGAGGGAGTACTGAATTTTAATTAATAAGTCTCATATTCAATAAATATATAGACAAAAGTTCTTTAATAACCGCTTTTTATCGGAGACCGTGGAGACCAGATTTGTTTTGTAATTAAAACACTATAAAAAAACTTAACTCTAAATATATAAACATAAAAAGTTAAATATGTGAATAATTGAATAAATGTCGACATCTCAAATAACATCTAAAACGGAAGGATAAACATAACCACATTAAGAACTAGAGAAAGATTAGATATTGAAAGCACATAGGTTAAAATATTTATGGTTGACTAAAATATATTTACAAAATTTACATCAAATTGCAAATTCCTAAAATTTTGATTCAATTATGAGATATATAGCATACATAATTATTAATTAGCAACATTATTTCAAGAATATTTAAATTTAAAATCTTAACAAAAAAATCAAAGTTCAAATTAAAAAGATAACAGATGATCAAATGAGAAATAATCTCATTTAAGGACAATAAACAGTCTATTATAATTAAAATTATGATTCAAATTTTACCAAATTCCTTTTATAAAATTACATACAACTAATGTGTCTCATAAAATTAAAATATTTTTGTGGTGTTTTTATCATAATACAATTCCAGTGAGAGACATTTTGAGAAGTAAAGGTGTCAGGGTCCCTGTGGAGCATAGGCTTCCTATTTTCATTGATTGCGAGTATGTTAAATCTTGTTGGCAGTACATGTGTGTGATATGAGTGAAGTATTTTCTGCACCTCATTGGCTCATTTGTCTCGGGAAGAAGCCATAAAAGTGGCTACAACTCTGTGGGGAATTTGAATATACGAAATAAAGAAGTACGGATTGAATGAATTTTGTACTCAAAAATGGTGTTGATCAAAGAAAATGTATATAACTTTCATTCCTTCAATCATTCCATTCCGACTATTTTAACTATAATTCTAACCCACATGTTTTGGAAAAAATACTCATTCCATTTCTACATCATATTTCTTTACAATCTTTCTCACAAGAAATTTGAATACATTCATATTTTGTCACTATCATCTCATACTTTCTTCTTAAAACTTCAATATAATTTTTGATTCTATTCTCCCCTCATTTCATTCCATCCAAGTGAACACAGCCAAAATCCATTACTAAAATAGGAGAAAGGGAATGACGATTTTTACAAATCAAACACCTACAAAGGGAATGAATGAGACTGATTCCTCTTTCCTTTCTTGGTTACCCCTCACCAAACGGCCCCTTACTTGAATTTAGTGTTTCTCTGTGCTGCTCATTATACTACTAGCGGCAACTCTGCTACATCAAGTTTAAACTACACAAAAACTGGGGACTTGGTTAAGTCGATAAATTTTGACTCATCATTTCGTCTGTTCTTGGCGTGTAACCTAGTTCTACAGCCAGTCTCTGGAGTAGACAGATCTACAACTTCAACATTAGAAAGGACAGTAGGATCCACAATTAAGACTTCATCTTTCCCGAATACATTTATATTTGGCATGTCTCTTTCAGCTGGCGAAATCAGTTCAGCGCTGCACGATTTTCCCTGTGAAAGGATACTTCCCTGGAAAGCTGCTACATGAGAGCATGAAACTACTTCCTCCAGGGGTTTATTAGTACGTGATGGCTGTGGGTGATGATTATATTCTAGTAGGGTGCTTCTTGGTTGAACCAAATCACTCCTGCTTATATTCTGAGTGGAAACAGCAGTCTTTTTTTCAGCCCTCTTTATACAGTCTACTGAGTTAGGACCAGTGTTGCAGTCTAATGTTTCCTTGACTTTAATATAGCCAAGTCCAACATTTTTTCCTTTCTTGTACTTTGCCAATCCATCACTTTCTTCAATGTCTGACCCTACATGATGATACACTTTCTGCTCATATCCTGTATAACATGGAAGTTCATCCATAGAACACATTTGGATGTTCATCTGCTCAGGCAAAGGTGGGCAACCAGCACAGTGCCTTTGGTACTTTGTTGAGAAAAAGTTCACTGTGAGATCCAGGCTGACCATATACACCAACCATACACAATATATGGTCAATTAGTTTGTAGTACAATTCAAATTCTATAAAATTATATTTCAATAAAAGCAAATGATCTTAACACACGTTATATACAAACAGAAATCGTGTCATACCTCTGCCAGGAGGATAATGCGAGCATCGTAAATGCCAACTTAACCTTATTAGCTATTCCAGACAATGATTTGAATTTAGAAGCCGCTTTTCTTACTGCAAGTGATTCTGTAGGATGTTGCCATGCCCACTCAAACTGCATTTAAAAATAAAAAATCATCATTGCATCTTCAATTTGTGGTATATAACCAAAGCTAACCAATATATAGGTATATAATATTACATATTTAAAATGCTTAACCAAAAGTAAAGCAGCCAAGAAAACAGAGTCTGTTAGACTAACATAAACTGCCAAAAATAGGTTCAAATATATGTTCTTCGAGACTTTTGACCATGACACTGAAATTTAGGAGTTCCATTCAGGTCTAGTCACTGGTGTTAACATCACCATCATACAAAAAAATGAATATTTCTCATATAAAATTGAATGGAGGAAAAGATAGGCACTGATTTATAATTTAATTGCAAATCGGTAATTCATATCAAAATTTAATTCGAAACAAAAACAATGAGCATCTTCAACATTTGAAACTCTTTTAGCACTAACCCAACATGCTTCAGCGAAACAAAGAAATTGAACTTGTTTTTTAATGTCATTACAATTTTTGTTATAAACATATGTTATATATGCATTTGTGTTTCTGGGTATAAACACTGATTACAAAAGTACGTTGTATAATATGCTAAATTTGCATGGTTGAATTCCAGGCCGATTATTTATTCTGGACACATAGTTCCGTATTTAGGAGTTCTAGTATTTTCAATAACCGAGAGCTCAATGCTCAAATTAATAATCCCGCACCCAGATCTGGGTTTAACATGAATATACCTACTCTCTATGTTTGGTGTCTTACTTTAGTATTTTTTATAACTATAAATTAGTTGATGTGAGTTATTATTGAACCAATACACGTGTAATAATTAGTGGTGCTAATAGTTTGTTACAAATTACAAAGTTTGTTATTCTGTTTCTATTAGTGGAGTAGTATATAAACTACAACAACTGTACATTACTACTACTTCTTACTTCTATAGTATTCTCTCTTCTCTCTGCAACTCTCTCTCTCTCTCTCTCTCTCTCTAAGTTCCATTACAGTTCTTCATCCATGGCTTCTATACTATATTTCTTGCTGTAGTTTCTATGCTTATTCACAGTTTTAGTTCAGTATTAACATACTTAATAAGTTATAACTTATATAATGCTTGCTAATTTATTCCTGCACAATTACAAGTAACAAGCAGAATAATTTAGGCTTGATTTTCTACTGCCCTAGAATATTCTCCAGGTAGTCAGGACAAGCCTCAAGGGCATAAAAGAAGTAGAATTGATGATACTGTAACAGTATAAGTAACTTCATCGAATTATTTATTTGGAAAAAATCAATTAAAGAAGTGTTAAAAAAAAAGAGAATTTAATTTGATACCACACAGAGTACATTTCATCTCATTCCTTTCAACCTAACAGACAATGAGACAATTCCTGAGAATCAATGCAAGATATCCAAAAAGAAACATTATAAATCACAAGTATGTAACGGAGGTACTTACACTGAGAAGCAAGAGCATATCCATTTGGATAAAGATGTTTGTGTTAGCAAACGGCAAGGTTAAAGATGATGTATGTACCTGGAGAGCAGCTGTATTGGTAGGGAAGCCATAAATGCAAAGAGCCATTTCCCAAGGGCGCTTACTCTTTGTTCTGAAAGCTCCACTTGTCATTTCACCATTATGCTGCTTAATACGACGCTTTGGATTCACCGTAAATCTGGGAAATCGACAAAAAAGAGACATCACAATCATTAAAATCCCAATTCTCCTTGCACACACAAACCCAGTCAAAACCCATACAATTTTGTTAGGCAAAGAAAAATCTCATCCCAGTATACTTGGTTAATTCAATTTGAATATTAAATTTACCAAAAACAGCACAAATGGGTTTCAAATGGGTGTCAAGGGATAAAGCAGAGTACCCAATGTATGTGTGTCCCTTATATCTGGGGCTAAGGGAAGTAAGCAGATAGCACGCGAAAAATTCTCCACCTCCTTCTTTCTCCTCTTCTTCTCCTCCTCCTCCTTGTGTTTCCTCTTTACCTTGTCGTCGTCGTCTTGTATCACAAGGATTCACGTGCTTATCATTATAATTTTCGCATTCGCCATTCTCACCACCAACCCTTCTTCCATTTTTACCCATTTCAAGATCTGTCTCAACGCTTGCTACAATTGAATTCAGTGGCTTGCTTTTGTTAAAAAAGCCGCTCTGTGCCGATAAATCTAACCCCTAATCATTTGGTTTTCATTTTTAAGAACCACTGTTAAATACGGTTTGGATTTGGTTTTTAGGTATGTCTAAGATTTAAATGACAGTTTGATCACTCAAATGAACACAAATTTGCAATTGGATTATCCAATTTAAAAAATTTTAAATCAAATAACTAAACTCTTTAAAGCTTTCAATCAAATAACTAAACTCTTTAAAACTTTCGATCAGATCACTTACTGTTAGGGACGTTAAAAATTTGACGGGAGGATGAATTGTCCAAATTAGTACAAGGCATGTACACATCAGTTATGTATTTTCACCCTACCCATAACCCAATTATATATATGAAACTCAATTATTTATATGTGAAACTTTTTTCTCAATTAACAACATAGGGTAATACTAAATCTTATATCTATATAAAGTAAAAACTTGGTCGGCTGACGTGGCGCTTCCCAGCCTTTCATTCTGCAATTTCCCTCCTCCCCATTTTTTTCGTTCGTTTTATTGCAGTTTTCATTTCCCCTTCAGTTTATTGCAGTTTTTTGAGATCCTTTTTATCCTTTTAATTTAGGGTCCTGTTCCACAGCAACCGCGTGTTAGATAAGGGTTATCTAACACACTGTACGGGGGCCGTTGGATTTATATTTCAAGGGCTCAGATCCAATTTTGGTTTTTTAATGTATCCGCGGTTATTTTCCGCGGAAGGAAAAACTCCCTATCCGCGGTTATTTGCCGCGGAAGGGAGTTTTCTCTATCCGCGGTTTTTTATAGCGGATACATTAAAATCTCAGATTGGATCTGGACCTTTGAAATATAGATCTAACGGCTCCCGTACAGTGTGTTAGATAACCCTTATCTAACACGCGGTTGTCAAGGAACAGGACCCTTTAATTTATTGCATTATATACATATATATACACACACACACGCACATCTCTGTCTGTGTTAGAGATGCACGCCTTCCCAACTTCCTCGGAGCAATTATACGCTAGAAGCTCAGGGGTTTTGCTGGCCTTTTGTAACCGGCATCCCATCGCCTGCTCACGCATTGGCCTATAAATAGTCGGCTGATTGGCAATGACTCGGGATCACGGAAGAATCCTGTAGGGGAGCATGCTGAAAAAGGTATATCTTATACTTCTATTATTGTGTTCACAGTCCGTTTTATTTGTGTGTATAGATTTATGGCCCGAAGGGCAGCGGCAGCAGTGTGGTTCCAGGTGCCCGTCGCTAGATTGAGATCTGCAGGGCGGCGGGGACTTCGACTTTATCAAATCTCAGGGACATGGTCTAATCATGAGGGTAGTATTTTATCATGGTGTCGGATCCTAAGTTTTTATGGATTCCTTCTTTGTTGCTTCTATTCGGTCCATTTTATTTGTGTGTATAGATGTATAAATGTGTTTACTTGACGCTATGTGCTGATATGATAAGTTCACTCGAGGATGTGTGTCCGTGAGTGACTGTGGTTTGTTGGTGATTTTCGTGTGGGGGTTTGTCAGGTGTCCGTGAGTGATTGTGGTTTGTTGGTGATTTTCGTGTTGGGGTTTTTCAGGCATGGGGATTGGTCTTTTGGTCCCAAATGTGGCTGGTGATTATTTATGTGTTTCTTAAGAATTAGCTGCGTTCATCATCTATTATCTCAGAGATTTTGAGCCATCTGCTGGCTTAATTCGTGCAGATATGGCATTTGTTTATCTTTCCGACTTGAAGGGCGATGAGGAAGACTGGGTTATAAGGGTGCGCGTTTGCAGGATGTGGGAGTCTATCAGTACAAAGGATGGCAGTTTGCTAAGCATGGATATGATACTGGCCGATGAAAAGGTATGCAGAATTTCGGCCCCCAGCTTCAGTGTCAATTAATTTTTAAAATCATTTGTGCAAGGCTATATATATCATATAGAAGAAGTGAGGGTGGCAGGATGGATTGGAAATTGTTCTTTCCAAATGCATCTCCATTATTTTTTTACTAACATATGACTAATGATTTACATCTTCTAATTCCTGTTATGGATAATTGATTGCAGTCTCCGGTGATTACAGTGATGTTAAAAGTACACATGCATTGTGAGCCTTCTGCTCAAGTGATCAAGAAATGAATTGAGATTGAGCGAATGAAAGGTGATGAATCAAATCAAATCTTCTCTTTTATACACGTGTTATAAGATTTCACGTTCATGCTTAGGCTATATATTAAATGTTTCTGCATTATATATGTTTACTATCTGTCAAGTTATCCAGTCAATCATATGTTGTGAGAGCAATTTTTTGATTTGCATGGATCTCATTTTAGCAGCACATGATTAAGCTTGGATATAAGAGTTCAGGCTCTTTTGTAATTTGTTGCTCAATTTTTCATTGTTGGGGTTAGTTTGTGTTTACAATTCCAACCTTTTGTAGTCAGGCTACGATATGAGATCACATATTTTATTGATTAACAGAATGTTTATTTGAAGATCACATATATATTTGACTAAGATTATGTTTGCTGATATTTGAGATAACTAAATATACTTTGGCATTTAGAAGAATCAAAACATTTGAGACTCACCATACCCTTGATGCTTGGAACTTCTCTGAGAATCGCAACTAAGAGGGTTGATTTACCTGAGCCAACTTCTCCACATATCACTACATTTTCACCAGCTTTTATATTTAGATCTATATTATCCAAAGTGGCTTTTAAAGAATTGATATCCCGGGAAAAACTTGCTCCTCTAAACACTATAGACTGTTCAATATACTTGAATTGACTTTTTGCACTTCTTTTTTGCAGTTCAGGTTCCTCAAGAAACTTTGCAATGCGAGCTAAAGAAATCTTTGCTTCAATGAAAAACACCCGCAACATCAGGTAAAAGCTTATTAGGCTCTTGAATGATACGGACTGCTGCCAAAAATGAAAATACACACCCAGAAAGAGACTATTCAATTGCCTTTAGCTTAATGTTAATTAAAGAAATATGAGTGTGCCACAAAGTTGATCCTGAAATTTCCTATGTCAACTTGGCTGCTTGTGTGCGCAGTTATGTGACTAAGCTTAAATTAATTTGTGGATTTAAAAATTTTTCTTATTATAGATCATCAAGTGCATCAGATATTAATAAGAAGCTTATCTATGGAAGTGAAGTTCATGTTCTTCACGTGGGAAAACTATCTATGAGGTTACTGGTATGTGAAGATCCCTGTTTAGAGCAATACCTCATGTACTTGCTTGAGAAATGGAGAGGAAGCTCCTGATGAGAATCGTCAGAGAAATCTTGCTGATGATTTATGAGCTCAAGTCGTTGTTGAGCTTTTTTTGATACCTATGTGGAGAGGATTCAACGGCCCTATGTTTTGGGTGGCAAGCCAGAGACAAAAAATTCTGTTTTCATGTTAGATAGAAGTTCAGATAGTTTGATCAATATAGCAAACTATGGAGGGTTATGGTCACTATGATATAGTGGAGGTTCCAAATAAATACTAGAAGAACCTGGAGCTTAGCACCGAAGTCTGAGTTATTTTGAGTAATGCAAGTTGTATGTTAAAAAAAAAGTGTTAATTTCAAATAGAGAAAACATAGAATTATTATAATTAAAAAATACAAATTTATAATAGAACTCACCACGAACAGTGAAGGTATGCGTGTTTATGTAAAAAAAAATTTATAAGTCAGTCAAGCATCTAAACTCCTACCGTTTTAGTGAACTACAACGACAGATTCTAAATTTTAATTCTAATCGGAATAAACTAAATATAGAATTGTAGTTGTATGATTGCATCTATAATTACTTAATTTTTGATAATGATCTCCCATATATATTATACTGTTCTTATATATTTTGTCCTTAATATATTTTCCGAACCGAAGCGCGGTTATTCCACCTAGTTAATTCATATACATTTACATCATGATCATCTTCATGCACACAAACAAATGGCTTTGAATATGTACAACCATCATATGTGAAGTTATTTCTTGGGTCTTAAATCTATCGTACAAGCTCCTACAATCACTCAAATCAATAATCGATAAAGACTTTAAAGGAGACCATGAAGACCGACCCCACTGTCCCAAAAATCTCAGTGAAAGAATTGAAGACCAAGAAGATCAACAAGGTGGAGACGAGGCTGAAAGAGTCGAGTTGCGACATGTACGGTGCAAGAGGAGAAAAATACGGTGCATGCTGAGAATAAAATTGAGGAGATTCTGAAGGTGTTTGGGGAGAGTGGGGATTGGGGGAGGAGTGTTTGGGAATTAGGGAGAACATGGAAGTGAAAAGTGGGGATATTATGATGTTGGTTCGGATGAGACAACAGTGATTATCATTTTACAAATTTGCGCGCGGCTAGGTGAGGATGGTGCTGCTCGGAATAGATTCATTCTCATGCACGCAACGTGTTTGATGAAATGTTTACAAAAAGTGTGATGAAATGCTTATATAGTTAGATGATTAGTTTTATTTATATGTATTTAATATAAAATAGAGAATAATTATAACATTTTAAATTATTATAATCTAAAATTGAGATAAATTGGCCTAAGACTAGTGTTCAAAAAGTCGGCGATTAATCGGGATTAATCGCCTATTAATCGGGATTAATCGCTGTTTGGTCGGCCACCGTCTCGATTAAGAGTTAATCGGTGAAAAAATCATTTTTACTGAAAGTCGGGATTAATCGGAAAAAGTCGGTCAAAATCGGTGAATTTTAAAAAATTTAAAAATACAAAATAATTTTTTTAAAAATTGTTAATTTATTTTCTAATAAAACAAAAGGCATGAAAATGACAAATTACAAAAATTAAAGTTATTTTTATTACTTTTTACTCTTTCAATATTAGACTCTAAATTCTAATTACAAAATTTGCAATATATTATCTTCCTTCACATATTCAATCAAATTCAAGTTTATATACGAGATGACTAGACTTGTATATGTATATAAAAACATGTTTTGTGTTATAAAAATCCATCAATCTTTTAATTTTATAAGACTATAAATTTATAATTATATTAAAATATATATAATTAAAAAAATATTATTAAATTTATTACGATTAATGATCCGATTAATCACTCCGATTAATTCCCGATTATCCGATTAATCACTAGACGGTGCCTTCACTGACTAAGTCCGATTTCCGCTTTTTACAGCAGCCTAAGACAAATAAATGAATTATTTTTTATACAAGATATCATATATCACTTTTCTTTGTTCACAAATTTGACTTGTTAAATTATATATTATCATGTACACGTTGCTAATATTTTCTAGACATATCATTGAAGTGATGGCCTTTTCTTGTTTTATATGATTTTTCTATAGAAGATGACATAATATAATAAG
Organism: Daucus carota subsp. sativus; assembly: GCF_001625215.2. Lineage (NCBI taxonomy): Eukaryota > Viridiplantae > Streptophyta > Magnoliopsida > Apiales > Apiaceae > Daucus > Daucus carota. Next base: position 56,230,735 of record NC_030381.2, on the reverse strand, counting down.
ATAATACATTGAACGGTTTTTCTAGTGTGTGTCAATGGGCACATGCTAAGCGCAGAATTTTAAAAGTTTGAGAGATTTTGATTGGCTCTCGTATCTTAATAATGGTAGACCCTCTGCAAATACAACAACCACACCGATCAAAACCTTCCAAATTTATCAAATTCCGCGCTTAGCATGTTGTACATGGGCACACACTAGACAACCCCTACATTGAAATGTAAATAAAGTAGGAACATAGTGAATAGTGAGAGGTAAAAATGACAATAATATTAGAAGCACGCGATGTCATGTAACAGAGGAAGAAACTGGTTTGCGTTTACCTAGGAGTAGGACTATAAAGGGAAGTGATAACTAGAAGCAGGAGAATGAGTATTATATGGTGAATAGGGAGAGGGTGAGCTGCTTCTGCTGAAATCGGGAGGAGCAGCTGCTGCTGCACGATGAGCGTGATGGCCTCCATGGGTGGGTGTTGCTGGGGATGCTGCAGCTGAGTAGACGTTATTGTAGTTTCGACTAGGAGTCGTGGTGGTGTTGGTATGGTTTCCATTGCTGCTTTTCCTTGGCCCTTTCTCCGCCCATTCCGTCTCTCGCTGCCGGGCTCTGGTGGTTGATGAGGAATCCAAGAACCCCATACAGCATCCTCCTCCTGCCTTTCCTGCTCTGTCTATGTACCTGTACAAACACATGCATTAGATAGTAGTCCTTATGATATAATAATAATAATAATAATAATAATAATAATAATAATAATAATAATAATAATAATAATCTATACTGTACTATAATAAGCCAACATGAGTATAATTTGTAGTCCAAGGTTTTAGTTATATTTTTTGGTTTGGTACTCTTCTTTTGGTACTACAAGTCTACAAATATGGAGTCATTATTAAACAGTTTCAAATACTAAAAACACTCATAACAATACATTATCATATAATATTTAATTAAAAAAAAATTGAATGATGTTATAAAATATACAATTTTGAATATCTTTTTTTAACAAGAATTTTCATATAACTTTTTTAACTTTAACGTGTTCTATTTCAATATAAACACGAACCATTACATAACTCTTTTCAACTCCAATCTTAAAAGTTATTGTTGTCAAAAAAAACAATATTACAAAATTACGTTGAAATTCGAATGATTGGATTACCGGATCTTTCAAAGGTATTACACGATCGGCTATGTTTGGAAAAGATGAATTTTCGGATTTTTTTTATTTTTAAATCTACGTGTACTAAATTCGGATTAAATATATCCTAATGTGTTGTGTGTATATATTTATCCGGGTTTGTCCATTTTCAAGTAAACGGGAGAAAATATAGTCAGTTGAATAATATAATTTAATTAAAAATCAATTCATTAATACTAAAATACTAATAAAATGATGTTAAAATATAAATAATAAATAATAAATTACGAATTATATACAGTTATATTTTTTGGTTTGGTACTTTTCTTTTGGTACTACAAGTCTACAAATATGGAGTCTATTAGTCTTAGAGCATCTCCAACGGCGTTGGCTATAATCGTTGGCTAAATTAGACCTGTAAGATATTATGTAAAATTTGCTGAACCTGTAAGACATTTTGCTTCAATGGTAATAACTATATTGGTTGGCTATAATTTAAAAATAGTATGTTATTAATATTTTAAATTGTTAAAATAGAATATATCAGTTCAATATGGTAATAAATTATGTACAATCTTCCTACAGATTTTCTTACAGACCTGTAGAGGTTCGACAAATTTAGCCATCCATAGGAGGTTGGCTAAATTTATAGACAACATGTGAGCATGGTTGGAGTTGAATTTTTGGAGCTGTTGGCTAAATTTTCTTAATTTAAGTAAGCCAACTCACCTTTTAGACAAGGGTTTTAGATGGTTGGAGATGCTCTTACATTATAACAGTTTCAAATACTAAAAACACTCGTAACAATACATTACCATATAATATTTTATTAAAAAATTTTTAATGATGTTATAAATATACAATTTTGAATATCTTTTTTTAACAAGAATCTTCATAAACACGAATTATAGTCAGTTGAATAATATAATTTAATTAAAATTCAATTCATTAATACTAAAATACTAATAAAATGATGTTAAAATTTAAATTATAAATAATAAATTACGAATTATATACCCGCCCGTGCTTTGCACGGGTTAAAGGCTAATAATAATAATAATAATAATAATAATAATAATAATAATAATAATAATAATAATAATTTACTACGTACTCACCTTTGGCTGAACCTCTTCCCCAAACATTGGATGCATTTCCTTCCCTCGGTCATCTCTCCCATCCCTATGCTTACACATTGTCTGCAGTAGACTCTTCCGCACACCAAACATCTATTATTTCGAAACATATACATGTACACGCTGCAGATGCTGCATATATTCGAATGAGGAATTCCCGGCCGTCTACGTCTCCCGCTGCCGCCGCCTTGAAATGAATCCATGAAATTACTAGACATCATCATGCTGCTTGTACCACCACTCATAATATCATGATGATGGTCTGCTGCTGCTGCTGCTTGTTGCTGCTGATGACGATATCCTGATGATGCAGTATTCGTATTACCAACGGCTTGATGATGATGATGACGACGACTATGGTTTACGCTCATGTCCTGAGGAGGAGGAGGACGGTGAGACGACGTGTGCAGAGCAGCTTCCTCGCCATAGTGATCCATAAATGAAGAATAAAATCTTCCGCTGTTGTTGTGGGTAGTCGTCGTCTCATGATGATTACTGCTGTGGTGATGAATATTGATGGATGCTTCTTCAAAGGCCTTGTTGAAATCTAAGCTGGGGAGTTTTGATAGAGCAGACGGCGTAAGATGATGATGATGATTATTTGACGATGTAATCGCGGTGGGCAGTTGAGCAAAGTCTTGAAAAGTGAGATTCACCGATTCATCCGGGATTCCCGAGTAGAGCTCCTCTAGTTCTCTTCTTGCCTTGCCCAAACTACCCGCCATGTATAATAAACAGGAGACTATACGCCTACCGATCTAATTTCAATTTACCAAGATTATGTAGGCAGCAGCTGATAGATATCGTATATGCTTAATATATCAAAGGCCCCGACTTTTATATGTGTATATATATAAATATAATCATTCTCACCCGTCTGTGCACGGCCGGCCGGCACTTTATTCTTATATATTTACTCACAATTCTCATAACGCGTCCTGTCCATAGTCAAATCATAGTATTAGTTAATCAAACACAACCTACCTAGAAACATCATCGATGTGCCCAACAACAAGACAACCCAACATGCAGACGGACGGCGGACATTCCCCTGACCAAACTCTCACACTTGATAACTATCCCATTTTAATAGCTTTTTTAGAAATGAATTGTTGTTCCAAAATAAGTGATTTTCTCTTGATTCCATGCAATATTTGATAGGCGAATTTCTATTCTACCCCTCATTAATGCAACTTGTATTTTCTATGCAATATAAATAATAGTTTATTTTGACTTTATTAGGGGTAACTATGTAAAATTATTCAAATAAACATCTCAATAAATGTAAAAATTGGTTTGTGTGCATCTCTCTAAAAAAGCAGTTAAAATGGGACAGAGGGAGTAGTAACTTATACAATATTCTTGCTGCCGTTGATCTTTCTTTTTTCTTTTTTTTTTATACGAAAAGCAAAGATTTTAATAACTACCTGAAATCCAGCCGAGACAAACCCTCGAACTGTCAATTACAATCTGATTATGAAACAAAAAACGAGCTAAACATATAGCCGCTTTGTTTTCAGATCGCTTAACACATAGAATATTTAAATTCTTTAATCTAAAAAGTACTAAAATCAAATCTCGAGTAATCCAACCGACATCGATTGTGAAAATGGTAGCATCGCAATTGACCTTCACATAAGCAGCAACATCTGTGCTCCAATGTTCAGGATTATCGGTTACATCAACTGATACCGGATCAACAAGCGACCCCAAAATATGAACAATTTTTTGTCGTGAATGGTGAGCTCTTGCGATATTAACCACCGTGCCATATTTGATACAAGCATTGCGGATCACCCAAAATATCATGTAAATCCTTCTTAGAATGGTTATCGAAAACCATAATAAGACACACAAAAACATCAAAACGAACACACACATCCCAAAAAGATGGGCACGGCTAACAACCTTTATGACAAGATACTCAACAGGAACTCACCCAAAAAGGGTTAGATCTTGATTTTATTAATAAAACGATAAATATGAGAGAAGATGGAAGAGCGAAGATGATTACTCAGTGAACAGGATGAAGATTGAAGGCGGAGAAGTGACAGCTTAGAACGTAGGTCGACTCTCAAAACTGCAAACCCTAATTTCAGAACGGGTTAAAAATAAATATTTATCAAAAAATAAATATTTATTTCTTAAGCAATGTACATGAAATTCTACTTTTACTGAAATTAATTTTTATTTTTTTTTGTCAAATAGTCAATATATATGAAATATCTCTTTAACATTTACAAACCTAAAATACTTAGATTTTCTTTTCTTTACGGACTAAATATGATGACACCGTTAAACATATTTCTAATAAATATGCATATCATTATTTAACATCTCAAGTGGAAAGACTTACATTGTTGTTATTGTCGTCAATGCTAAACTTATCACAATAATTTTGCACTCAATTTTTTTTCAAGATTTTTTCCTCTTCTACTATTTTCATTTATTTTAATCATTTCATTCCATTCTCCCCAATCAACACATCATTATTACCAAAAGATTATGGTCAGTTTGGATTATATACATGATAAATAAGTGTCTTTGAATTAATAAAAAATATTCTTCTCTATCTCATAAACCAAATGATATATGCTGGCATGTTTATTATTCTTTTTCTTAATTTAAAACAAATTGTGCCAACAATACTTTTCTTAATCCAAAATAAATTCTGTTTACTAATTTTATTCTCGAATCATATAAATCATGTTGTTATGAAATTACTTTTATCAATATTTCCTTAAACAGCATACTAAACAAAAATAATATTATGTACAATATTAAAATTAATAAGCCAAATCTAATTCCAACATAACAAATAGTTTAATTCACAAAATTATTGTAATAAAAAATAAAAAATATCATATTTAAAAGAACTAGACAATTATATCACAATTCATATGTAACGTCTTAAAATCATTTTCATCAAACATTTGAAAGAAAATATATCAAAGCAAAAATTATATTATAAACTCTCAACTTTATAAAAATAATTCACATTACATATCGTAGTTCTAATATGAAACACATTCATAAATATAATTTAACAATCTAATAAAAGTCGGCTTTACAAATATATAAATATATATCAACCAAAAAAATATAAGGAAAGACGTGAAAAATATAGAAGTTGATAATTTTTTGATTGAAATTAAATTATTTTTTCTAATAGTTCTAACTTACAAATAAAGTATATTTTCATACTTTTTTTATTTTATCAAAAATTATAGTTTAAATTTTATAAATAAATGTTTTATTTATATTACATATAATATGTACCCTAGCACTGTCCTTTTAAAAATAAATCAAGTATCTAGACATCTCAATAATTTTCGCTAAAATCATGAGTATTCTCTATAAAACCAGTTGTTTTAAACATCTGGAGAAGTCACTACTAAAACCAATTACCCTTTCATTTCACCCCACGCCATACCTTGCACCTGTACTGAGATCCCTGTTTTCGTTCTCTGGGTGGAAGGTTATTGTTTGTGTCTCACAAAAGAACTGGCCTCTGAAAACAGACACACTGCCACGAAGCGATGCCAACTGAAGCATTATAGTTATAGAACTCTAAGATTGCCAAAATTTATGGTACACAGGTTTGAGGTTTTGACTATGATTTATGTTCCAGCTTCAAGAAGGGTACATTTAATGCTCGAGCTTTTAGAACTCTGATACAACAAAATGTGATGTAAAATGCACTGGTATAACATTAGCCAAATAAGAAAAAGGAATTACAATTCTGGGACAGAAATGTACAAACAAAAAAAGTAGCACTTGACAAGATTTTCAAACTTCAAAATTCTTCATCCCCTTGTTCTTCCTCCACATCCATAGATGTGACATTTGTTTCTTCAGGCAGGTGTTCCTCATTCTCATCAACAGCTTGTGAGATTAAACAAGCACCAAGTGTTGGGGGGACTGAGTCCCCTCCAGTACAAATATCAGATGTAAGACTGGCAACAGGAACAAAGGAGGCAAGGCTCGTTCCTGTCGCCTCAGCTATCTGTGAATCATCTTCACGGTTGGGATCACAATTTAAGTCTAAGTCTCCCTTGTTGCTAGACAAGGCCAAATCCACTTTGACTACACTTCTTTCCTTGTCAGTTTCAGAACCATTGACATGCAGCAGGGCATACTCAGATGTCCCGTCTACTTCAGATTCGCTCCTCAAAGGTATCTGAGTCTTCTCTCTGTTAATTTCTGCCTCACGCTCTTGTCGCTTCTTCTTCCGCAACATAAGGGTTTTAAAGCGGCGCTTTACAGTCATGCATACGTTGCATATGCAGGTGGGCTTGTGCTTTCCTTTTCCACTTGGGGGCTGAATGCACACAATGCAAGTGCATCCAGGACGATGGCGGGGGTGCCTGGTGGTGGTAACTAGAGAAGGCTCACCAGAGTCTTCTGTGGGATCTCCAAATACAGCAGCACTTGCCAAGGCATCCAGCCGAGAAGGCTCACATTCTTGCCCGTTCTCCAATAGTTTTTTCTTTTTAGTATCTGAGAAAAGAAATAGGTTGAAAAAAAAACACACTGGACGATCTCAAGTTATCAGGAAACTGTGTAAAACAAGGCTGGATCTTCATCATAGGGCTGAAACATAAGTAGCATGATTTGTGTTCTATTCTATGAATTAAATAGCTTTGTTAAATAAAAATTTCCAGAGTCTTCTTGTCAACTAATGCTCAACAAAGATCATTATTTTGTACATTTCGCGGGACATTAAAATATAAATAAATAGGAGGTACATGCCTTATTCTTTTTCTTTTTTGCTAAATGGATTGGTACATGCTTTTGATTAAGAAACCAAATTGTATTTTCTAATAGCAAAAGCACTTTCAGATGAACATGAACCATTGGAGCCTTCATATATCACCACCATTCCACTAATAGATTACCCCTTGCCTTTGAATATCATAATAAGAAAGGTCACTAACACTTCATCCGTTAAAGTCTGTATATTTGTACACGTGACATAAATCATATGAAGTACAAAAACTTATCTCCTTGCTCTTTAAGTTTATCCACTCGACCTCAGCACTCCGCAACTTTAAGTTTGTAGTTCTGTCCAGCCCGCCCTTTTTCTGAAAATTTGTACCCGTTTATACCCATTCTGGATCTACCTGTCCCGCTTAATTTATGGTTTTATACTTCATTGTGTTCAAAACTGCTGCTAAAGTGATTTGTGCTGATTGAAGATTTTGCAAAGCAGCTGTAGAACATAAGAACTGAAAAGTGCTCTCAGTTTTCTGACCAAATTTAACCGCAGTTCATGACACTGGTAAAGGCAACACTGGAATAGAGTGAAAAAAGGGCTGGGAGGGCATAAAGATGTGAAAATTTTCTTTAAGTAATAATGGACAGACTTAAAGGGCCAATGTGTCAAAAAAATAAAAACCCTCGTAAGAACTATGTTGTACTTCTTAATTACAAACAACTATACTTACTTAAATATGAGCATGATAGGATAGCCCAAGTGATGGGTTTATCCTCTGTTCGGGTTCGACTCAAGAAGCTACATATTCTGTTAATTTTTCACTGTGCTGTCTATGGAAATAAAACAAGCTAAATTTATATATATTATTTACACTAGCGTATAACTGGTTGCAATGCACGGGTGACTTATAATATATATTATTCTATCTTATATATTTTAATATTTAATTTTATTGTGAAGATAAAATTATGTTTGCAATAATATCTGTTTTTCAATTAAAATAGAATTTCTAATAATTAATAAACATGTTTGGGTTAATATATTTTGTTGGGTATGTATATAAGTTTTTTATTTTACATATTAAATAAGTTCTTAATAGTTGAGCTCGTTAAAAAGCTAAGAGCAAGTCCAGTAACGCCTTAAAATGATGTCCTAAACTAGAATTTAAGGCACTTGAGGCAAAAATGTAATCCAACAGTGTCCTAGTGGTGCCTTAAAACACTAGGACACACAACATGTGCCTCATTTTTAAGGCACTACTAGATTTGTCCTGAACTATTTTCATTCATAAAATATTCACTTCCCTCTTTTTTCACTCCTTTTCACACTTGTCTTACATGTGATTGTATCCAAATATATTAATATTTTAATAATAGGGCATTAATATAAGACACATTATTGGAGTAGATGTACAAAAGTGATGTCCAACTACTAGGACACTATATTTTATAATATTTATAAGGCAATCACTAAGACACTCTTGGACTTGCTCTAATTAAACATTAGGCCAAAAAGATATGCTTTAATGACAATGTTTGAATATGTTTTAATTACAATAAAAAGACTCATTAAAATATGTTACACATTAAGGAGGCCCGTAAGCCAAAAAGCTTAAATACGACCGACCAAACTTTTAATATTTCATTTTTAATGTTTCGCGACGGGCAAGAATACAATTCAAAATTTTTATTTTTAATTTAATTTTTAACGTCATTATATTCTTTTTAATATGAGAAAATTTTATGATAATGTATTGAAGTTTGATTAAATGTATCACTAGATCGACTGATATGTTTTCTTTTATAGTTTTAGTTTTTACAATATTTTTTATAAATTGTAAATGGGCAATAGAAATAATATATATTTATCATCTATCTACAAGTGTTTTTTAATATTAATATATGTTATTTATGGTAGTTTTACTTTCTATTTGTTTTTTAACTAATTATGAAAAATTATTTTTTCATATTCTTTATTTCTTCTTTTTAAAGAAAAATGATATTATCTATCTTGCAGACTTCCGGTTGGGTGTTGTCCGATATATTACACTTTTTTTAGGAATAAGGCGCCAAATCTCACTATTTAAAAAAAGAGCCTAAAATATCACTTTCCAATCCAAAATGCAAATCGAGTAGCGTTCCCTCCTCTTTCAATTGTTAACGCGAGATCATGTAGCGTTTTGAATGTCTTGAAGCATGTCTTGATGCAGAAGAAATTAGAGTTAAAAAGACTCACGCTTGGTATGTCTCTCATTATTTATATATTTTTCGTCTCTCATCATTTATATATTTTCTAGAGTAGTAGAAGATATTAGAGTTAAGTCTTGGAGTACAAGACTTACGTTGGGCGTCATGTTCCACATAGAACCATTAGCCATAGAACCCTTAGAACCATTAGCTTATTTATGTATTATATTTTGAGATTACTTTTGAACACACACAACGATGCAAAAAAAACATGTATTTAGATTTAGATCCTGAAAATCTATGTAAAAAATAGGGTTCTGCAGCAGAACCTTAGTGGTGTTATGGTTCTATTTTAAGCATTGGAATATATAGGGTCGCACTCAAGAGAGAACCAATGCTTAAAATAGAACCATAGAACTACTAAGGTTCTGCTGTAGAACCATATTTTACATAGATTTTCAGGATCTAAATTTAAATACATATTTTTTTTCATTGTTGTGTGTGTTCAGAAGTAATTTCAAAATTAATACATAAATAAGACATGTTTTCATGTGCAGTTCTGCTGCAGAACCCTAACTAATACTAGAAATAAGGTAAGGGTTCTCTGTCTAATGGTTCTCTCTTGAACATGACCCACGTTGGTCTGTCTCTAATTATATTATACATATATACATATAGGAGTTATTTTATATATATATTTCCATTTGATTTTAAAAATAATATAGAGAATAAGGTAATTCATATGTAACCAAACGACGATGACTACAAATTATCCCTATGTCGCTTATTATAGTTTAGTATAGATTACCCAACTCCTCCAACTATAAACCAGTGCAGTATCTAAGCAAATACAAGATTTCATTACTCTTTTAGATGTTCACTTAGGCCGTCTATCGCTATGCAAAATGCAAATTTACAAACTGATTGTGCTTAGCGCCTAATGTTCCAGATTCTGCTTACGGGGTCAGTCACCATTGCTCTATTGCTTGAGCTTAACTAAAGCCAACTCTCCAAGAATAGAAGCTGAAATGACTCCTATATACATTTTAAATATGGAATGATGAATAGAACACTACTAAAGCTTAAAACATATTGGAACAAAAGAAAGGAAAGGATAACCAAGGGAATCATTGTAGTTCAGTAGACCAGACTTCAAGATGGCTCCTAAACATCAACCACTTGAAATAGTCAACGAGTATTAAGACAACTAATGCAGTCTATATGGAGTGGAATATCCAGAAGAGGAATGACTATAGTTTTGGCAATCCGTGGAGTCTTAGACATAGCACACTTCAAAAGCTTAGATGCATCATTTATTTTACGAGTTAGAGCAAAGAATATGACATTTAAAAACAATAGATGAAAAGACGAGCATTAATTATAATATATCTCAGAGATATGTTTACTCTTCGTACCTCTAAAGCAATTTTCCAGCTTTTTCGGATCCATCTCATCAGGAGCAGAACATGAACATCTGCAAAATACAAGATATTAAATAGACCCCTTTTCAGTGTAAAAGAATTTTTTAGAAAAAATAAAATTCATCTCTTTCGGAGAAGGTAAAAAACATACTTCCCTCTATTACATTAAAAGTCTCAACTAAAACTAGATGTTTTCGAGCAAAAACTGTACGCTTTATAATCATGGTGGTACAGGAATATGCAATTCCAAATATCCAAGTCTGAAGTTTGATATAATAATTCCATTGTCACATCATCACCTATAATTAAAACTCTTACTCCACGGAAAACTAGTACGTAGAATTGGAACCTCAACATGTACATGGCAAACAAAAATTCAACAGTGAGGAGGGAGTGTATTATTAAGTAGCCAAATGTAAGGTGAGAACAAACCTGTTTGAATCCCAGATATTGTCAGAGCATATCCAATTGGCAGGAAGAAGAACATCAGCAGGAAGCCTCCGCCATTTGGAGCAATTATCACACTGAGCCCATTGTTCTTGCTCCCTATATAATAAGACTTGATATATTCACTAATACAAGAATGCTCTCAACTAATTGTCTTAATACAGATGTACTTGTAAGGAAGAAGTATGAATGATATACAGCTATAAGATAATGAGTGAATACAAAATTGTAAGCCTATACTTCGTACTAACTATTAAATTCTATAATCATCTGGACAACAAGGTTCAGGCTTAATGATGTCTCCTCAATTCCAGTATTCAGAAGTAAATTGATAGGCAAGCTTATCAGCTTTCTTCTAAATGGAATATTATTATTAAGACTGCCTCTAGACAACAATTCAACTAGAATATTCATTCATTGTCTCTTCTTTTCTTACGATAGTACAAAATTCCACTGAACAAAGAAACTTACCCAGATTCTCGAGCTGTGAATATGGTCTTCTTCCCGAATACAGGTGGGTCCTAAAATAGGTGATAAAGACAAACTTTAATAAAAAAGAAGATAAACTTCAATTTTTTGGAAAGGATGTCTAAATTAGATGCTCGAACTGAAGGATGATGTAATGCACAAGTGCCCCAGTACCTTGTAATCTAATGGATGCAATGAGCACTCACTTCTGAATAAAAAACATCAGTTTTAAGGAAAATATGGATAAGAAAAGTTCAGGGTATGTTCAATATACAGTATAAAAAAAACCTTGTCTTTCAATCTATGCTTTATAAAGACACGACATTGACAATATATTAACTTCAGGTAGAAAAAATATCGTTCATGCATTACAGTGTCTCATGCAACAGTATGTTTCAACAGAACTTCTGATTATTAATTTAATGAGTACAACAAAAAAATACATGGCGTAGTTGGTTAATTTAGCAGACCCCTATTTAGTGCTATGCATGTCATATTGGTAGCCTACAGTTGTTTTCAGGAATTTTTTTTTTTATAATATAATCAGCTAATAAAGTTTAAGGATTGGGGAGAAACAAAAAAACTTAATATACCATAGCTGCTTAAGGTTATTTTGTCCTGTTAATCTTAAAAGTTTAATGTACTAGGACCAACAACTCTCATCACAGGAACTGTTCTAGAAAGTCTTTCGAATATCATATCAAAGGGTGTGTTGGGTGAAATAATTTGCAGGTGGTAAGTGTTGAACCAAGATACAGCAGAACTTAGTTCAAACATAGAGGTACAACCATACAAGAACCAACTCCTGACATGCTTTGGTCAACAGAATTAGCCTGAAACCACTTTAAAATTCTCAAGGGATAAGTACTCACATCATATTCTTCGAACTCATGGTTGTCAACCAAAACAATAGTTGGCTTTGCACTGGGAGATGGGCGGAGCAATTCCTGTGCTTCTTCCCACGTAATCTGTAACTCATTAGCATCTTCATTACGCATGAGAAGCCTCTTGCTTTTGGAACCAATAATTCGGGATTTCTTTTTCTCTGGTTGCCCCATCTGTTGTTGTGTTGATTCCCCATTTATCTGGCCTCGTTGCTCTTCCTTTCTCATCCAATCAAAAGCATCCTACTCAGTTACAGTTAAGCATCCAACCACAAAAGTCAAGTTAATAATCCAAGAGTGCCAATAATCTAACAATCCGGAGTAACCACTTACTGTAGGTTGGTCTACTTTTACAGCAGAAACCAAATCATCTGCAATACCACCACCATTAGGAAGTGAAGGTGTTGAGCTGTCCTGTATACATGCCCATATAAACTGTGCTTCATTTGCAGACACATCAAAAGAAAGCAATACCAAAAAGAGAAAAGCAAGATATTGATGCCTAACCTGCATGTCACGATTGTCACCCGAGTTTGCTGCCTTGCGACACCCCATTACAAGCATACCTTCGGGATCAATCCTACTGAAGGTCACTGAAATATAGGAACACGAGTGTGAAAAATACAGGTTATAGAATATACAAGGCTATATAAAGCATTTAAAAGAATGAGAACAAGCACGATGAACTTGTTATTCATGCAAGGCTATAAGCTGAGAGTGTCTAATCATCTAATATCTTTGGATAATATATTTCTTTGTTTACAAGCACAGGAACAATTATGCAATATCAACTTTCAGCGAACTGGAAAAAAAAAAAAGGGGGAAGTGTATAATTATTTGACTGGCACTCATCTCAAGTACAAGTAAATATGTAAGATTTAGGTCAGATATGCATCCAGAGTTACATATTTGTAGGTATCAAGCCTTACTATCAGAACCCAAGAAGGTTAATTGTTAATTATTAATATCTAGTTCTCAAACTATATGAGACCGATACTTCTTCTCTATTAATAATTTTCATAAAAGTATTGATACATCATGTAAGGACGAGAACAGAGACACTAAATGCATAGGCACGGAAACCTAGCACCAGACAGAGACGGGCCATAAATTATGCTTGACTGAGTGAAAAAGAAAAGGAAAATAACAGATACAAGGAAGTTCACCTTATCCACTCTCAAAAAAACATTTTAAAATTTGTACTTGAACCAGTAGTTACTTGAAATGATCATAGAACTCAAATAAATTTCAAACAATGATATACCACCATAAAGGGAGAAAACTCAAAAAAGAAAAAGCTACTAAAGTTGAAGGGGGAGAGATGAAATTCATAAAATAATACGCCTAAACTAATACCCCCACGCAAACCACCACCGCCACCACCACCCCCCGGAAAAAAAAAATTGCCTCTGATCATAGACAGGCCCGTCTAATAAAATTCCGAAGGCCCGGTTCAAAAACTAAATGAAAGGCCCTTGAATTTTTTTATTAATTAAAGAAAATTCTTTTTAATGAATGTATGTAGACATATGAATGGATAATGAATGATCCTAGAATTTTTCATTATTCCTTGGTATTCAAGCACATCTGTTACTATATTTGCGCCTTCAAAAGGATTTTATTTATGGATCAAACACTGAATTATATATACAATATAACATGCATACTAAGGTTCTGGGCCCCTGTTCAAAGGCTCCACTTGCACATGTGGTTTGCCGGCTCTGATCAAACACCTATGGGCTGGGTCCTACTAATAAGTAACAGTGGTAGACAACCTAAACTATAACATCACAAATATAATTTTTAGCTCACGAAAGTAAATACTATAACATCACAAATAGAATTTTTAGCTCATGAAAGTAAATACTATAACATCACAAATAGAATTTTTAGCTCAAGAAAGAAAATGTTTTTAATACAAACATACTAAATGATAACTTAAGAAGATATATAGCACTAAATCACTAATCATCCTGCGGTATATAGCAAGATGGATTTATACCTGTATCACCAGCTTGTAGCTGCATATTCTGTATACAAGGAGTTACCCCCTCCAAGACATACATCCGACTGTTATTATTGGGCCAAAATCTGAACTGAAAAGTCCACTCTTTTCCCTTGATATCTTTCATCCTTATTGGCACACCCTCAGACTGATTAATAGGAGGAAAATATGCCTGCAATGATAAACCATTAGAGGAGATTCATAGAAACTAAGGGGCCGTTTGGTTCGCTTGAGGAAAACGGAATGGAATTCAGAAACGGAAACGCGGAGAAAGGAAAGGAATGATCCTGAATTGTTTTACCTGTTTGGTTTTGTTGCAGAAACGGAATGAAAATTTGTGTGATTAATTTTATATTCGATTTTTTTAATATTATATAATTTCAAAAGAGTTAAATGTATTCATATCTATAACAAGATAATTTATTTATATTCTAATAAATTAATATAATTTACATAACCATATTATTAATTTTTTAAAATAAATTAACATGTGAATTATGTCACAATTATATTTAATTAAAAAAACTAAATTAAAAATTATTTCTAATTCTTAAAAATACTTTATATGATAATTTTTTATTTTAATTGGTTAAAATATGAATTATAACTCAAAATAGAAAAAAGGTAAGGAAAAGGAATCCAAATACCTAGTTGGGGGTGGGGAATGAGTTAGGAGCAATATTGGGTAAACCCATCACTGAAAAAGGGGAAAGAGAATGATAATTTTTACAAAACAAACACGTACAAAGGGAATTAATCAGTCTGATTACCTTTCCCTTTCCTGAATACCCCAAACCAAACGGCCCCTAAATGATACACAAAAAAGAAGAAAATACTTACCTCCGCACATGCTTTTGGCAGGACCAAACGCCCAATTCGACCAGCATCACTAGCACTAAGAACCTTCTCAAATAATGGCACTATGGTGGAATTCAAACTTTCAAATTGCAAAATCAAGGTGAAACAATTTTAGAAATATGGATCCAGAACTATAACATGCACAGTATATGACAAAACCAGCTTCAATGACCAAAACAGAAACTTAGTAAAGGATACTCTCCACAAATTTTTTGCAGTTCCTGGTCTGTAATTCGAGGCCAATATCGGGGAAGTAGCTGACTTCGGCCACGCCCTTCCACGGGAGGTCTAGCAACCCGTGTCTGAGACGCTGTTCCGTTACTCCCCTGTGCTCTTATGACGATGCCAGGTTTAGAAGACTTGGGCAGAATTTGGCGTGACCTTTGACCTTGCTGAAAGGGAGGAACTTTGTTTTTGTCTCTTCCTTCAACACCCTCACCAGGTAAAGGTCGCATACTATTTGAAGTACTCAAGTGTGCACCAAAAGAGAAGTTCAAAGACGGCTGAGCTAGTGACTCATACATATCTTTCGGCCCTTGTGGTTGCGGAGTAGCATCTGGCTTCGAAACTATAGTTAATTTATTAGAATGTTGGGAGACATGTGAAACGCCAGTCCCAACTTCTCCTTTTGGAAGCATGTTTACTTCTTTCTTCGTTGGCACACTAGATAAGTTTTGTTCACCCTGTTGAGATTGTAGGAAGAGGTCATGTCCATTGGACTGACTTCCCTCCATACTTTTGCTCGGCTTAGTGAGCTTTCCCTTGGTAACAATCTTCCCCTCCATATAATTTTCGATGACGGAAGATTGTGGATCGCAAATCGCTGCCAGTGTGCCTAGTCCGCCAAAAATATCATCACTTGGATTCTGCAGGGACATTTTAGTAACAGCTAAGACATAAAGACAAGGTAGGTGCAGCAAAAAGATTCTGTATATCAGATAAATGTTGAAAATTATTTCAAATACATATTGACCAAATTTATGTGGCTAACTTCTGACAGCTTAAAGTGATAGCATAAAACCTCACTAATATGCAAAAAACAGTAATTTAAAGAAAAAAATATAATTATTAAGATCTATATATATTCTATAGACTTTATTTTAGGGGCTTTTCGCGTTTAATAAGACTGATACATATTGAATGACGAATTAAGAAACAAAATCAATGAACACAAATGACAAACATTAAGTGATCTGGTCAACCCAGCCTACCCTACAAGGCAAGATGTAACAATAAACTAATAACAAGGTAATGTCAAAGAGACACCATCTTTCATCCTTTAGGATCTACACTCACACTCTAGTAGCCTACCAACTACATCGCCTCTCTCACTCGAGTTAGGTAGCTGCACAATCTACTTCAAGGAAACATAACAAACCATTCAATTGGGACTCAACCCGAAACAAAACCCAAATTAGAAATGGACTCTAACACGTCTTCACCTTGGCTTTCTTTCCACCAAGTACCAAAAACAAAGAATTTCCCGATCAAATCTTTTAAGTTTGTGTGAACACCTCGGCTCAGTGTAAAATAGAAGAGAAATCAAAGTTACTAACTTCAAGAAAACTGAATTTACTCTAGCCTTCAGACTACATCTCTTGTACAACTCCACCTCAAGCGAATCCCAAAATTTATGGTCAAGTGTGAACTGCACCGAATCTAATGATTCCTATAAGCACTCCAAACCTCCATGTATATTTACAACCCGCAGAACTGATCATTATTTAACATTGGAGACAAAATCCAGAAAGAAACTTATACATCTGTCACAATACATCTAATCCGCACCAAGGATGCAACACTAAACAAGTGAAACCGACTTTATCAAGATTGCCGAAATGCAATCAATTTGATGGCAACACAACAGCTTTACTCAAAACCCTCATGATGAAATTTGCAAAAAAAAACAATATAAGTCCAGCAGAGAAGCAAATCTTGGACTTCTGAAAATGTGAAATTTGGCTAGACCTGAACAGTCTTACACAACCTAAATGTCCCAAGATTACCAACAAAACTTAAACTGTTAATTTCCCTGCAAACAAACACAAGTAATGTAGACGAGTTACAGTCCTATTGTTGCAAATTAGCATATCCCTCTTGACTGATACCCAAGTTGTGCTCCACCTTAATGTCAAACTGACATAACAAAGTGTAAGAACTCACAAAGTGCAAGCTGACAAAAACCCTCACACGTAAACAGGACTATTAATCCGATAACACTTTGAATGGGGAGCACAAAACTCTGACAGATACAAACTTGAGCATCATATTCAAGTTCACCTAAAATAGATACGCACATTACCAGTTGGGACTGCCTCTACTGCAAAAGGAATCATCTACTAAGCACTGGGAAGATTCAAATAACAGAGGACATCCAATATCTCAAATCTCAATGATTTGGACCAATAAAAAACCTAGCACCCAAAAGTTGTAATCGACAATAATACTCGAAATAACATTCCCCGAAATTAAAATTAAGTACAAAAACTTCAGGGAGACCACTAACTTACACCGAACATGTCCACGTCCTATTACTCAATCCACCAAAAAAACGCAACTCCGAGAAAATGTGCTCAAGTTACATAAAGTATATACATATATGCTCATGAAAACAAAAAAGACAAACACTAAACTCATTGGATCCACCAATAGTATGACCTAATCCAATATTAGGTCTAGTTGATTGACCCTGATAGAAGCTTTGCAACAAAAATGTGACATGGAAAAATTACACACCTAACATTTTGAGTGGCCATAAAAACATTGTTACGACACGCAATTCAGGATCTCAGTTAATTGTTTAATCCATTAATTAATAAACCCCGCTTGCGTATGGATTAAATAATTAGCCACTCACAAGCACAAAACCAAAAAAAAAAAAAACATGATAGAATGCCTTAATGGCAGTTGAAATGATTCAAGTATAAATCAACTAATCAACTTTACTGAACCAAGGGCTTGCTATAGTTCCGACCCATGACATATAAGTATATAAGTATTGTATGAACAACTCTCGTACATTGACCACAGACCAATAACACCTGAGTAAGTCCACATTAGCTCGATGAGCTAATTCTATGCTACATCAATTGGACATAGTCTAAAAGACTACTAATTTACTTCTCACATTATACAATCATACAATTATCAGAGTAATTAAAAATTGTAAAGTCAAATATTCCAACATGTAAGCTATATTAGGTCCATAATTCCATTTAAGAGTGTCCACGAGCATTATTACATCACCCACTTCACTGACAAGATAATTATGTAAAAATCCATATGCCAAGCTGAATCGTGATTGGACAATTAATTACCTGAATTTGTCTTATCAGCTGAGTTTCCGAAAATTTTATGCAGCTTAAACATCCTACACCTCCAGAATCCAAGTAGTCGTGCAAAGATTTTGATGCTATGCATCCACAATGAATATGCTGTCATATCAAATTCCATCAAGCATAATAGAGTACACAAGTCAATACAAATTGACAAACAGCGGGAAATTCGTCAATCACCTTTCCACAAAATTTGCACTCCCTCCATCCGGATTCTTCACGGTGGAATGTGTCACAAAAAATCAAATTCTCATAAGCCGATCTAGAGGCCGTGTGAAGCATAGCCAGCAAACAAAATCAAAACGTGAACAGTTAGCTTATGTGTAACAAGTTTGTAATATAATAGATATGCAAAAAAAATCTAATGAAAACAATGACATTGCAGGCATAAAAGATGCATGCTGGTGCATCATGCAGTCTGCGAAACTTATATCTAATAGTGAAGGGATACTAGTTAGAACTTGTGAACTTGTATTATGATACAGACTATTATTCAACCAGGAAAACATAATCTCCATTGAAACAATCTAGATCGAAAGAAAAGCAATTAAGAGCAAAATGTAACCAACACATGTATGTCTAGGTATTGAGTTCTTGAAGCGTCAGCAGAGATGCTATGTAAAGATGATTTTACAGGGAAAATATCTTATGTTCCGTCACATTATCGACCAGTTTCTGCTCTCATGGACATGGAGAGATGTGGCAGGGAAGGTTGAAGATTAAAATTACTAAAGTTGGGTAGTTTTATGCAAGTATGTATGTGCATAGAAAGAACAAACACTGTCATTGTCCAAATTGCTTTGATTATACATCCATGTTACTAGGAGCATTCAGATTTGTACAAGATGAAATTTAAAATGTTAATAAGCCAACAATGCAAGGTAAGTCCTCAAATATCAAAGTCTTATGCATTATAGTTTAAAAAATAAATAAAAATGTCCAATATATATACATAGAAAGATGAACACTAGCCCTATGCAGATTTGTGTGAGCATGTTACATAAGTTGGGCTAATAGCATGAATCAGATGAGTTTGTTGGTAAATATGTATTTTTGTTTTAATCAAAAAAAGGGCACATGTCAATTCATTCATTGTAAAGAAATAGAAATATAAGTAGGATGAAAATCCCTAAATTTTATGAGATGAGAAATAATAGGGAATCCGAAATATGCGGGGGGAAGAGAAGAGGGGGTAAGATTGGGAAGGAAATATATATATAATTACCCGCAATTGTAACAAAGAGCAGCAAGTCCACCTGATTTCAACACCCAGCCTTTCTTCCATTCACCCGACGACGTCGTTGCTCTGCAAGCTTCGTTCATGCAAGTATTGTTATTATTATTTGAGGACTCCATTCAGCTCCAGTCAAGTCAAATCAAATCAAATAATCCCTGTAAAAACAGAAGAAGCAAATCTATCAATATTTATCGAATCACGAAACACATGATTAATTATTACAGATCGAATCAGTGAAATTGAAGATAGAGAAAAGTTCCGATTGAGATGAAAGGAAGAGCATTGGAGCTCGTAAAAAAAGTAACCTAAAGAAACAGAGATCGGCGCGGGGGGGGCATTCACATTTGACGAGGGGGGTGGGGTGGGGTGCAGAAGATAGATGGAAACAAAGTCGTCGTGGAGAGAGAGGGGGGGGGGAGAGAGATCTCGGGATTGGAAGTAGGCGGTTGTGGAATAATTACGGCAAAGGAGGAGGAGGCGGCAGCAGCAGCTGCTTAGTTGCTGGCGGTGGATGGATGAACAGATTACCTGCCTGCCTTGTTTTTGTAGGAAGAGCACTTCACAAACACATATACCAATATTTTATGAATAAACTGCACTGCTGCTTCTGTATCTTTTATTTTTCCAACTAAACTTGTAGTATATATTTATTCATCTTTACTGCTACTCATATATCTGCTATCTTTTTCTGTTTATATTAGTATTTTTATTTATTTATTTATGTGCATGCAAAGAAAATGGATAAGAGATGAGATGAGATGCGAAAAATGCATGCACTGCACGACGGTCATCCCTCCCTCCGCACCCGCTTCTTCCCCCGACCTTTTCTTTGTTTTAGCCCACCTCTGCAATCCCGACCGCGTTTTCTACATTCTACTGCTTTATCATTTCGCTTTTAATTCCTTCCTCGATTTATTCTTTTTTTTCAAACAAACTTCATTATTATGAGTGTACGGTGTCTGTTTGGTTAAATTTATTTATTTTTCAGAAATAAAAATTTATTTCTTGTGAAAAATATATACAACTCTACTTTTGCCGAAACATTATTTGTGAATTTACCGAGTATATAATTATTGGGTTTTTTAGTATGCACTCATGAGCACATGTTAAGCACTAAAAATTGTAAATTGTAAGTTTGACACATTTTAATAGAAGTGGGCTAGTGGGTTTCCCCCACTAGGAAGGGTTCTTTACATTTAGTGAGTGAAGGTACTTGCTCATTCTAAAACAAGTGTGCCCTTTTCTGACGAAAAAGAGCCTTTTAAGCAGATTAAAGATTGGGAGGATCCGTATGCCCGGAGCGTAATGGTGGATCCCTGCACATACAACAACTATATCAATTGAAATGTCCCAAATATATAAAATTTAGTGTTTAGCATGTGCTTATAGGTACACGTTAGTCAAATCCTCAAATTATTTATATGATATTAATCATAAAATAACGCTATGCGTCATTATATAATTTTGATTCAACACTTTTACTAACAAAAATTCTTTTTAATCAATTCAATTCTTAAAATTTATTTATATCTGTATATTTTATTTAATGTCTTTCACATTAAAAGTGCGTGCGATATACAACAGATCTTAAGAAATCACTTTATAACACCACAACTAACATAAATCATCATTTGTCACAATCACCAACACCTATAATAATTATTATTTCCAATTTTTTTTTAAAGTAATTAATTCAATAACGAAATACCATACAACATTTAGAAAATAATTGAATCAAACAAATATGATATAGATTATATCGTTAATTAATCTAGTTTTTGTGGAGAGACAATCTAGTGATTTGTAACATTATAATGTCATCCATTTATACTACAAAAATCTCATAGTTAAGTGATAGAAATTTGTCAATTTAAAGATGGACGGGATTTAAGTGTGTTTTAAACATATTTTTGAAATAAATATTTATTTATTATAGAGTTTTGTTTTTTATTTACGAAATTGACGATGATATGATTACTCATTTATTTCGTATATCCATCTTCAAAGACTCATCAATATTAATGTTTTTTGATTTTATTATCAACATTGATTTTTGAGTCCATCGCAAAATGAATCCCTATATTTCATGTCAATTGCACTTTATTATCTAAGAGGGGTGTATTGGATTGAGATTTTAAAGCATTTTTTTGCATTCATGAAATCCGAGGGTATTCGATTGGGATTGTTTGAAATCCATTAAAATCTTGAGGTATTCAATTGGGATTTTAAACTATGCTACAAAATCTAGTGGTATTCAATTGGGATTTTAAATTATGCTTTAAAATCCGATAGTATTCAATTGGGATTGTTTAAAATCCATTAAAATCTGATGGTATTCAAATGCTGATGGATTTTTTTTCATTTCATAAAATGATGGATTTTGTGGCATTCTTCAGTGTATTTTAAGTTTTTTGAAATCCCACTAAATTCAATGGGATTTTGAAGTATTGTACCTAAATCCTATCAACTCTGCGACATTTCATCAAGAATCCGCAAAAAATCAAAATCCCATACAATCCATTAAAATCCATAGACCAAAAACAATGCATTAAAATCCCAATCGAATACACCCCTGTAAGAGCATCTCCAATAGCCTCTTTATAGTGCCTTTTAAATTGAAATTTGAGAAGAATGTCATTTTTGCTTGCTCCAATAGGCTCTTAGTTGCTCTTAAATTTACTAAATTTCTCCTCTCTCTCCTAACTTTTAAGAGCTACTAGTCACTTTTAACTATTATTTTATAATAAACTTGCAAGCACACATTCTCTCTCCATCCACTTTCTTTTGTACTTTTTTGTACATAACTTACTTTTAATAATATAAAACAAAGTAAAGAGTGAATATAAGGAGTATTGTTGAAGTTGAACCCACTTTAAATCACTAGCCGATAATTTATATTATATTTAAGAGTGTGTTAGGAGACTATTGGAGATGCTCTAAAATTTAGATAATTACATAATGCACTCTTAACATATTTTAGCGTCACACCTTAAACATTTTTACCTATCACATTGAAAATTAAATGGGAAAAATAGATTTAAAAATTAACTAAAATATGCTTAAAAATTAACTATATTTTTACATAATGACCGGTCAAAATATACAAAAATGGGTAGAGGCGAGCAAAAAATCAAATAAATTCGAAACCGAAACTGCTAAAAACCGAATCGTATAAAACTGAAACTAAAAACTTAAAACCGAACCCGAAACCAGTTATTCAGTTCTAGTTATAGTTGAAAACCGATCCGGAAAAATCGAATCCGATTTTCAAAATAAATATTACATACACACACATATATATAGTTTTCCCTTCATTGTGTACACGATATTTTTTTCCCAAACTTCGACAAATGTGTTCAAGTTCCACATCATACATGTTTAGAGTTTCGACTTATGGTGTTTAATATTGATAAGCTCTTGACCTTGTCAAGTGGTGTCAAGTGGAAAATGAGTATCAACGGCTTTTAAAATAGAGCTTTTTAATGGCAGAATTCACGTCTTGCAATTTGGTCGGTCTACAGTTGGATGTTAGATTGGCGTTGTTAGTAATGTAGTTTTTTTATTTAAATTTTAGATGGATGTATAATTTTAATTAAATTTTGATTGTTCTTGTATGATAAATTTTTTTTCCCATGTAATTTTTAGACCGAAACCGAACTAATAGAAACTGAATCTGAGGTTTTGGAACTGAAATCGAAATCGACGATGAGGTTGCGGTTGAGATTTTTGATTTTTTAAAACCGAGAGCATGCAGTTTGGGTTGTAGTTTTATCCGAAAACCGCGCCGAACCCGCTCTATCCTAAAGTTCGAACAAAAGGGTTAACACGTGATGTTAGAATATGTTAAATGATGTATTGTGTGATTATTTGAAGTTTAGATAATAATTGTTATTCACTTGAAATAAGGGTATGCGTTTTACTATTAATTGACATGCCCTGCAATATTGTTACCACTAACCAAACAAGCTACAGCTAAGATATTGATCATTTTTCTCATAAATTACATGTTTAATTTAAATTTGCATAAGGTGTATGTGTTTTATATTTTTACCTTGATCATCAAATCATTTGCATAATTTTTCAAATACCCATGTTATTTTGGAATTTGTGGGATCAAGATTATATCATAGTAAGAAAATGATGATGATGTGTGAAATATTAATTTATATTTTTTATGGAACTTAATTATTCTAAATGTTTTGATAATAAACAACAACATATAAAACTGATTATAATAATGAGATATGAACGTTGATATTTGAGAGATTATAATTTTAAATTGTGATATCCTGAGAAGTTTAATTCAGAAAAATATAGAGTTAAATATTAAAATTTGCACGGCAGCAGGCACATATCTATCTCCCAAGGCCCCGGAACAGTAGAGTAGAAAAGTAGTGAGGCGTCGTCTATCTTTTTGTCGTTCATCACTTGAATTTACTCCTCCTCCACAGTGGTTGACATTTGAGGTGGTTTTGGTTCTATAACAGACAAGTGATAATAATGTCTTATGTGCCTCCTCACCTGAGAAGCTCCTCCTCCTCCTCCTCCGCCACAAAAACCCTAGAAATCAACGGTAATAATCACTACACAAACTCATTCGTCTCGCAGTCGAGCAACAACAATTTGTATTCATCATCGACCTCTTCTCGCCGCAGCTCCGAGAACCTCTTGCTGCCGCCTGACTCTGTCGTCCCCCAATGGAAGCCCTCCGACCGCGTTCTCGCTCTCAAAACCGACCAGGTTCGCAATGGATGCCCTGCATTGTTGTTACACTCTCATTTCCTGTTTGACTTTGTATCTATATCCATGCCAAACCCCAATGCTATTATGCCTATGTTTGTCTTGTGAGGATTAAGTTATAAGATATCCTATTTCGTGATTAGTAAGGAATAAAAATATTATCAATAGGAGGAGGAGGAGGAGGAGGAGGAGGAGGAGGAGATTAAATGACCAAGTATTGCACTCTATTTCGACAAAGATATCTGTCTAGTTAATTACTCACTATTTACACAGCATTCGACAAAGAAATTCATGTATAATCATACAACAATATAGGACTTCATTTCGGCTATATTTATATTCCTAATCATGTTCATGTCTTGTATATCTACAGATAGAAGAGGTCCGTCTACGACTAAATGTTGATGTCAGTATCTCTGCTGATTCTTCACCTGCACCTGCACCCATTGAATCTTTTATGGATATGGTAAGTTAAGAAATCAAGCCTATAGGGTCAATATTTGCGTACATCTCTGTCCCCATACCTTACTTCTGAACTCTCCTCAAACTTTACTTTTGAGTGGTGCTCGATATGTTTGGTTTAGGACTTACGTGTTTTTATGTACTAGTGCTTGGACTCGCGCATAATGAGAGATATTTCCTACCATGAGTACACTACACCCACTTCTATACAAGCTCAGGCCATGCCTGTTGCACTAAGTGGAAGGGATCTTTTGGGTTGTGCAGAAACGGGTAGTGGGAAAACTGCTGCATTTACAATTCCCATGATACAGGTTTTACTTGAATTTGCTTTATTGTCACAAGCTCCTTTTGTAATTTTGACTTGCAGTGATACAAATTTTCTGTTTTGTCTCTTTTACAATTTTCAGCATTGCCTAGCTCAGTCTCCTGTACGACGTGGTGATGGGCCTTTGGCATTAGTGCTGGCCCCTACAAGAGAGCTTGCACAACAAATAGAGAAAGAGGTAAATAAATCGAGAAGGTCGCCAGTACTGCTAAAGTAGGATATCTTTCTGTCTGTAAAACTTAACTGTGGCCAATCCTAAACTAGGTGAAACCTTTTTATTCTCTTTTACAAATTTGCTTTGTCAAGATCAAATAAAAAGTTATGTAATATGTCTATATCTTACTGGTACTCGGGCGCACAGTGTCGAATTGGACCAACACCTGTTTAGTTCCGGACTTGGAATTTCTGAATTTAGGGGCTCATGGACTTTGTCTAAATTTAGGCACGACATATAATACTGATTAAAATGTATAGTAGACAGAGTTTTGCAAATAAAATTAACAGGTCTCCAATAAATATGGTTTCGAAAAGAGATTTTCAGATTAGGGTTTTTTTTGTCATTACATGCCAATTTCATATCATATGTGGTCTTTAAGTTGGTCAAAGTGTGCACATTCGAGTTCAGTCGAAGCATCTGACACAATTTTGCAAGTCTACACTCGGACCAAGTCATATAATGTCTTATGGTTACCTTTTAATCTTCATCTTTCCATAAAAATATTATTTATGTCAGCAAAGCCCGCTAAAATTTATCATCTACATTATAACATTTCATCCTATAGATCTTATGTATTTTTTCTTTTTGATACTAAAGGTCTGTCATTTCTTCCTCTAATTTTATAAAGGCATGCCTTCTACTTTCTTTTTGTACTTAAAGTTACACCTTATATTTTTTAATGTTTAGCAACACATAGCTTTTGTACAATATTTTGTTTGCAAACAACGTGCAAATTATTCCATCTTAACTGTTCTCTAACAGTCAAGTACATGAATGACTTGAAGCAAAAATCTTTCATGAAGTTAGGTACTCAGTCGCGATAAGTGATTATGTTCATTTATTGTAAATGTATGTCTGTGTTGCCCTGGCTCTTCAGTCATTCCATGCCTGTGCTACTTTTTTAGCAGTCGAACACGCAGTCTATAAATCATGGTTTGCCTTCTGGTCATCTTCTAAGATTCATCTTTAGATGTTATTAAGACAATTTAAGTCACATAAAACTCCATTATGTTAGGTAGGCTAATGTAATCCTTCAGTTCCCAGATATATCTGGTTTGCTTACTAAATCATTGTTCTGTCTTCCTTTAATATAATAAAGGGCCATACGATCTACTTTTCTTTAGTTGTACTTGACCTAAAGCCTTAATTTCTAATGTATTTAGTGAAAGGCATCTTGTTGAACACCATATTACTTACAATTAACTCACAAGAGATTTAAACTCAGTTGTTCTTGAGATCATCTAAAATAATAGACAAGTACATAGATTCGAAGGAAAATCATCATGGAGTTGGTCGCAATAGGAAAATTACAAATTTTCAACAAGAAGTTGCTTTACTTTGAATTCTATGTTTAGAATTTTTTGAGATTATGAACTCAGTCACCCTCTATAGAAGTGTTATAGTATGATTTCACATAATAATTACAGTTGTAAAGCGTTTAGAGCGAGGCACTGGTCGGTTCCTAGATGTCTAGGCTCCCATTATGGAATGATGTGCTGACCTTGGTGTTGATACAGTGATTTTTTGCTTCTCAGTAGCTTGTGCTTGTTTCAGGGACATATAGGTTTCTAGTCTTTCCATACCAGATAACTATGATAAATTGGTCATCCGTTAGACTCTCATACTGTCTTATTGGCTTTGGCTTACTTATAAGCATGAATGTATCCATCCATCACTGTTCAAGCTTCTTTAGTTTTCACTCTAAATATTGTATTAAGCTCCTTGTTGAACTGAGCAAGACATGACTGATTGGTTCCTTGTTTTTTTTTTTTTGTGCTAAGTGATTATTGGCACCTCATACCTGAAAAGGAGTTTAGTCTGGTCTGATATTTATGTCCATTCTTTAATACTTGTATTTTACTTTTAATAAACAGGTTCTATGAATAAATCAAAGAATATATCTTTCTAAAAATCCTTGTGACTCTGTTACAAACATATCTTCTGTCTTTAAAGTCAAGATGTAATAATTTTTTTAACACTCTCGAGCTTTCAATTTACAAACCACTATATTCACTTCTTTGCGATTTAAGATCAAGAGCCACTGTACACAGGTTCTACAAATAAATTAAAAATTGGTTTCTTTAAATTCTTATGACTGTACTAATTTATCTTATGTCTTTTGCAAGTCAAAATGCATCAATAGTCTCCTCAGTACTCTCAAGCTTTCATTTCACCACCACAATATTCACTGGGGCAATAAAAGATGAAGAGCCACTGTATAATCAGCCATATCTTTGATTGTCTGGTGAAGTTTACCCCCAGTCAGTCGCTAGAATTATTCTCATTGGTTATACCAACACACCCATTAAATCTCCTGTAAACAAAATACTTTCCCGAGAGATCTCTCCTATTAATTAATATTAATTTCTAATTACCTATACAACTAGCATGAGAAAAGTAATTCAGCCTCCTTTCCTTTTACATGCTTGTTCCCCCAACATCGGCTTTCTCGTAATAAATTTGACACTTTTTCTGTGTTCATGTTTCAGGTCTAATGATCTATATCTTAAATTCAAGAACAAGTCAAATCTAGTAAAAGGCTTACCCAATTAAAGTTTCCGTTACAACCCCCCCTCCCCCCCCTGACGGGGACAAGGTTTTAGCAAAAGTATCAATAGATAATTCTAACACGGAGAACACAAACCAATATATCACAATATTAAAAGTCACTTATATTACAAGATTATTACTCATTTACACTAAACATCTTTCTTAGTTCACCCCAAATT
Source organism: Daucus carota subsp. sativus (assembly GCF_001625215.2). Lineage (NCBI taxonomy): Eukaryota > Viridiplantae > Streptophyta > Magnoliopsida > Apiales > Apiaceae > Daucus > Daucus carota. The sequence goes on along the minus strand of NC_030381.2, from coordinate 56,202,433 downwards.
TATTTAGGCTTTCTGCATGAAAAGTTTTCGCACATCATCTGTAGCTCTGTAGCTTCAGTTTTAGGTACCTGGTACTAGGTTACCCATGAAATCATATTCAAGTCTATAAGTTGTGTGTGCTGACTCTGATGTTGGTGCCACTTTCCCATCTTTTCCTTTGTCCTTTGAAATTTATTAATATATAAACATATTCATCCGATAACTTTTACAGGTTAAGGCTTTCAGTAGATCTTTGGAATCCTTCAGAACTGCAATTGTTGTAGGTGGAACTAACATAGCAGAGCAGGTGACCAGCCTTTGTCCAATTGTTTGTCTATTAGAAAAGTGTGGTATTTGTTTATAATTGATTATGATTTTGTCCTGCAACTTGCTAGCCATCCGATAATGTTACATACACATTTGGATCAATAATTTTATTTTGTTTATCTGAGCATATTCCATCATTTTTATTGGTATCATAGTAAAAGTAGTTCTATTTGATAATTAGGTGTAAACACGCTGTAATGGGTTCACATGAAAAAGTTTAGTCTTGATGGTAATTGGTATAGTAGAACTGTAGAAGAACTTTCAAAACTGACACTACATATCATGTTTTCTGTTATTGCTGGATATTACAACAGAGGACTGAGCTACGTTCTGGAGTAAATATAGTGGTTGGTACTCCTGGAAGATTTATCGATCATTTACAACAAGGAAACACTTCTCTGTCTAGAATTTCATATGTTGTTCTGGACGAGGCTGATAGAATGCTTGACATGGGTTTTGAACCACAAATAACAGAGGTAAATATCTACCTTTGCAGCCTGACTACTTGGTGAATATTTTTAACAAAAACTGATGCCATCATATATCATAATATTAAATAAGAAGCTTTTATGTATATAAGGTATTTTTCTTTTCATCTTGCACAATTGAATCTTGTTTGGGTTGCTAGGTGACTTCAATTGATTATGTTTGATGTGCAGTGGAGTTCCTTTATACCATTTTCGGTCAAACTTGTATGTATTGCCAAGTAAGTGAGATTCGATAGTGCATCAAATATCATGTTGTGAAAGGGCACAATAACCATTTGTAGAAGCTCAGTACGGGAGCTTATACTAATATGGCAGCCCTTAGGGCAGCTCCAACCCAACACTATAACACTATTATAGTGTAACTTATTATGTAAAACCAACTCCAAATCTCCAATCCAACACTAAAATGGTGTAAAACTTACACCAAATGGATAATGTGACACCAAATTTGGTGTCAAAAGTACATTTGGTGTTTTTTTCATAATTCCAACAATGCCCTTGCTTTTGTTAATAAACAAATTTGTTCCCTTTGTCATAGAAATATTCCTCTTAGTGTAATCTATAGTGTCAAAAACAAATTTATTCTCTTTATGTTTAGGAAGATTTTTTTAGTGTAAACTATAGGGCCATAGGTTGTAATGCATTTTATAAATAATTTGATTTTTGACACTAAAATAATGTAAAAGTTGCTCTATTTTAGTGTCATTGGTTGGAGAGGGTCTTATAATGGGCGTGTTTGATCGATTTTTTTTTCAAACTTAAGGGCTTATTTAAAAAAAAATACATATTTTTATAATTTTTTTAGATATGAATGTTAAGGAGGTGTTTTATATCCATTATTTAGAAAAAAAAAACAAGGGTTTACTTCAAAAAAGGTACAGTTATATGTACGTTTCTCCAGAAATAACCCTTATTAGCCAAACGGCCACAATAGCTTCACATTGTTAAGTTGCCTATGTGTTACATGTTATACTCATGAATGTTTAATGATAAAAGTGCATACTATCTCTTATTGTGTAGCAGTTACTTTTTCATCTTCTTTGTTTACATGCTGTGATGTTGCAAAATCTTAGCATTTGATTTAAGAAGCACGTGACCCAGTTTTGTTTGGTTGTTTTTCATTTCATTATGATTTCGACACTTACCCTAAAACCAAATCAGATCATACATACACAGCATATTGTACCTGGAAGGAAGGTCTTTGGTGGGTATTATGTACAAAGGTTCTTCCAAGTATTTCCCCAGCTTTTATGAAAAAAGTAGTTTGTAAAAAACGAAAAGCTAATATATCTGTACTAATATTTAATAAGCATAAGGTGGATATCTTGTCGTTTGGTATAGTGCTGCAAAATAAATAAGAATGGGGAGATCTTAATTTTTTGAGAAAAATAAACAGTGAAGATTATATAAAAGTATATAATATTTAAATAATATATATTTCATTGTTTAAATAAAATATAAGTAAGTTTTTGAAATAAACAAGATTTATTATTATAAAGTTTGTAACTATTTTTTCCTATAATTCTTGGGCTCTTCGAGAACCCAACTAGTGTCGACACGACACTTGGATCAAGATCTGAATTCCTTGAATGCCATCTTGTTACGTATTTTTAATTTTGGTAGTTTATCCGTATAAGATAAAACTTTTCCTTTTTTGTGCAATTGTTTGTTAAATGTGCTAATTATCAAACTCATCACTGAAATCGTTTAATAATATCAGATAGGTCACTGATCTCTACGGGATCTCACCAACTTGAATTAATGATATCAAGTAGGCCATTGCTGTTAACTTCATTCAAAATTTTAAAGTAAAGGATGGGTCATGGCGTTGACATGTGGTGCTAAGTACGATTTTGGACAAATAAAAGCTGATAATAAAGGTATTTTGAAAGAAATTAAAGATTATGGCTTGATTATGTGTTGAAAATCCTAATTATTGTGACCTAAGGATTTTTTTTTTTAATATGCAACTCAGCACCACATCACTGATGTCAACGCCATGACTCACCAATCAGTTATGTTTTCTATCAAAATTTTGAATGAATTTAACTAAAGTGACCTTGATGTCACAAGTTCAATTTAGTGAGTTGAGTGAAACCTCACGAAGATCAGTGACGTACTTGGTATTATTTAATGACTTCAGTTATAAGTTTTAATTAACCCTTTCTTAAACAATATAATTTTAACTCTTTAACTTTTGGGGTATATAATGTCAAAGTGCCCACCATTCTCATTAAGAACTATCAAGTTACTACCTATCTCCACGGGAACTCATTGAAGCCACTATAATCATTATATATATCACTCCGTTAAATCTTAAAAAAATATAAATGAAAAAGTTAACAAACAAATGTTGTGTTTACTACAATCTTTATATATATTTTTTATAATCTTTGCTCTAGTTCTTTTTTGTAATCCATGTGGCTCACACATCATCTGTTGATTAGGATTCCATTAAGTTTTCTGCTAACTATTTTTCAAGATTTAACATAGTGATATACATAGTGATTCTAGTCGCTAAAATAAGTCCCCGTGGAGATCGGGTAGTCACCTGATGGTTTTTGGCGAGAACGGTGGGTACTTTGATATAAAACACTAATAAATAGTATATACACTTTTGAAAAGTAGGATAAAACAATATTTAATATATATATATATATATATATATATATATAAATAGGGATGACAGTTTTACCTGACCCGATGGATACCCGACCCGTTCCGACCTGATTGAGTCTACCCGAACCCGATTGTTTTGGATCCGGATCCGGATCTGGATCTTATTTTTAGATCCGAAAGAGTTTGGATCTGGATCTGGATCTCAGGTATTCCGAACCGAGACCCGACCCGAAACCCGATTTAAACCCGATCCGTACCCGAGACCCGATACAAAATATTATATATATATATATATATATCTATATATATATATATATATATATATATAGGCTAGTGCTCAAATGAGAACCCCAACTAATGTGCGACACGGGACACGGGATACGGGGATTCGCCAATTAGCGAAGAGTCCTGGATACGGGACACGGCAAAGAAAAATAGGAATATAAAATATATAATTTATATATGTTGAATATTAAACAACTTCGCACTTGAACTCATTGTCCCACTCGTATATTTATATAATCAAGTGATCTTTAGCAAATAGATATATAGAATGTATGCATTGTTGTCACGGCGCTCGACTAGTCGACGACTAGTCGACTAGTCGGGTTTAGAAAATCGACTGGAGAGGTCGACTTGCGAATTGTCGACTAGTCGGTCGACTTAATTGATCGACTTATCGACTAGTCGGTCGACTTGGTCTAAAGCTGTAATTCGAGTCGGGCAGCTCGCGAGCTCGCCCGGCTCGAACTCGTTTAAGTGGGCTCGGCTCGACTCGACTCGTTAAACGAGCCGAGTTCGGGCAAAGGTTTCGGCTCGTTTAATTAAACGAGCCGGCTCGACTCGACTCGTGAAATTAAACGAGCCGAGTTCGGGTAGAGGTTTGGGCTCGATTAAGTGTAAAATTATGCGAGCTGGCTCGCTCGACTCGTTAAAAGCGGCTCGTTTAGCTAAACGAGCCGGCTCGACTCGACTCGTGAAATTAACCGAGTCGAGTTCGGGTAAGGATTTAGGCTCGATTAGTTAATCGAGCCGGCTCGGCTCGACTCGATTAAGCTTGGCTCGAATTAGGCTCGGTTCGAAACTCGCCCGGCTCGACTCGAATTACAGCCCGTCTTGGTCGACTAGTCGGTCGACAAGTGTAAAATTCAATCAAAAATTAAAATCAAAAAAAATAAATTCTATGAAACTGCTCAAAATCAGCAATAATCAAGATGTTAATCTAAGTTTATAGATCTTTGTGTGTGTATGTGTTTATGTATGCATAAGTTGATTAAAACTGAATAAACATGTAGTATAATCTGTTTATATATTGGTACAGTGTTAATGTGTGTAGTGTGTTGATGTGTATACATGAAAGGGGGAAAAGATATGTTTGTAACTAACATATCTATTTTGTGATTGATATACATATGACTAGTTATAGGAAACTACGTATATAATGTATATATTAATATATATTATTTAATTAATAATTAATTAACTTTTCGACTAGGCAGCGACTAGTCTATGACTAGTCGACTAGTCGATAAGCTCGACCTCTATCGACTCGACTCGACTTATCGACGTGACAACCATGAATGTATGTATATATAGGCTTTTCTGTATATATATCAGACTGAGAGATGAAAAACAGAGGGAGATGGCTAAACATTTTATATACATATAGAATCTGTATACATATAAAAGACAACTGGTATTAGGTTATAAACATTACTGGGCCTTTTTTAAAGTTGGGCAGAGGTTTTGGTTGCATCTCGGCTGCATTTGTGTTCCGACACGCCACATGGCGTATCGGATACGTACTCAGCCGTGTCGGTGCCGTGCCCCCGTGTCAGCCGTGTCCGACACGCATACGGCAGCTTTTTTGCCGTGTTCGTGCTTCCTAGCTAATGTGAGATATGAGATCTAATCTTAGCCCCACATTTTATCCCTAAATTAAATCACATCCACACATTTTATAACCCACCCACTGCCTCCTCCTCTCTCTCTCGATTGTCTCCCCTCCACCTCCCACCGCCGGCCGCCCTCCCACCCACCCACCCACCCACCACCATCACGCACAACCGCCCCCCACTGTCAAACACCAGATCTGTTGTCGCGAGCTCCGCCGCCACCGCGACCTTCGTCTCCGACCTCCTCCCCCGTACATGCACCGCGGCAGTTCTCGCTTATCCCCCGACTCCAGCCTCATATGCTTTCCATTCTCCACTCCGACCTTCAATATCCATCCTCCATTCCCTCCGACATGTATGTAGCAAATCTGAGATATTTTGTATGGAGGATGTATGTATGGCTGAGATTAGTTGGGGGTTTTTGGTGGTGTTTTTGATTTTCCGACGGTGATTTTGTTTTGTAGTTGGTGATTTTTCGAATTTGAGGGGTGGTGGCGGTGGTTTGTAGATGGTGGTGGTGTGGTAATTTTAATTTTCTGACGTTGATTTTTGGTTTTCTGGTGGTGATTTTAAGTTTTCCGGTGGTGATTTTATTTTATAGTTGGTGGTTTTTCGGATTTGGGGGTGGTGGTGGTGGTTTGTAGATGGTGGAAGTGTGGTGATTTTTATTTTCTGGATTTGATTTTTCGGATTGGTACATGCACCGCGGCAGTTCTCGCTTATCCCCCGACTCCAGCCTCATATGCTTTCCATTCTCCACTCCGACCTTCAATATCCATCCTCCATTCCCTCCGACATGTATGTAGCAAATCTGAGATATTTTGTATGGAGGATGTATGTATGGCTGAGATTAGTTGGGGGTTTTTGGTGGTGTTTTTGATTTTCCGACGGTGATTTTGTTTTGTAGTTGGTGATTTTTCGAATTTGAGGGGTGGTGGCGGTGGTTTGTAGATGGTGGTGGTGTGGTAATTTTAATTTTCTGACGTTGATTTTTGGTTTTCTGGTGGTGATTTTAAGTTTTCCGGTGGTGATTTTATTTTATAGTTGGTGGTTTTTCGGATTTGGGGGTGGTGGTGGTGGTTTGTAGATGGTGGAAGTGTGGTGATTTTTATTTTCTGGATTTGATTTTTCGGATTGGGGGGGGGGGGGGGGTTTGTAGATGGTGGAAGTGTGGTGATTTTCATTTTCTGGCGTTGATTTTTGGTTTTCTGACGGTGATTTTTAGTTTTCCAGTGGTGATTTTATGTTTTCCGGTGGTGATTTTATGTTTGTCGGCGGTGATTTTCTGGTGGTCGCCGGAGCTGGTGGTGGTCGCCAGAGCTGGTGGTGGTGGTCAACGGTGGTTGATGGTGATACGTAGTTGAATTAGAAAATGATAAAATATTAAAATATTAAATGAATGGTGAGAGATGAATATAATGTATTTAAATGAGTGGATGAGATTGGATCTCATATCTCACCATAAGATTGGTTCTCACTAGAGCATGACTCTATATATATAGGTCATGTTCAAGAGAGAACCATTAGAGAGAGAACTCATGAAACCCTTACCTTATTTGTAGTATTAGTTAGTGTTTAGCAGCAAAACTTCACATGCAAAAATTGTTACTAAAATTATTTTTGAACACACACAACGATGAAAAAACATGAAAAAAACATGTATTTAGATTTAGATCCTAAAATTTTATTTAAAATTTAGGATTCTGCGGCAGAACCTTAGTGGTTCCATGGTTCTATTTTAAGGACTGGTTCTCTCTTGAGCGCAACCCTATATATATATATATATATTAGAAGTTTTCTAAAATTATATATAATTCTTGATATATATAAAAATTATAAGATATTAACTCAGAATGTATATAGAAAAATTATATAATATTAAAGAGATCCGTGAATCATGCAGGTGGTAAGCTAATATATCACGCAGGAAGGTATGACTAGCACCAAATAAAGATAATACTAAAAATTTAAAACAATGATTAAGAATAGTGGCTGTGACTATAAAAGAGAACAGTATACCATTGTTTACTTTTACTATATGTATGCTCTCGTCTGGTTAGTCAACTAATGGCACATGAAGCTCTACATTTACCCTTTCTCATATGCCTGTACATTGCACATGAATCTCCACGTGTACCCCATTCTCATATGTCTATGTATTGCACATGAAGCTTACTGGAATATGGAAACTCTTAATATTAACATAAGGACATCCTTTATTAGGTGATGCGGAATCTTCCAAACAAACATCAAACTTTGCTTTTTAGTGCAACTATGCCATTGGAGATTGAAGCTCTTGCACAGGTCATATCCCAACTGTGAACGAAGCTGATTATTTCTATATCTGTATTATGCACCTGATACATTTTTTATTGAGCTCTACTTTTATGATACTAAATCTGTATTACTGAATTATGATCTCTTAATATACTTTTGATTTGACAAAGTACTAATTATGTTGGGTTAATATATGTAGGAATACTTAACAGATCCGGTACAAGTAAAGGTTGGAAAAGTGAGTAGCCCTACAGCAAATGTATCTCAAATTTTAGAGAAGGTTCTTGAAAATGAGAAGGTATGATTATTTATAATTATAAACAACATATATATAATAGTTATCATCACTCAAAGTCGTAGTGTTTTATATGTTTTATCATCAATAACATATGTTACATATGTTATCTGTAACCACTCTAATTAGTCCAAGCCCTAGCTTTCTTCTTAACCCATTAATCTGCCTTCAAAACCGTTGCTAACAGAATCAGGCTGAGTTTGGTGTTTAAGGGTTGGATTAAGTTGGGGTTGAAGGTCCCCTGGAATGGCATGCTTGCTTGGCTGAGGAGATCATTGCTCTCGAACATTATGCACGTGTCCATATTTCTTCAGTTATGCGCAATTAGAAAACACCTAGATTTAACTTGGAAGCACCAAATGGGGGCTGGATAATTCACCTTGGCAAGAGGTTGGACTGTAAAATGGGCCAAACAATTAACTGTAGTCTCTACCTTGATAAAAAGATTACCTTGGACTCTGGTTTCTCCAGCTTCTGCCCCCACGGGAACCTTTGCTTTCCTATGAGGTGTGCAAGTTTCCAAGGGAATCTAGGAAAAACCCTTATTACGGTTCGTAAAAGTAAAACCAGTACCAGACAGCACTAATGAATTTCACATTATGTTGTAATGTTTCTGATGCTATACTCTAGGAAAATAAAACCAGTGTAATACATAATATATGCTGAAATGTGCAAGAAAAAGGAATTATATGTCAAAAATAATGAAATTAGTGCATCACTAGTAATTGATGACTAGGGTAAGGATTGCTATACTATTGTTGTAACATATGGATAGTGCCTGCAAATGAAGAAAAAATAAATAAATATGAATACTTCTCAGGATCAGACTTCCTCTGGGAGAAAATTGGGAGTTGAAGTCTTAAAAGTTAACACCATTGCTATTCAGTATTTATGAACAAAGAAATTCTGATAGACGATAGAGTTGGGGCCTTCCCCAAACTTGCATATTTTACAGGGTTGCTGGTATTAGCTTTTCCGCCTTGCAAATAATTCTAACATATAATTTTGGTTCTGAGCTCCAAGAGTTGCAGTATATTTTGACACCCATCAAGGACACATGAAACATACATATCGACAATCATTACTATTGACTCTTACAAATAGTTCTCATTGTTCCAGGTTTTGGTCCATTGCCATGCAAGTTAAATAATGATGTGGCAGTTTTAACTTCTTGCAGATTGATCGACTTCTATCTTTGCTTGTTGAAGAGGCAACTCAGGTCGAAAGATCTGGTCATTCCCTTCCTTTGACCATTGTGTTTGTAGAAAGAAAGGTATTTCTGATAAATGCTACTTCTTATCATTCGTACAATTATTTGTTTTGAACGTTATAAGCTGTGAAACTCTCAACCCGGATGCTAAGTTGCTAACCTTAATGTTTGGATCATCATTTGGCTCTTATAATTGCAGTTGAAGTTGGTCACAACATCTGGCCATTTATTATTTTCTTGGAAATCTATTGTTCAAAGAACTAGTTGCTTCTGGATGGTATTTTACTTGAGAGTTGTATTTCTAACATTCTGGAACATGAAACTGGAATTGATTGCAGACTAGGTGTGATGAAGTTGCTGAAGCTTTGGTAGCACAGGGATTGCATGCAGTTGCACTTCATGGTGGCCGTACTCAAAGTGAAAGAGAGGCAGCTCTTCGTGATTTTAGGCATGGTCCAACAAGAATCTTGGTATGGACTCTATTATATTTTGGATATGTAATTTTCAATTTGTATGAATTGTGAATTTCTGTTGAGTGACATTATAATCTGATATTGATTCCACTTACAAGTCAAATAGACCTACAGGCTAGAAAGTAAAGCTGCTTATGTATTTTGCAAATCTGTCTTTCTTGTAAACAATTGTAATTTAGTTTAAAACTGCTGGGCGCCACAGAAAGGAACTGCTGTTTCCACTATGGTACTATTACAGGAGTTTAGGTTTTTTTTTTAGTTTTGTTTTGTTCATTAAGGTATAACAGCACAAAATTTTATTCATCACATGCATTTCTTCATCTGTTGCTTCTTTCTTCTACATCAATTATCCAAGTTCTATGGTCATGGCCCATGTTCATTGAAATTGCTTATACGCAATCTAAGCAGAATTATCTCTAGGTTGTCTGGTGTTGCTTTACCCCCAAAATAAATGTAAATGCAATCTTAATAGATTGATCTGTAGGTTGCCTGATATTGCCTCGCCCCTAAATGAACCTTGTTAATATGATAAATCAGGGAATATAATTAAGTAATATACTAGCTGTGTGGTTGATGTTTGTTGCCTTTCTTTTGCAGGTTGCGACCGATGTTGCATCTCGTGGTTTGGATGTCACAGGGGTTGCCCATGTGGTTAATTTAGATCTTCCAAAGGTATTTTGCTACAGACTTTTTGGTGACCTAATATGATTAGAGCAGTAACAGTTCTCGATGACGCTTCAGGGGTGGTATCTACAATTACAGGCCACTCAAAGTTCTAGGTCCTTTATATTCATGTTAGGTTAAATTGCTGAGGAATAAACTTTTACTCTGCTAGTTTTTTATTTCATACATCTACTTTGAGATTACAGACTAAATATATTTAGTTCTGACTGGTGTCTGACTCTCAGACCATGGAGGACTATATACATCGGATTGGGAGGACCGGTCGTGCAGGATCAACTGGCCGAGCTTCGTCATTTTACACTGATCGTGATATGGTGCTTGCCTCGGGTACTTTTTTTATTGTCTTGTTGCGCCATAAACTTTTACTGAAAGCTTTTGGGTTTTTTTCCTGTTTTGCTTGATTGCTGCAGTTCCTTGTTGCCCAAATTAGAAAAGCAATATCTGATGTTCAGTCTGGCAATACTGTGGCTTTTGCTACCGGGAAGGTATTTGTCTGTTTGACGTCATTTGATACATCTGCCTATGTAGTTGTGTATGTGTCTCTAAATCTTCCTGGCCTTTGGCAATGATCTGAGGAAGTTGTTTATCTCATTACCTCTTGTTTCATGGATTTTTAAGAGCCTTGGAGGTTATAATGCCATTGACTTTTAGGTTGCCAGAAGGAAAGAAAGGGAAGCAGTAGCTGCCCAGAAAGAAGCAAGGACTGCACTCTCCAAGCAACCATCAATAGGTTCAATGTCTGTAAACGTAGAGGACAGATATAAGTACATGATTGCCCCAGCAATTGTTAGAAAAGAAGGTTCAGCTGATGATGCTTGGGATGATTAAAAAACTGTGACTTCCTATGATATAATTTTACAGTTATGGTTCCACTAAAAAAATCCCCTACACTTGAGCATGGTTGAAAATGGTAAGTTGTGTATCAAGGCTTTTTTTCCCCTACAGATCTATAACAAATTGTGGACATTAAAAAGTCTTAGATCTGAGAAAGATCCAACTTCACCTTTCTATCCAATATTAATCAAGAAAAGTAAACAAAACAAGGTAACTTTATAACTCATTCATGGGGGTTGTTGATTAATGACGGCACTTAACTTTCAGGTGTTTCTGCTGGACTTGGGAGCTTGAATTGCAAGATCTTTGTAGCATAACTTTGTACGTTCGATTTCAGTATTGGTGTTTATCTACACCGTTACTGTACTAGACACTTGATACAGGAATAGTCATGTCCATTGTAGTTAAAAGGTGGTGACCTTATTCTAAGTCTGAAGGAGTATGTTTGCTTAATACGCATTTTCTTACTGTTTTTTTGATGAGATAATTGCATTTGGTAAAAATAATTTTCTTAGAAAACCACTGTACAATTGTTTGGGGAAAAACCGCCGACTTGGATTTTGTGCATCCTTTTAATGGTCTTCATTGTTAAAATTAATATTAATCTTTACTGTCGAAATTATGAAGAGAAACTTGTATGTCGTATTATATTCAAGTTAAATTAATTCAAAAATTTAATGTGTCAAATAATATAAATTTGAGAGATTTGTGAATTTGCCTATACATATATATAGGGTATGATACCTGTGCGAGCAGATTTAATCCGGTGAACACACGATTGTTTCATGTGCATATATACTTTGTATTTAAAATATTATTAATATGTTAGTTTGAAACAAGATGGCACGTAGGCAGTTACAAGCTGTTCGAGCGGCGGTTTGAATTTCTATTTCAGTCATCAATTTTTATCGATGTCTGTGTGTTGATCGGCTTCATACTGTACAGTGTACACTTTTTGATGACCGGCCACTTAGTTTCCTTGTGGCACAATATTTTTCAATCAAATTATATTATTACAGATAAATTTAAACATATTTTACTGCATGTCCTTTACATCACCAAATTTTAGAATGCTTATATTGATATATCAACAATAGAAATTATATTATTCTACAGATTCCATATCATTCGCTAGCAACATAACTGCCTAACTTTCATAAAAATAAATGTTTAAATATAAACAAACAACCTACTTGATTTCATGTTAATCGGCAATCTACAATTAGAGAATAATATAGAATTTTAGTTGTACATCTGCATATCAATAGAATAACTAATTATACATATGCAGAACAATACAAATTTATGGTCACTAGCAATCTACAATTCACTCTTGAGTCTTGAGGCTCTGATCTTCCTTAAAACACATGCAATCACATATCCACAATACACAGTACTCTTTCAGATTTTTTTTATATTATGTAGTTTTGTGTTATTTGATAACTATTTGAATTGCAATTTGATTGAAATTTGAAAACATGATTATCTGGTAGTTACTGTATATAATAAGTTTTATTAATTTATTTATAATATTAACTTCTAATCTGGACCGCTGCTTATGTATATAATCCACCGACACTGAGACCTATTCACATGTTTAGTGTTTTGTATTGTTCTCACAGCATGACCCCATATATATATAGGGTCCTACTTTACTACAATCTCTTCTTAAACTAAAAACTACAAACTGAAATAAAAAAATCAAAACAATCAAGGTGAACAAACAATCACATTCGAACAAACTCCTTATTGCTGATAAATCTCCACATTCAATTGTCAACAAAGCACAAACATATGATGTCATCGAACATTAAAGAAACTAACTGTTAAATTTATGGAACATAAAGCTGAAGCACTTCTGAGAGATGGGACAAAAACCAACAGATTAGGTTCCAGCCTTCCGACGACCAACACGAGCCTGAAAACCTGCCTTGATTTGAGCAACAGACCTGCCGGAACCACACTGTGCAAGCAAAACACAATATCATATATATATATATAGGGTCCTACTCCAATACAAAATACTAAAATAGAAACTAAACAGAAACCAATGCGATTAAGTAAAATGATGCGGGTTTTGGGACCGGGGATGGACCCCGAGATGGGCCTAGACGGGGTCTAAGTGGGGCTAGTAGGGCAGGGCAGGGCCGGGTCGAGGCCTAGTGGGACCATGGTGGGGCCAAGTTTTGGCTCTTAAGACTGTCTGTAGCCTGTCCAGGGCCTGTGAGGAGCCTTGACGAGGCCCCAGGTGGATTGAGTAGGGGTGAGGGTGGGCCCTAGATGGGTGATGACATCCCGAATTTTCGGAATATTAATGCTAAATTCAAAACTAAAATACAACACAATTTATTAATCTAAAATTCTATTACAAAGGTAACTATTACAAAGGCGCAGCTAACGAAGTTCAAACATCAATCCAAATCTAACACCATCGAACTCCAAATCCAATGCACATCAACTCGCTCTTAAATCAAACCTGAAAATTGTAAGTAATGAGCTATACAGCCCAGCAAGCAACTAATCGATCCAACTAGTCGGGCCAAGTAACATGTATACACATAAGATAAATATACTTTTTTGTATACGATAACAATATACGCAACAAACACTTTCAAAACAGTTTCATATTCTTATTCGATGCCACAATCACATGGTGAACAATAACTCAGAACTCATAGTTTATACCACGACCACTACAACCCGGTGATAACGGTCCTGAATTTTCTGAAAACTGTCACTATAACCCGGTGACTCAGTCCTTTTTCTTATTCTTATTTTCACAAACCATGGCATAAATAAGAGTTCCGAAATCATCGTCAACACCACACATATACGAAAACGAAAATCAATTCAAAATATAATCACTTAGCCCAAATTTATACAATCAAATATAAACATATAACACATAATTTTTTTAAAACACTAGAAAGACCAATCAGAAACTTACCACAACACCGAAATCAAGTAATCAACACCATCCAAGATCATATAATCAATCCTTGGCAACCAACCAAAATCATCTCATCTTAGACTCCAAAATCCTCCGCGAATCCAATCTGCCCAGATCACTAATATACTGTTTTGACCCCCTAAACAACATTTTTTTGGGAAAACTCAAAACACAAAAGTTGTAGAGGACGAAAAGATCTTTCCGAAAAGGTATGGTTCATCAAAAACGGACAGGTAACGAATCGGGAATCAAATAAAACGTCTGCTGACTCAGATTCAAAACGAAAAACAGGGTCTGAATATGTTTTGGGATTTTGAGAACAGTTCGAAAAAGAATCTGAGAAAACATTATGAACGAAAGTTGTAGAAAATTGAAAGAGCTTTCCGAAACATCAAGAATCATCGAAATCCGATAAGAATTGAATTTACTACGAATTTTACAAGACAGCTTATTTGCGTGAATAAAAACCCTACGAATTTTACGTAATAAAAACGAAGAAAAGGTCGGGCGGCTCGCACAAGATAATAAAAGAATGAGGAAACAAATCAATATATAGAGAGGGTCAAAACCCTAATTCTAACCGTACCAGTTATCCGAATACAAGTCCGATCCATATTTTAAGCCCAATATCCTAATTCAATTTTAAATCCTAATTCAATTTTAATCCTTTATTATTATTACTAATCAATTAATACTATTCTAAAAATTACGGGATATTACATGCACCCAGACCAAAGAGCATCCTACTGACAGCAATTAAAAAGACAACGCCATTGAAGGAAATTAAAAAAAATTACATACTGAAGAAGTTCAAATATTCATATTTAACTTTATTGAACAACAGAAGATATCATCTTCAAATCTTCAAACTTGAACAAAAAACAGATCAACGGTACAAGTATTGAACAGCGGTCACATATTCTCACAATAGGAAGGACCAACTAGATATTACAAAGCAATGATTTACTTCATAATAAAATACAATTAAGGTATTTACAGAAAGATTATTCCATAACTTTAGTTAAAAATTGTAGAGTACTATGGGCAATTAACCTTAATTAATTTCTTCCAGTTGACCACAAACACTGAACCCAAATACTTTCCAGACCAATAAAGGTCTGCATTTATGTGAGCGGCATTCTATATATCTCAAGATATATATGCTGGAGATTACAAAGTTTATGTACCATGGCAAACACATGCACCTTAATTTTTAGGATGCTAATACTGCTAGTGATTAAATTATGTACGCCAATATGCTAGCCAGTAGAAAAGTTCTCTTTTCTATCAGAATGAGAAAATCAGACAAAGTAGGCAAAAGCTATATGCATCACAAGCTCTCAATGTTACCATAACACAATTAGTAAACTTATAAGCCAAAAGACATTTAATATAATTACAAGAAAGCATTGGGAAACACTAAAAAACTGAAAGAAGCAGTAATGCAAATAATAAGCCTTTTGCAATAATAATTGATAAGCCTTTTGCAATAATAATTGATTGATTTTTTATCATTAACTTTAGGAAGACATGCGAGGATTCAATAATAAGGCCTTTGAAATCACAAACCCCTGGCGGTCAAAACAAAGACCATGTAGGATGAAACTATATATACATTGGCCCGAGAAGTATCAAAGTTTTCTTAAAAGCATTACTAAACAGTTTTTCTTTTTTATCTAGTTCACTTGATACCAATTAGATGTTAAGTATAAAATCCTTCGTGTCAGGAGAATACAACCATTATATAAACACTATTAAGTAAATAGCAATATTACACGGGTGGAAAAATCCATCAGGACCCGAAACCCGGCTCGAAAAAGTACGAATCAGGGTTGGGATTTTTATATTGCGGGTCAGGTTCGGATTGACCCTGTATACCCGAACCCGACCCAAAATATCTTTATATATAATATATTCCCGAACCCGACCCAAATTTTTTTTATATATAATATATAAATTTATATTACAAATTATATAATTGTCATATATATATATTATTTTAAACAAAATTATCCAATTATTATTTTATTGAATTATTATTTATATATATTTTGATATATATTAAGAAAATGTAATTTTAAATAATAAAAATAATTAATTTTAATTAAATTTTGGATCATTTCTGGGTGGGGTACTGAACAGGTCGGGTTCGGGTTGACCCAAAAATGGGATCAGGTAAGACAACCCGACCCATTACCCGAAATTGCCACCCCCGGTATTATAGTAGTGGTGTGAGTAAGGGTACAGTAGTCATTTTAGTTCACCAGTTGTCAGTTCAAGAATCAAGTAATTCCTGCTACTCTGACATGAGGGGAGTGAAGTGAACATTGGACTTCAAATTTTCTGATTTATGAAGCTTTGTATTTTTGTATATGTTTAAGCTAAGAACACAAGCAGATTAAGGTGGGAAATAGAGAATTACAGCCAGATACAAGCTAATGACCGAAAAGAAAGAAGAGATATCAGAGTTAAACAAGCAAGTGAGATTAACATTAAAGAGAGAGTGGTTATAGAGAGAGAAAGCAGAGAATTTAGAGCGAGAGCCAAGTGTTGAAAAGTTTAAAAAAAAAATTACATTTTTATACTGCCAGTTACAACTAGTCTATATTGACCAGTTTACCCTTTTAAGCTGCTGCTACTACTTACGCGAGAAAATGCTACTAATGCACTAAAGAAGCCTTACTAACATTATTTGGAGATAAAAGGAGTTGGGTAAAATGAGAGAATGAGTACCTTTTCACATCGAAGAAAGAAAAGACGATTCTCCTTTGACAAAATTGTGTCTGGACTTTTGCAGCCATTGCAAATGACATATTCATCTGATATTAAAAGAAACCATTAAAATCAACAAACCACTAAACACCTTTTGAATGTCAACCACTAAACTCCATAAAATATTCTTTTCATATTATATGAATTGTTTATTTAACATGATTCTTGGCAGCACACTTTATCACCAATATATAGTCCTCTTTGGACTCTCATATTATTATTTATGCTAGGACATGTGCTCTAACACCCGGAACCAATAGTATATCAAAGAATTAAGGGGACAACTTAGAGTTCCAGCCTCCACGACAGTAGCTGGGAACAACCTGACAAATATGGACAGGTACCATAAAAGTACTTACTAATGTATCGACGCAGAATCCCTTCAAAATTTTTTGGAGCAAATCTCCCTTTAACAACCAATCTTTGTTGTCCATCAAGGGACCCACTCGTACCCAATTCAGCCAGCAAGAAAGTCATTACATGTTCCGGTTGCCTATGCATCCTGGCAAGGGCATAATACAGATTTATAATCAGATTATACACCACACCATGCGGTCAGCACAAATAATCAGAACCATCTCGAAAAAAGTGATCTCAATATCTCATACACGAAAAGTCAAATTACATCAAAACTTGGGGCCTAAAAACCTGTACCAGTAAAAAAAGGGAAAAGATCTTCCCTGCAATTGCAGGAGACGAATAACATGACAGATGCAGTGCAACTACACTGACTTTGCCGGGCAGGCGGTAGATGTACAGAGCGCACAAAGAAGCCAGAGATGGCAAAGAAGTACAGAGCAAATAAGGATATTTGATGCAACAGATATAGCTAGAATCAAAATATGGAACGGGATGGATTTTTATATTCAAGGGAAGTAAAGTATATGACTATACGTTCTGCACAGATCCATGAAGTTCACAAAAACAGTTTTCTTGGTCCCTTCACGAAGAACTTGTGGAGGCCTCATAACTGTTCTCCGTCTATCTCCAGCAAGTTCAGGATTATGCTCGCGAAGAATATTAAACACTCGACCTAAAAGCTGAAAAAGATAAAGTATAAGCCACTAAACCAGAAATTCCAAAATTCGATAAATACCCAAACAAGTTAAACAGGGGAGAGAAAACAATATGGAGCCGGGACATAAAAAACAATGAATAGTTCAATATAAAAATTGTAAACAAAAATGTATCCTCCAGCAACCATTACACTCATAAAAATTGATTTCAAACAGAGTTCAATATAAAAATGCAACTGTGATGATTTACAGTTGCTGAACTTTCCCTGTTCTATCACGATTCACGAACAACTTGTTAAACTCATCATTTAACAGAAAAAAGCCCTTAACTAGATCAATACAATGAGTGTAAATGCTAATTTGATAAATCTAATGAAGACGGAAACACCAACTTGGCATTAATGGACTTGTCAGAGTCATTGGGTACCCAGGCCTCGTTTGTTTATCAGGTTTTGTGGTTATGTTAACTAAAAACACCTTGGAAGTAGGTTACAATTAAATTCCTACGGACTTGTTAAAGCATGTATTTGGTAAATTATTGTGAACCTTCAAGTTACATGGTTGTTTTTGTTTGACATTGTGTTCCCGTAATGAAAGAAAAGAATAGAAAATTTGTTCCTTTCTTCTCGTAATCTTCCCAGAAGTGGGAAAATAATTTTGTGCAAAATATATAAGGAATTTCTTCCCAAATCTTTAGATTTCAATTCCCTTCCTTTTAAGATATCACTATGGACCAAGTTAAAGAAAATAAATATCCCTCTTCCTTCTCTTTTCTTTCAAAAAAAAACCTCAAAAAATATATCACAAACATAGTGTAAATCATCTACCAAGAAATTTCACTAATGATAATATTAATCATATTGATAATTTGATACAAAGATATGTAAAAAATTTAATTATTATCACTATAAAGATGCTAAATAGAAAACTTAAACTAGTTGCTATATAAATAAAAAATTATATCTATTATAAACAAGGTTTTTTAAAAAAATATACAGCCGCTTTCTAATATTTTTTTACCATAAATTACATTTTTTTTAATGCAAACATATGCTTTTCTGAATTTTTTTACAAGAATATAACTTCGCAACTCAATGCAACCTAAATCAACCAAATGCAATCAAAAGCAACTTCACTTTTTTCCAACGAAAAATTGCATCAGATTGCAAATCGTATAAAAAAAGTTGCATCTAGTCGCCTTTTAGTTGCAAACAGCATTTTCTCAAATATTTTCAAAATATAGTAAAATCACAAAAAAAAAACTCTAAAAATTAGTATTTTTTTGTTATTTCTCTATAAAGAATTAGAAAAAAAATAAAAAAAATTAGATGTAAACAATTATAAATAAAACTAAAGTTTTATTATAAACTATTACGAAGTGGTTCTATATGTTAGTGACAACAAATAATCATATTAAATATATATATATATATATATATATATATATGAAAATGTATTAATTATATATATGTTAGTGACAATATGAAAATTATATTAACATGGCATAAAGCATTTATAACATAAATATTTAAAAATGTTGTTTATGAAATATTTACATATTTTAGAGATATAAAAATTTACAAAATGAAACTAAAAAATTTCTTAGTTAACCTATGAAAACAAAATAAAAATAAATACATTATAAGATAAACTAAAACATTTAACAACTATGTGACTTCTAGTGACCATGAGAAGACTATGTCACGGAGTTCCCTTGTTTTGATGTAATTCATGATACCTTGGAAGTATAAGTTACCTTATCCACTTGAAAAATTGCATTCTCAGACAAATTAAACTCATCTATGTTTCAAGGAAGTTAGAGTAACTTCGTTAGGTTTATAGTTATAGGCAACCAAACCATATCTTAATTGACAATTTTCTTCTATCGAGCAAGGGAAGTAAAGACATCACGAATGACATAACTAGTGAGCTTTACATTCTACACCATGGAAACAAGGAACGTGTGACACAGCCACGTGTACCAGAACAAATACGGAAACAAGGAACGTGTGACACAGCCACGTGTACCAGAACAAATACGGAAACAAGGAACGTGTGACACAGCCACGTGTACCAGAACAAATACGACCGGAAACGTTTGGGATAGCAAGTCACATAATTATA
Organism: Daucus carota subsp. sativus; assembly: GCF_001625215.2. Classification (NCBI taxonomy): domain Eukaryota; kingdom Viridiplantae; phylum Streptophyta; class Magnoliopsida; order Apiales; family Apiaceae; genus Daucus; species Daucus carota. The sequence continues at coordinate 56,182,490 of NC_030381.2, read as the reverse complement.
ATTATAAAGAATCAATGTACTACTGGTCAATTTGTTCAGGCGACCACGAGTAGACAATGTAACGGAGTTCCCTTGTTTTGATGGAATTCATAATACCTTGGAAGTATAAGTTACCTTATCCACTTGAAAATTTGCATAACCAAACAATATAACTCATCTATGTTTCAAGGAAGTTAGAGTAACTTTGTTGGGTTTATATGAAACCAAATGATATCTTAATTGACAATTTTCTTCTGTGGAGCAATGGATGTAAAGACGTCACTAATGACATAGCTAATGAACTTTACATTCTGCAACACAGAAACAAGGAGCGTGGGACACAACCATGTGTCCAGGAACAAATGCGACCCGAAACGTTTGGAATACCGAGTCACATATTTATAATTATAATTTATAAAGGATCAATGTACTGTCGGACAATTTTAACCATTGTAATGTTTTATGAAATATTAAAAAACAGAGAATTTTTTTGGTTTAAAATTTTGTGAAATTCCTTCATTTGTTAAGCATAAATTTACTTGTACAATATTTCCACTTGCCTCATTCATCCCTGGGTGTATGCAATATGTGTCACGCGAGCACAGGATGATGGCCCCTAACTTTTTACAAACCACAAGTCCACAACTATGTAAAGGTATCATAGTATTACAGCACTATATCTAAGCTATAAAAATGGGAAAAGCTAGAGGAGTCCTGTGACCCCACCTGCCCCAATGTGCCTCCGCCAGTGGTCAAACCCAAAGTGCAGGAAGTGATGACCTATGAGAATACATATGGTTCTGGTTCAGAATGAACATATCAATGTCGATTATTACAAATAAAAATACATTGTGTGATAGAAAATAGATCTTTGTTCAGTTGTAGTTTCGTGGGTGATGTTTGCAGAATGATGAAAAGCAAAGAAGAACAGCGATTGTATATATGTTATGTGTTATGTATCTATGTGTAAAAGGTCCAATAAAGCAGGGTTACCTAACCATACCTCTGTGCCCCTAAATGTGCAGGCCCAATACTAATGTTCTCATCTAAGTTGGTATCTTTCAAATATTTCAAACATACAAGCCCAATAAACGACCTCATTTATAGGCCTAATAACCTTATAGATCATTAAAAAAATCAATAAATTTATAATACAAAGAAAATCAAATTTCAAACTAGTGAACTTGAGAACAAAACTAGTCAATACAATTCATAAGCCTAAAAGGGCTCAGCAATGTTATAACCGAAACAGAATTATAATAATATGCAATGCAATTCTCCAATTCTGAAATAGAATACAGACCTCTTCATATTCATAATCTCGCTCAGTTCCTTCCCAGGGTAACTGCTGTTGCAATATGATGCCTTCTCCATCTTCATCTTCCCCAATGATATCTGCAGAAATGAGTACAATTTGAATCTCAGAGGTTATGATAAGTAATATTGGAAGATCTGTTGACTGCAGTTCCTATATACAGTAAACATTAACAACAGTACCATCCAAATCATCTGCCATGTTTTCTTTCTCATCATCCAACAGATCAGTTTGCACCTGCAATTCAGATTGGCTTAGGTCAGGAGATTTAGAAAAATACATGCATAACATTCTCCTGAAAGATAGTGAGATTATTAACCTGCTTCTTCTTCTTCTTTTTCAAGCCAGCAAACGCAGTGTCAGTGCCATCAGTTGCTGCAAGTTTATGGAGAAAATTATTACACTATACCAACTCTCAGAGTTCTGAAGGGAATCATCACTACAGCCATACTATATAAATTCAAAAAATGTTTACTTGTGATACCGCACAGTTTAGCTAGTATACCAGTTAGATTTTCAGTACTTTCTACTATTTGGTCCACAGGCTCATCAGTGGGATCTTGAATAACAACCTTCTTCTTTTTCTTCTTTTTTGTGGGATCAAATGGGGCAATCTAAAATCAAGGTAAAAATGAATGATTGCTCAGTTAATAGGACATGACATACGAAAGCATAATGGAATGCAATGTTATACAGTAGAATGTAACATTATGACAACAAGTTCACTGAGTGTAATCATATGAAGCCTGACTAGATGATTTGTTCAAAACTTCGAGTGTCACCTGATTGTGATTAAATCTGGCTAGGCCTTGATCTTTTTAATACTCTTTAAGTGGTTGTCTCATGTCTGGTTGAACGTAGGAAGTAATTTACCCAAGGAAGTTATACTTCTCTTCTATAAAAACGACATGGGAAGTCCAATAAACTTTTTGTTTTACAAAAAGAATTTTGTACTTTCTTATATCCATCACTTTGTTTAACTAAATTATAAATTTATTATATCATAGATTTTGAATAATTATTGTGTCCTTTTATCTATTGCAAAATAATTTGATCAATATATTCTCTATATTCCTCTCCCTTGTTATAACAGTGGTCTAAGATATCTTTTATATTAAATTATCAAGCAAATTAATAATTCAAACTTATTCCTGATTTTAGATTTGATTATATTTATAAAGTTTTGAAAAAATATTATTATTAATGCATTCTTCTTTTCATGTTATCTTTTTGTTAAATTAAGAGTACGAATTCTAGATTTTTAATGAAGAAATATAATTCACATGATAATAATAATAATCTTTAATTTTTATTTTTAATTCAACTAATTATAATAATAAGTATTATTATTATTACGAGTACTACTACTACTATTATATGTATCAATATATTATTTCAAATTAGCTCAGGTATTTTCAATAGTACATTACATAAAAATTAAACTTAAAGCAGGAGCTACTTAATGCAAGAAGAAGAAGTGTGAGTAATTCAAGGGGGGGTGGATTATGGATACGTGACTTCCTATATGACTTAGGTATTATAACTGCCGAGTAACTTACACTTCCCATGTTTTTGGTAAACCAGACAACTAGATGGGTTATCACTTCCCATGTACCCATGTAAAACCCGAGTAATTTAGTGTCAGACAAATGACCTCTAAGGCTTGGATTGTGGAAGAAAGGAGTAAATAGGGTTGAACTAATTAATAGAAGCTATTTATTTTATTTTATTAGTTTAAATCAAACAAGAAAATGCTAAATGTGCCAAATTGATACAAAAATGGGTATAAAATGACACGTGTCATATTTTTATTGGTCACACTAGCAATAACAATACCAACAACAACTACAACAACAACAACAATAGATCCCCCTGCATTTACATTAATCTCTCCAATTAAATCATTCCAAACCGCCACATCATCGATGCCACGTCATTTTGTAACAAATTTTGTACCTAATTTGGTATCTCTAGCATTACTCTATATAACAGCATAAATTCTCCTAGTTGTTTAAATTAATACAGTATATACGTCCAAAATATTAGATTGAAATGACTGAAATAAGCAAGATAAGTTTCAATATTGTGATTTTAGAAGTTAAAAAATATACTCCTTCTGTCCCAAATCTTTTGTCTTATTTGACTTTTTTGTGGTCAAATTGACCAAATTTTGACAAAATTGCACATAAAATATAAATAGAGATGTAATAAAATTTGCACCACTAGAAAGTACATTTATCTACTTTAACATGTATCTTTCAAATCTTGTAATCATAAAAGGATAACAAGTAAATTGTAGTCAAAGTTCAGTCAATTTGCCCACAAAAAAGACAAAACAAGACAAAATATTTGGGGAAAAAGTCAAACAGTGACTAAACATGAATGAGTCTAAAATTTTTGTGACGGAGATTGCAAGAAAACATTAAGAAGTGGAATGAGCATTCATTCCAAAATATGTGGGTTAGATTTATATTTCAAATAGTTTGGAATGGAATGATTGAAGGAATGAAAATTATATATATTTTCTTCAATCAACCTCAATTTAGAGTACAAATTTCATTCCATTCCCACTATTTCAATTCCACAAGTGAACTGAGCCTAAAAAATTAATTGCAATTACGAGATAAGGGGTATAGACAAGCAAGTAAACAGGAAACGGAGATGTAGCACAGCGTATTTAATGGAAGAGGTAAGAAGAATTACATCAGCAGCAGCAGAATCAAGAATTTGTTCTTGGTCAGCCATGATTGATGTCTGAAATCAAATACGAGTAATATATTAACGCATGTGTCTGTCTGTTAATCAACCGATTAACAACGGAAATCTTAAAAACATAAACAGAGCCGGACTTACCTCAGAACTCAATCTTTTGACTTTTGGCTTAGGGTTTTGCCTTTCGATAAAAACGCAGACAACCAGACTGGTAAAATACTCCCTTACTGTTTTTATTTTTTTTAAGAGTAAATACTATTTCAACAAGAGCAATTGACTAAAATGGGTTCGGAAGTGCCCATCAAAACTGTCATACTTAATATTTTTCATATATATATATATATGTAGGGGAGGGTTCTGGTACAAACTTACAAACTTTTTTTGTTCAACACATATATAACTTGAGTTCAACATTTTTTTAACATATTTTGTTGAACATCGATCAAAATAGTGGTGGAGAAGTACATAAACCAAGGTAAACATGTTATATAACAAATATTCATGTTTCTAGACCCTACCCAAACTCCATAGGTATAGTTTAAACATCTTTTTAGATATATTCAACACAATGATAATTAGTGTTCAACACCCGATGTTGAACCCCAGTTATAAATGTGTTGAAAACGCGATTTATTTATGCGTTATTTTTAAAAATTGTGATGTTTTTTGAAAAATTTTCAATATGGATACTTTATATAACTAAAGATTAACACGATGGGAGAATAAAAAAAGTTTGTAAGTTTGTAACTTAAAAAAGTTTTTATTTGATCCTATCCCTATATATGTAAGTGTTATATAATAATTTGGTGCGTATCATATTCACACATATATTATACTAGTTGAGAAACCGCGCGTTGCGGCAGCCTATAAAAATTATATTAATGATTCAATATTAATATTTATAGAATGAAATAATTTTGTGGATGTCTATAAAAAATATATTAATGATTAAAAATTAATATTTGTAGGATAAAATAAATTTTATATTATAAAAATTTTGATGTAATACCAATACTAATATATAAAATTGCAAAATTGGACTATAATTCATGGTGAAAAAATGAAAATAAATTTCTACACGTAATTAACAATTTAAAGCACGATGAATCTTAATTTTATTTATGTTTTGTTTTTTGAAAAATAATCATGTTCTTACATTGTCACTTTCCTTCAAATTTTTTGGATTGATTGTGCACGAAAATATCTAACTTAAATATGTGAGATAGCGGTCTATATACCCTTTCTTGTAACAACCTTTATTATTTAATACTGTATAAACAGCCTTCGCTTAAAAGTTGCTTGAACGGAGCAAGCTGATAATGCATGAATAATATTTTTCTGTGTCCAAAGTAAATCATATAAAAATTAACAACCACAAACATGTCCGATTAACAAAACAAATATTATAAAAGAATAACCAACAAACATACATCACTGATAGTTAATTTATTAATATCATTCATCAAAATTATGTCAAGACTATATTCTTTTCCCGTGTTTGGATTTGTCGACTCCCACATAGTGGTCTATAACTACCTTTGCTTGCAACAACATTTTTTTTAATACCGTATAAACAGCCTTCACTCATCGTTGCAGCAGAAGAACGACACCACCGAATTAGAAATCGAGCGAGAGAACTATCACCAGAGAGAGGTAGGGTTGTAGTATTGAGAGAGTAGGTTGTGTTTCGATGATCCAAAATCCTACAACCTATAGGGGTATTTATAGGTGCAAAAAGACTTGTGTGCTACTCTTTCCCATAATTAAATAATCTGAAACAAAATCAGATTAAAACTTTCAAGCCGCTATATTCCATAAATAATCTAAAACAAAATCGGATTCTGAAACTTGCTTCTAATATATCCGAAACTAAAAAAGGTAGTTCTAATTTTTGATATTTTTCATCCGAAAATTTCAGAAAATTAGAAAAATAAAACGGAGGTGTCACCTACACGCCCCTCGCTTCTCCTTTATATAAATATATTGATATATTGATTGTGCTATATATAATAAAAAGTATAGCAAACAATTTGCGTTAAAATACAATAAATTTAGGACCTAATTATTGTAGGGTGTTGTCCCTGAATATCCAAATTTGATAGATTAATACCCCAAATATCAACTTACCGAATATATGGCCCTCATTACCATTTAGCGACGCCTCATCATGTAGATCAAAACGTTATATCATGTAGCGTGTGAGGTGTTTAAGTTTTTATTTGCCAGATACAAGATGTGACTTCATGTGCCGTTGGAGGTCAAAACCCTCCAAAACCGAACTCAAGGTAACGTTCAAGCCAATTATCAAATTAACACGTTACTCTGTTAGGGTTAAAAATGGGGCGGGGACTTCATTTCCCAGCCCCGCCCCATATTTTTTTTTTTGTCCCGTCCCCGCCCCATTCCCCGCGGGGATTTATTTTTAATCCTCATCCCCGTCCCACCAAGAATTTAATATAATTTCATCCTGCCCGTCCTGTTGCCTTTAAATAATTATTTTAAAATTTATTAATTTTTTCTTCAGAATTTAATAAAAATATACGAGACATGTATATTAAAAGCAAAAAAAAATAATATAATAGAAATCAAAGAGGCATGTTATACATGTAAAATTATAGTTTTGTGTATTATAAAATAATAATATTAAATATAATAAATATATTATATTAAATATAATTATTTTTTTATATTAAATATATGTGGGGCGGTGATTCAACAAATACCATTCTTGCCCCATATTTTGGCCGGGCAGAAAATTATTCCACGTCACTACCCCATTCCCCATATTAGCGGAGCAGATCTGCCCCATTCGGGGCGGGTTTTCCATTTTCACCACCCCATTTTTAACCCTATACTTTGTGTAGCGTTTAACACCCAAACGCGATATCATGTAGCGTTTTCAATTTAACCCTAAAATGTTTTTTAATTATAAATCAATCATTCCTAAAATATTAAAAACCGTTAAATCACTTTATTAGGGTTTAGGCTCGAGGGTTTAGGGACTAAAGACCATAAACTCTAGCCGCCAGGCAATTTAATTTCAAGTATAAATCTATCATTCTAAAACCCAAATATGAAACTTAAAATATTAACGACAGTTAATTTACGTTCTAATTATTATTTTATTATGAGTTATTAAAATTATTTGGTTCTACTGCAGAACCACTCTAGACAACTATAGTTCTACAGTGGAACCAGTTGAAATATTATAATTAATTTTCAATGATTTTTTGGAGAAATGATGGAATTTTTTTTCTATATTTATTAATTAAATATTTAATGAATAATACGATTGATACATGTATTTTATGTGTGTGTATAAATTCGTGTTTTTTCGGATTTTGGATTCGGTTCACGGATCCGTTAATACCTAATATCCCAAAAAATCAGGTTTAAAAATAAAATCCAAAAAATTGAGTTAGGTAAATCCAAAATTTCACATTTGAGATAGATTATTTTGGCATCCCCATTTTTCACCAAGTATGAACACTGGAAATTGAATTACTTTCTTCTGCTCGTTGCATGCAGATGTTAGTTTATGAGTTAATGCCTAATGGCACCCTGAGGGATCACCTATCTGGTACAATTGTTTGTCTATACGTTTCCTATGATTCCCTAGCACATATGTTCTTGTGCTAGTCGATCTGGATATCGTATTAATTTAACTAGCTGTATATTTTGTTTTTCGGTGGGGGTTGTAACAGGGATGTCTTCAGAGTATTTAAATTTTGTTATGAGAACAAGTATTTTGTTGGGCTCAGCCAAGGGCATACAGAAGCTGATCCTACTATATTTCATCGAGATATCAAGACCAGTAACATTTTATTGGACCAGAAACTGACTGCCAAGGTTGCTGACTTTGGACTATCACGACTTGCTCCGGTCCCTGATAAGGAAGGACTTCTGCCTGAATATGTATCTACAGTTGTTAAGGGTACTCCGGTAAAAACCTCTTTGTCCCTTTACATGCGAAGTGTGAGTTGCATATAGTAAACATTAAACTCAGTGGCACTTCATTTGCAGGGGTATCTTGATCCAGAGTATATGTTAAGTGATAAGCTGACTGACAAAAGTGATGTTTATAGCCTTGGTGTTGTAAATTTGGAGCTCTTGACAGGGACGCAACCTATCTCAAATGGCAAAAACATTGTCCGTGAGGTACAGTCTGGCAATTAATTGTGTATGAGGTTTACCAGTCATATGTGTAGAAACATATGCAAACACACATGGTTGTATTTACATCTTCCGTTCATATGATTTTATTTAATTTTGATTATTGTACTCTTGTGAGTTTATCTTCTACCAGCTCAACAATGCATATCAATCTGGGATGATATTTTCGGTCATTGATAAACAAATGGGGTCATATTCTTCTGAATGTGTGGAAAAATTTGTTTCTTTAGCCCTCAGTTGCTGCCAAGAAGATACCTATGCCCGGCCTTCGATGGCAGAAGTGGTTCGGGAACTTGAAAAAATATGGTTCATGATCCCTGCGTCAGATACCAGAACAACAGATTTGACAAACTCTGATCCTCGGAATACTATACTTGCACAATCTTCATCCTGTCAAACCGAAGAAGTCTCTGGGAGTGAACTTGTTAGTGGTGTGATTCCCACAATTACACCTAGATGATATTGCTGCTTTCTTCTTCCTCCTCCCTTGGATCAAACTTTGGTTCACTAATTATGTGCAGTGATCTATAGCATTGTAGTATGAGTAGTGCTAGGTGCACATAATTGTGTACAGAAAATTTGTACATAATGATGTGGCAAGTGATGTGGTGGGTTTTAATTGGAGTGGTTGGTGTAAATGCATGGGGGCCATCCAATTAAAATCTGCCACATGTCATTATGTACATGTTTTTGTACACAATTATGTGCACCAAGCATTTTCCTTGTAGTATAGTAGGTAAACCTTCTGGCATTACAAGAGATCAATAGTTCTACAGTAGTATCTTGAACTTTTTTGTAGATGATAATAGAAGCTTGTTGATATGTAAAGTATTTTTATTTTAAAATAATAATTTTATTATTTTTAATTGAAATGCACATCTACTTTTCTCTGGTCAAATAAAATTTCTCCTTATATCAAACTCTCTGGTCAATTAACCCTTTTCCCTATATCAAACTTAGCAGTATATAAGTCCTCCCAAACCATCAATCTACGCTGCAACCTAAGAGCGTCTCCGCATTATAGTGGTTTGTTTATGCACCCTAGTTTGACATCCCCATAACTCTAACAACAAATTAAGTTCTCTCAAAGAGTTTTAAAGTCTTTGAAATTTGGTTTTAGTTGCTCATATTATGACACTCGGCCCCGTCTCTCCTTCTAGCTCTTCACTAATACGCTATGGTATTTATGTTTGACTTGAAACAACTACATGTAGATTCCAGTCACGCGCCTTCATAATTCACAACACGTATGCTCTAAATGGCCTGATAAGTACCTTGTAAAATTTTTGACGAATTCTGGTGGAATCCTCTGCCTCGTCTTTATGCATCGTGAGTCATGACATTTTCCTCAGTTGCAACCTTCTCATGCATGCTACTCTAATGCTATAAAAACAGACGATGCAATAAACATGCTATAGTCTAAGCACTATCAAAACAATAAGTATCTATTACTCATACACGCATTTCCTAAAGAAACTAGTAGCAACTCTGACATTTGATGGTGGATAAATATTTGCATTACAATGTCATTGTAATCAATCTACCACCCCAAAATCCTGACACAAAGATATTATGTCCCCCGCCACAGTACCATATCGACTAGTAAAACATATGTTGCAGTCAGACATATGCTATTCTGTCCCTCTGGCATAAGTTAAATAAAATCATAGACAAGACAAATCTCCAGATTTTTTAAGTTTAAGCTCTAACTGGTATGGCATTAACACTTTAATTAGTTAATATACACCCTATAGGCTCTCACTGCCGACTACTTCGTTTCCTGGATGATACCCGTATTGGCTTCTTCTTGTCTTCTGCTTTAATCTCTTTCAAACTTTTGAGTTCTTCTCTGATTTCAAGGGTATTATCATTTTCTAGGCTTGACTCATCACATTTCCATTTTCTGCCTGACACAAGCACAGAATTGCTTCCTTTCTTTGATTCAGTTTTCCTATTTGTCTTGGCCATGATCTCTTTTGGTACCTCCTTGGAAATTTTTTCTTCTTCAGTAACTTCTAACATTTCTTCTTTGCCTGGATCATCACAAGCTCTAACTATGTATACCTGTAGTGCAAGTTAAGAAAAACTGTGGTGCATCAATTAAAGAAACACTTATGTTGTGTTTAATTGGGGAGAATGGAATGGAATGACAAAAAATTAATGAAAATAGTAGAGGTAGGAGGAAAGTTCTGAAAATAAATTGAGTGCAAAATAGTTATGATGAGATTTGAGAAGAAAATGAGTATAGGAAGGAATGGAGCATTCCTTCTCAAATTGGGGGTGTGATCTCTATTCTCTAGCATAGGGTGCAAGGAATGAAATTTTTAAACATTTGCCCATAACATAATGCAAATTTTATTCCATTCCTTCAATATTCATTCACCCCAACCAAACACAACATTAGCAAATCAACAAACTGACTAGTATGTGCTATAAGTTTCATAACTTATGCAATATCCAGATTACAAATTTAACAAAATGAACAATGCAGAAGTTGAGGATCTAAGTTATTCAACCTAAGGAAAAGATACTACATACAGATGCTTTATATATACTAACATAGACACACCTTAAATCTTGTTGGCTCAGTCAATTCAAATACCAATGCATCTCCATCGTCTAACTTGTGATCCAGAGCAAATGCTCTCCATCCACCACTGAGCCCAGTTCTCTTGCTGATATATACAGCTTCATATTCAGCGCCACTCTCATCCTCCAATACAATTTCGGTATTTCCATCGGACTTCGGGAGATGGTCTTCACAAAACCAAGTAGGTAGTCCCTAAGTTGATAACAAATAATTTGTTTAGCTTGTAAGAACAATGAGATAGATATCTTCGGCAGCATTTAAGTAGTTGTCTAGGTTCGTTTTTTTTTTTGACCTTGATATGAAAACAAAAGCTATTCTACTTACCAACCAAAAGCAGCTATAAACATGAGACCGGACCATTGACTTGATGAAAGATGGAAATTTAGACTGCTGGCTGCATTGGATCTTCTCTGCAGATTTCATAGCAGCGTTCCTTTCTTCAAGCGTAGAACTTTTGACCTCATCAACCGGCCTTGCAAGATAACTGAACACAAGCAGTTTAGCTAGCATTAAGAAGAATATAGTATGTACTTCCCTCTTAGTTCCCTTTCGTACATGTCCCTTTTTTTATTTGTGTGTTCTTTTTCATATGCGATTTTTTATAGGACCAATGTTATTATTTTCAAGGCATATGACTCTGTTGCAACACTACTGTCAATAAATTAAAAAAAATTAATTTCCCAACTTATATATTCTCACCTCATTTACATTTTGGGCAGTACAAGATAGTCCATTGGCTTATTTTTAAGCTTTAAATTTTAATTTTGTCACTAATTTTTGTCATTATTCTACATTTCCCAATCTGTTAGTTTGCAAAAGAGGCTTGCAGACATATAGAAAGGAAGGGGGAAACAATATTTATCACAATTGTATAATTCTAACCTTGTCCATGAGGAATTGAATTTTGATCTCTTACGCATGAGAGGGAGCTCTACACCAATCTGTGCATAAAATGCAGTTAAGTATATTCAAAACAAAATGTCATTAAAAAAAAGAGAGAGAGAATATTCTGAACATATTGATTTTATAGATGTGTGTAAAAGGAAGAAAAAATCACAAAAAGAAATCTAAAAAGGACCTCTAGGACTTAGACAGGGGCATAATGATAAAAAAAACAAGATAGTACTGCAGTAGGTACTTAAAAAGTTTTGTAATACAGACAGGGCATTATTAAACACTTCTCCTATTACCATTTTTTGGTTACTGAACCAAAAACCATATAAATGGCAGTCACTTACATCATCGCGGTAAGAAGAAACGATGTTACGTGCACGTGAGGAACGTCTTGGCTCCAAAATGCTGATGCTAGTTGCTCTAGGTTTTGGTTGACGTCTCTACATATACAATAGAGGTTCTAGATATGAAACTCAGAATAAAATATTGGTTGGATCATTACGTATATTAATAACCATATCAAATCAAGAAGTCGTCGTATTTAGGTGCATAACCTGGGGCTTCCCAGATTTTGTGATATCTGACAAACTTTTAGATATCTTCAAAATCCCCAATTCCTGTAGAATAAAATACAAATATTACAGAAACAATACAAGTAATCATGTAATGTGGCTGTTTATATGTAGTTATATTTTACATTACAAAAAATCATGTAAGTAGTCTGTGGCTCTCATATTTTTCAGTAAAAGGTTAAAACGTAAGGATTTAAGAGAGACCTATTATCTGCATTGATCTGTTGTGGGGTATTATTTGGAGAGATACAAAAGTTTTTGTAATTGACACTGGCATGTAATATACATTGTTGGAAACTATAATTTGTAAAACAAGTGATGATGAGAAAATATCCTTTCCACTAGGTGGTCGACGCATACCTCAATTCGTTTTTTATTTTCAAGGAGGCGTTGCTTCCGAGCCTCTTCGTAGGTGTTGGTGTTGGAGTTGTTACTAGTCATTGAGAGGCAGATTCAATTAAAAAGTAAAAGACTGAGTTCAAGTCCCCCTCCAACTGAAAATAGACAGGGTTAAAATTACGGTGTTAGGATCAAACTGTGAGACAACAACAAGAGGAAGAGAAAAATATACAATGATATTTGTAGACATCTGTTGGTGTGTGTGTGATAGAGAGAGATGGTGTAAAAGTAGGATGGGGGCTAAAATGACAATATCTATGGTGGATACTGGATCCAATTAAAATTCATGGAGCTGGTGTTAGTAATACGAATAGCCGGCAAATTAATTAACGAAAGTAAGGTGTTATATGCAGGAATATTGTTTAATAAATCAATAATGAGAAAAGAATTACTTGCAGCGGGGAAAAAACGAATATAATTGATAAAGGTAGATAGATCAAACCCTTAAAGAAAATGGAAGCAATGAATGGAGAAGACGAATAGGAGGTAGTGGTATATGAAGATGCTCACGCCAAGACCGAGGAAGAGGGTTCGTGTTCCCTTTGAATTTGAAATTTGTACGGCAGCCCGCCTCGCTTGCCCACCCTGGCCTTTGAATCATAAATTACAGCGTCAGCGTAAGCATATAATGACGAGACCCGTATTTCTAAATATCAAATGAATCGGTTCCACAGGATATTGGGTCTCAAAACTCTCAACCCTGTATTTGGATTTGGATGTTGTTCGGTGTTTACATCTATTAATACTAGTATTTTTGCCCGCTCCGCTAAGGCTTTTATAAATTAAGATTAATTGATTTATATAAATTAATTTTCATGAAGATATTTATTTTATTTTTTTTTAGTTGCTTATAAATCAATTTGTCCGTTTGTGTTAATTATTTAATGAAGAAGTAAAAATATAACTCAGTTTTGTTATTACAGGGCTATTAAAGTAATGGGCCTATTACACTATTAATGGGTAGTTGGGGGTTACACAACATTTGTATTAGCTCGGCGTTTCATAAAGCAGAGCAAATCAGAGGAGTTCACTTCATCTTCCACTTCTGCTAATTCCCTCTGCTACTGCAATTGGTAAGTAATATTCCCTATGTTTTGTTGTTTATGATTTGTACTTTATGATCCATCCAATGTTATTAAACTCTATTATTTTTTTCATTTTAGGGTTTGTTACAATGAGTACTGTTGAGAAATCATTAGATTTCCTGTGTTTGAACAATGGTGGAGGGTTTGAGAAAGGGAAATTGGTAATGGCTGCTAACTCTTCATTGTTTCCAAAACTTCAATTTTTTTTTACAGCTGATTATTTGTTTTCTTTTCATGCAGAAGCTGCCTCTACCATTTTATGTGACATTCATGAACTCTTTACCCAGTAAACTCGTCTTGCATGGTCCATCTAATGACCTCTGGCCTTGTACATTTGACAAAGGTGATCATCGTCTTCATGGTCTGGAAGAGTGGATGGACCATTATAAAGTGAATCCTTATAATGTAGTTCGTCTCCACTATTTGGATGGCCCTGATTTTGGATTTGAGATTTATACTCAGTTTGCTGTTGAAATGAACTATCCTGCTGTAACTTCAGTCCCTGCCAGTAAAAGATCTGTGTATGAGGTAGACAAACTTTTCTCTAAATACCTTTTCAATGGATTTCGTAACTGTGTTGGCAAGTACAGTCTTTCGATTGACCACAGTCACTTTGTTGAGGAATCTTACCCTAAGGTAACATTCCAGTATTTTGGTATTTTAATCCATTTTATTGTGTTTTTAGCACCGCATTAATTTTGTACAACCCCATTCAATACTGCATGTAGATTTTGGCGAATGACGCATCTGAGAAGTTGGGGATGGCAAAGTTTGTACCTTCCATCATACTGGGTTTTGAAGATTATGAGTGGACTATTTCTTTGAAATGGGCTAATAACTTTGTCCAATTTGGTAGTGAATGGGTTAACTTTATTAAGGATGCTGCGGTTTTGGTTGGTGATGTACTTGTTCTGCAGGAGACCAAGTACAAAGGGTTTTTCAAAGTTGCTATTTTTGATGCCTCTATTGTTTCAGAACTTGAACAATCAGCTGGTCAGTCTATTTTGTTTGATGCGTATGATATCTTTTTGAAATCCTGTGTTTGAAGAGAGAACTATATTGTGTTTGATGTCTTTAATATTGTATTAGTAATAAATTGTTCATTCTTAATTACAGTGGTCACTGGTACTAATCCGTCACCAAGATTTTATAAAGGATTTACTAAGGCTTCTTTGAAATCTGGAGAATTGGTATGATTCCGTTTGTTAACGCAATTAGTTTGACAAATGCAACTGTTATGCTGTCATGTTATAAGCTAATATTTTTGGGTGGGATATATATTCTAATTTTAGTTGTTAAATAATTCCACTGTTATGCTGTTATATATATTCTAATTTCAGTTGTAAAATACCAGGAAATTCCCTATGTGTTTAGAAGGAAATTTGGTGAAACTCTTGGTAATGTTGTGAAACTTTATTTTGGTGGGAAACATACGGTTGAAGTTGGTTATTCTTCATCCACTGGTTGTGTTAACGGTTTGCTCCAGATAATTAAGTATTTCCACCTCATGGAGAACTATATTTTACTGTTTACCTATAATGGCAATTCTGCGTTCTCCGTCATGGTGTACGATTCCCAGTGTATGAATCACTTGCGTGATGTAGATGGTTATTGTTCAATTGCTGATTTTGAATCTACTGAGGTTGAATCTGGTCTGGATGATGGAATGGATGAAGGTACACCAATCTAAGTTCATTTAGTATAGTTGTAATGATTCTGAATTTTAATTGACTATTTTCTATCTATCTTCACAGATTCACCTTGCAATGAAATCATTGTAATCTCTGATTCAAGCACTGATAGCTCTGATTCGGATGATAGCTCTGATTCGGATGATAGCTCTGTTTCCGATGTTCATGATTATGATGTTGAAGCCATTTTTGCTTTCAATGTGGTTCTAAAACGATCTCATGTAGATCAGCGTGGGCATGGAGTGGTAACATAACTTTTTTTAATTGTACATGTCCTTTAAGTATTCATGTCATTTTCTTAATTGTAATTTTAACTTTTACAATGCAGTATATTCCACCTCCTTTTTGGACTGAAACACGACAATGGCAGAACAGAACAAATGTGGCCTTGGTAGTCGGAACTGTTGCTTGGGAAGTGGAAATTCTGAGGTTTGGTAACCAGGCTAGATTTTCAGGAGGTTGGAATGCTTTTGTTTCTGGGAATCACTTGTCAGTTGGAAGCATACTGGAGTTCACCTATGTTGGAGAGCTCCGGTTTGAAGTCTTGGTTACAAATTAAAGTTTTCTATGAAAGATTTGTACTTTGCTATATAAATTTGGTTGCTTCGTTAAACTTGCTTTTGGTGTATTTGAAGTAGTTATTCTGGAAATGTGAGAAAATGCACTTATGGTATTGCTTTTGATCTTTTGGTTGTACTGGCTAGAGCCTGACTGAATTTTAACTTGTATGCTGATGACTTTTATTAGGCTAATATATATTTTGCTTCTGATTATTGTTGATATTATTTCTTATACTTTTGAGCTCTGCAATTTGAATTGACTAAATTATTGTTGATATATTTTGCAATTTGAGTTCTGCAATTTTATTATGCTAACATTGCAATGGAGTACACAACTGAAATATTGTCTATCAAACTTTTTTTTTTTCCAAAGTTTTAAGCCTAACTGAATTTAATTTTTTTTCCTCTCCTGTTGCACATAATTGTTTAAGTCAAAGGAAAAAAATTCTTTTATATTTTCAAAATTATTTAAAAAATTGTAAATAATTTTTCAATAGAAAAAGAATGTTTTGGATTTGTTTCTCACTGTTTTAAGCCGAACTTAAAATGAAGGAACCATTTTTAAATTGTAAATGGGCTTTAAAAACCAAAATTTGAGAGGCTTGGCCCAAACTTATGGACTCTTATTCTTTCCTTGGTACTCCTATTATTACAGTGGATATAGAACCTTGGACAGAGGTAGTGGAGCAATTATTGCTACTCCTGATGTGCTGTGGAGCATATTTGTAAAGAAAAAAGGCAGTGGAGTAGCACAGTTGCCGTTGATTTCCAGTTATCTAAAAGAAGGCATCTGCTGTGCAAGGTTCTTGTATAGAGCAATGAGGTCAGAGTTCTACATCTATATATCTACCTTTCATCTGCAATTTTTTGACTACAACTGTTATTGTTTCAGATCTATGGAATGTTCTGGGATTGTAGCTGATAAGTTTTGCATCCGGCTAGACTACAACGACACATTGTCAAATGAACTGGTTATCTGTTTTGAAAACTACATTGCCTAATTTATGTTTTTGTTTGTAGTTATCTTATTTGTATTTCTGAACAATCGAAATTTATTGTTTTCAGACCATTCCCAGTAGTTTCTGTTCTAAATACAGTAGTTTCTTGACTGATTCTATGGAGCTTAAAGTGCGTAACGGATATGTACAACCAATCCAGATTGATATGGAAAAATGCCTAATTAAAGGTGTTTTTCCTTTTTTCAAAAATATGGAGCTTAATGGGGGGGAGTTGCTTTTGTTTGAGTACTTCGGACGCTATAACTTTCACATTTATATAATTGGTAGTAATGGTTCTGAAATCCGCTATCCAGTTGAGGCTACTTTACCTGGAATAGGTGACCAAACTGTCTTGTTTTTTTTGGTTTGCTACTCTGTTTTGAAGAATCTGAATAGTTAATATATATATATTTCGATTTTAGTTACCATTGGTGATGCGGGATGGCGGTTTGTTATTGCTTGTCCGAATGGTGATGCTGTTTTTGATGAAATTGTAAGTTTTTTGTCACGTTAACTTATAGTGAAAGTACCTTACAATGTAAGGACATAGTTATATTTAAACTGGATTGTATTTACCATGCAGCATCCTCCTGTTGCCTTTGTTGAGAGGTGTGGATTTGCTTTGCCTATGCAAATTCAATATGTTCTTAGTAACGGGAAGAATTTTGTTGGATCATATGATTCAACCAACTCAAGGTTTACTGGTCTGAGTTATATGTTTGAGATGTTAGGATTAGCCTTTATGAATGGGGTACATTCTTTTCTTTTTACCTATGATGGGACGTCAAGAATATTTATTTCTTCATTTGACTCAGAACTGAATGAATTGGTTTTTCCGGGAACACCACTTTCAGAGGGTAAGACACTCTTGGCCTTTTTCTTTAATTTATTACATTTAGTCAATAGCAGAATTCAACTGGTTTATAGAAGTTCTGTAATGGTTATTCTGTGCAGATGCAAATGGTTGTGGTCCTTTTGTTGGCAAATGTTTTCATGTCAAGCTTGAATCTAAACATATGTTTGATGACTGCTATGTTGTTGTGAGTATTTTAACAGCTTTTAGTTAAATGTGATTTTAATTTTTAAAGCAAGTGGACATATTATAAACTTCTTTTAATATATTATGTACAGGAGATTTTGGATGATTTTACGGGTTTGTCTGAAGTGTGGCAGAATTTCCAATGCATTAACATCTATTCAGGAAGCTGTCGTTGGAGGCTTGTAACACGTAACAGGGACGGCCACAACTATTGTGCTATTGTAGACGGATGGCAAAGACTGCGTGATGATTTGGGGTTGGAAATTGGAGATATTTGTCTTTTTCAATGCCCAATGCAATGTTATGATCAATTTAGTATTCAAGTTTTAAAGTTTGATGGCTGAAATGATCTCTTGTGGAAGCCTTGAAGACTTCTTGTCCACTGTCACGTAAGGCTTAACTATTAAATAACTCTATGTATTTTTATCCGTAAAATACTTCATGATGAAGTACTGTAATATCTGTTCTCTTAGGCTTTTGACCTTTGATGATGCTTCAACTTTTATATTTATATGTTTTTCTGGTAATTTCTATAATCTGATGAAGTACTGTAATTTATATTAGCTTATACTTATATCATGCTCACACTTGATCATGATGTTGGACAAAATGCATGTAAATTAGTTAATATTTGTCATAACAATTAGACATACAGTTTAGGTAGGGCACCAATTTAGGTAATAATAAGCACTACAAATTTAGGTAATAAAAAGAACTACAAATTTAGGTAGACGGATCACTAAATAATTAGACAAAGTAGGTGTACCAATTTGATAGATTGGAAGTAGATAGCACTCAGATGTTTTCTGAAACAGAGTCCAGGTGATAGCTTGAACTGGAAGGCTGTTTGCCAAATAGGATATTGTTAGCATCAATATATAGAGTTACAATGAAAAATCTATGTTCATTCAATTGGTTTTAGATTTTCACCTCAGCAAAAGATTCTTGTACTGGTTTAGGTGTAGTGTCTTCACTCTCTGATGCTTCCGTTTTTAGGATGTGTCCAGGAACCATATCCTTAACAGTGTAAACCTTGTTCCTACCAGTAATATTGTGGATGGTAATCATGATCTTCACAGTGTAAAGTTTTTTCTCAAGTGATTTAATTATATCTGGAAAGACTTCATTTCCCTGCAATCATGCATGAGGCAGTCAAAATGTAAACATTTCGTATGTACATTAGTTCAGTCCATACCTTATTGTAGACATCGTAAGCTCTTTTTCCAAAACATTTCATAGCTGAGAAGTTGTCCAACATAATTGGTATGCTACCAGTTGCATCAGAAGCTATGCAGTAAATCTCAAACCTATGTGAAAAAATAACCAAATAAACTAAATGTCTAAAATAAACTAAATCTATATAGATGACAACATGCAATAGAGAGTATAGTACCACTTGTCTGCATAAGGAACAGTTCTAGGACAGGTCAGACAGTTCATTTCATAGCCTACAACCTGAAGTTTGCTATAACATGATGTACATATATCTTTGTACCATGTATCCTGCATGACTTTGTCAATAATCACCTTGCATAGAACTTCAGTCTGTAGTTTTTTATTGTTAGTCATTTACATGATGGTAATTGACATATTTAAGACAGAACAAACTACATAAACATATTTTTCACCTCAGAGTCATCCGCTTTGACATTTTTGATTTGGTTTATGCTTAGCATCTGGATGGGTTTCCATTTTGGAACTGATTTGTTGTATTCCTCGAACTCAGGTTGGCTTAGCCTTGCGACATTGGTTAAATACAGTATGTTAGCAGAACCAAATCATGCGAAGTAAATATAGTACTTAGATGTAAGATAGGTTTCATACATTTTCCTCATGTGTGCGACACTGCTGTGATTGCAGTTTATGTAGAAGGTAGTTGCAGTTACATTTGTGATGTTTATTTGTTCTACAAAATTTCAAATTGAATCAATGTTATATTACCATATGAAATGAGTCTAAAAATGAAATTAGAACATGGAACAATGCATACTCTGCCACTCTTGTGCTCTGCCACAACACACAATGAGAATTAGAGGGTACTCAAAAGTATTCTTCTTCACTGCATCAGCAAATAATTGAGCAAAATCGTCCCAGAAAGTGACCTTCACCATTCTCCTTGTAAAATGCAAGAAAGAATATCAGAAACAATTATGTAAACAAAGTGCTAGACATATAATTAAAATACCTTCCATCTGTGATAGTTATTTTTATTTGGCGTTGCTGGACACCAAATCGATTTTTAATGTCTCCTAGTTGTATTTCACGTTCATGCACAACTCCAATGACATCTGAAGAATGGATTAGACAATATGAAAGCAAAAATCATTGAATTTATTCGGCAATGGTGTATAGGTCCATGTTATGAGGAGTTGTAAGTACCAGTTAAATAGGTTGATTGATTTGCCAAGTCTTTAAGATCAGCCAGATCGTAAAAATCAAATGCAGCTTTGTCAATGGCTACCTCGTTCTCATCTAAACTGGTGATTTTTGTCTCCTGTCCTAGAACAATTTGCCAAGTTTTGTGTACTGGCCTGAACTTTTCATCTGCCTTGTAATCCTTGGCGGTGAAGTTGTTGAAGAGGTATATTTTTCCTATTTCTAATATTGGCTCTAAGCTAGCAGCCACGCTCCCAGGAACAAAGGCATGAACACGACAACGCTGATTTCGAAAAACATGAGCATATTTAGAATAATTCACAAACATTAAACACATCAAAATGTTACACATGTTACCTTATTATCAAGAAGTAATAGATTGAAGCTAGTAAACGGTTCTCCTTTCGTAGACACTCCTCTCCATAAATTCATGACCCTAGCTGTGACTTTCCAATCATAGCGCACTTTGTTTACATCTTTGAAAGAATCGCATTTTTTGGAAGACATGTTATTGTTTTTATGTTTTAGCTGAGCTATGTTGCTAAGGTTTTACAACGGGTTGTTTTTATAGACTGAATAAGAGTATATGCTCAGAAAAGCTGATTGCTTAATTGCTTTGGTAGATGCTTCATAAATAAATGTTGTAGCTGTTCAAATAGTGCAGCAAATGTTCTGAACATAAGAAATAGTACAGCTGTTTCAAGAGGTACAGCTATTACTGATATTTAGATACTTATATCAACTGAGCACAAAAGATTAAATGTTTGCAGTTCCTATTCTAAGCATTCTGGAGTAGACAACAAAAGAGGTAGCTATCCTGCCAATCCTGCAAGGAGATTTTGTTCTGATATGATAAGTAAATGAATTTGAAAATTCAACTTAACAACAACAAAAAACGTTTTCCTACTTGCAATATTAGGATTTCTTCATCTTAGTGTTAGGTGTTTCAGCCAAGATCCCACATTTAACAGGAATTTTGTTCTTGATGCCTCTGGGCCTGTTGGAGGACTTCTCAGTTGGTGGAGAGGATGTTCTGGGTTCAGCAACAGTTTCGGATACCTGATTTGACCATATATTAAACCAGATGAAGTTAATAAAAGTCAATTTGAAAGCAATTGTTTTGATGGTTATGAATTGGGCTAAATTCATAACCTACCGTTTCCATAGTATGGTCAACTGTTTCCGCAGATTTTAACTCTGCAGGTTCATTTTCACCCAAGTTCTCTTCAGGATTATCAAGCTTCTTTGCTTTGTAAACCTTGCACGTTTTGTTGATATTCAAAGCAGAAATGGTAATTGTGACAATATAATCTCTCTTCTCAAATTGTTTTAGCAAAGGAGGGAAAGTAGAACCGTCAGCACCAACCTAAGCAATGAAAACAACAAATCATCTTTGATATTTCAAGTTTATTCTTTAAAGCAAATATATTCTCTAATTAGAACCTGTGATTCATCATTCTCAATATCAAATACTTCTTTGCCAATGATACGTTGGATTTCGTCGTCTGGGAAAATAATAGCTAGAATCCCAGAAGCATCAGAACAAACCGTCGTCAAACGAAACCTAGTTGAAGGAAACAAAATATAAATCAGCGCTAACAAATTAATTGTCTTTTTATATTACGCTAATTTCAGCATAATCACCTCTTGTCTGGCCACGGTATATTCCTCTTACATTCAGTTGTGCATCTAAACCTACCCTCCACCTTATTAACCTCTTCACCACAACCAGGGCAACAATTTTCATACCAATTATATTGTTCCTCAACCTTTTTCACTTTAACAGAACAACGAACATCCTTCTGTTTAACATTAGAAAAAATTTGTTAATATTTGCAAATTATTCTGTAATTCCACATATAAAGATCTGACTACATACCTGAATGTGGGTATCAGTTAAGTTTTTAATCTCAGCAATAGTAAACATCTTAGATAGCAACTGTTCTTCAGCCTTCTTCCTTGTAATACTACAAATGTATTATTTACATTAGTTACAACTGTTATTGAATGTTTACCCTATTGTTTATTATTTGAAGAACACAACAATTCTTTCTACCTGTTCTCAAATTCTATGAGGCTGTAATGTTTAGGATTAAGATAGAACCTTGTTGCAGGGTAGTTGGTCAAGTAGAGTTCACCTATTTCCAATAGACTACACAAAATTAGAGTTCTGCTAAATTAATGTAGGGTAGTTGTAGACAATGCCCTATGCAAACTCACCTTCATATTTATTAACTTTAGCACAGGCTATAACAATAACAACCTCTGCTTCTGCCATTGCTTTCAAAGCTTTCTCAAAACTTTCACCAAATAGATTGAAGAATGTCACATTCATCTGAGCACTAATTAATTCATGCGATACATCAGTATATATATGAAGAGAGTTTTAAAATAAATACTCTACTCGGCACTTAAAGTGGGTTTAATATAATACCTGCCATCAAAGATTTTAAATTTGACATTGGTTTTTTTGCTGTCCTCCTTTGAAACATAAGTTGAGAGAGCAGATTGCTCTAATTTCCCAATGACATCTACAGTAAAGAAACAATATATTTACAAACTAACAAAAAAAGTAGCTCATATATTAAAAAGATATCGGTATTACCAACTAAGAAATAGTTGTCATTGAAAATCTTCTCCATTTCTTGCAAAGGAAAAAAATCAAATGCATAAGGTGGAATTGTAAACAGCTCCTCAGTCATCTTCTTAAGTTTAGTTTGGTAGTCAAAGAATATGTGTTTCTCATTCCTAACAACTCTGTTCTGTTCCTTGCCTTCATATTTTTTGACTTTAAAATTGGAGATATGGTAGACATCACCTTCCTCTATTAAACTTTCAAACTTGTCACTTACTTTGTCCATAATAAAAGCATGAATTCGACAACCCTGACCAAGGAAACATCAAATGAGTACTCATGAATGTAGGTAAAACTCATTAATTGTTAGCAGGTAGCCTATATAGAAAGAAGTATTAATACCTGGACATCTGTCAAGACCATATTGTATCCTCTGAATTCGTTGGTGGTACGGTTGATACTTTTCCATAGTGCTTGAACTCTAACAGAAATCGACCACTCGCTACGCTCAGTTCCAATCTCAAGCAAGCTATGAAATTGGTTAAACATCTCTTGCAGCTGGAAAAGAATGGCTTGGTAGTGCTGAGATTTGGTTTGGTACTTCTGGAAACTGATGGAGAAGATATTATGTGTAGATCTGAATGTGTGGATGAAAACAAAAGCAAAAAAATAGGGTACATGCTGAGGATAAGTGGGCCAATATGAGTACTATAAAAAATTCATTGTCCTTTTATCATCTGTACAATGTGATATGTTTTTTGTTTTCATTCGAAGCTTAAACTTCAGTTCCAATATATCATTGGATCTTGCTTAAACTGCATCTCCAATATATCATATAATTGCAAAATCTAAGTTGTCATTAAAAAAAATATTAAGCAGACATAGGAAGTAAAATTAAGAATCGATTTCGCAATAATCAGTTGAATGAACCGATGCACCATAACAGAACAATGATATCTTGCAAATAATAGGAGCACTGCCTTATGCAAAAGAGAACATATATATTTGATTAAAGCAATCTCAAACATCAGCAAACAATATTCAGGTTGATACAAAAAACCAAGCTTGCCATTACTGGCCAATATTTTATACTCTAAAAAATTATGCAGATGGCAAATTATAAAAAATCTCCTTGTAGACAACATTTTTAGTTACATTTGTTGGTGAGCCATTGCTAGAGTTTATGAAGACTTTAAGTCCACCAGGAGAAGTAACTCTACTGACAGCAACATAGTATTGGCCATGAGTAAATACAGGGTTTGGCAAATATAATCCGACTTTAGCAAGCGACTGGCCTTGTGACTTGTTGATGGTCATGGAATAGCATATCTGAAGTGGCATTTGTTTCCTGATGAGCTTGAAAGGCAGTTTGGTATCAGTCGGGCATAACTCCATTCTAGGAATGAAATGTCTTGAACCAACGAAAGCTCCACAAATGACCTCGCATTCAACACAATTTCTTAAACACTTTGTCACTATCATTCTGGTACCATTACACAGGCCAAGAGTTTGATTGAGATTGCGCATTAGCATGACAGCAGCACCAACTTTGAGTTTCAAATCGTGAGCAGGAAGTCCAGAGATGTTGAAAGCGTTCAAGTACTCAGGTGGAAAAGCAAACCCCAAATCAGATGCAGTGCCACCGAAATCTTCAGCTCGATCTACACTAAAATAGGTATTTTGTTCACCAGGCAGGTTTTCAACAATTTGAGAATTCAAATGACCAACTACCTGGTTTGTAGGAGTGAGTATAGCTCTTTCACTTATATAGCTAGCTGACATGTAATTTGACAGCAATTCTGGATAAGTCCACTGTATCATGTTCTCAACAGAATTCTGTACATCAGGATCACAGAAATTGATAGGCAGAAGAATGTCATCTTCTTCATAGGTTATGTGAGATTGTTGAGGAGGTTTCAGAGTACCATTACCTATTTTCAACACCCATTCAGCAAAAGTCCGCAATTCTTCAACCTCCTCTGCAGTGTTGCCTTGATT
This sequence comes from Daucus carota subsp. sativus, assembly GCF_001625215.2. NCBI lineage: Eukaryota > Viridiplantae > Streptophyta > Magnoliopsida > Apiales > Apiaceae > Daucus > Daucus carota. Next base: position 56,157,534 of record NC_030381.2, on the reverse strand, counting down.
GAGCCTCATATTACGATGAAGAATATAAATTTTGGCATTATACCACAACAATGAATTTGTGATGCACGCCGAAACAATGTCACCACGAGAGGCATAATTTATAACTGGGAGGATCTGACGAAAATCTCCGCCTAAGAGAACTGTAATCCCTCCGAATGGCATTTGATATCTGTTTGGATCAACAGATTTCATTATATCTCGTAAAGAACGGTCGAGGCATTCAAATGCGTACCTATGTTGCATAGGTGCTTCATCCCATATGATTAGACTTGTATTTCTAATTAGCTCAGCTATATCAGAATCATGAGCTATCGCACAAGAGGAGTACTCATCAAGCATTATAGGAATTTTGAATCGGGAGTGAGCAGTGCGTCCGCCTGGCATTAGGGTGGCAGCAATTCCAGATGAAGCCACCGGTAAAACAATTTTGCCAAGTGAGCGCAGCTTGTAAATCAATGTTTTCCAAACGTAAGTTTTACCACATCCTCCGCTACCATATACAAAAAACAGACCTCCTTCATTCTTCTCCACTGAGCTGAGAACAGCATTATAAACCTCTTTTTGTTCAGGATTACAGTTGTGATATAGGCTTTCAAATTCAGTTGCCATATTTTCAAGATTGTAACTTGTTTCCTCTAGTACCAAATTATTCTGACCAGTTTGCAGGTAGGATGAAGGAGGCTGTGGCAATTGACTAAAATGTTTGATAGATTTACCAATGGATTTGAGCAACTTATCAATTTCTGCAAAAAAATAAATATATATTTAGCATCAATCTAATGGAAATACTATACAATATGTAGTAACCATGTGAAAGTAGTTGCAATTATTGTATAATCAAGAAGTGGCCTGCAAACAGTGAATGGTTCATAGTGAGAAGAAGGAATGTACAATACCTGCAAGAACATAGAATTGTAGTTGCTTCTCTGAAATGGTTGTAGGTTCTTCGCCATATAAATTCCTACGTTGGAGCAAGATGTCATCAGCCATGGACTTCCATTGTCGTTGCCATAGATTTAGCAGGTCAGTAACTTGACAGTTAACAATAATATGGACAAAGAGCTGTCTGATTTGAGGAGGCAGCCCAGATTTAGCACACTCTTCTATTACCTCATGCCACTCTTTGTCATCGTCCAATAAACCAAGATTTAAACATGCTTCTTTGAAGGAATTGTAGCATCTACCATTGACAGTCTTCAAATGATTGTAAGAGGTTGGGCCGCACACCTTTGTTAGCAAAAGACGAAGGTACCAAATCTCACCAGCACTATGATGTGTATATAGCAATCTCCCAATTTGACTTCCTTTCTTCCTCATTGTCCATATCATATCTACTTCATTCCATACGTAATGCTCTGGGATTTGATCATATGTATACTTTCTTGCAGATGGATCTGTTTGGTTAAGTAGAAAGAAAGCTTCCAGCTGTGAACGCTTGTGCCTATTCCTCCGTGCAACTTTCTCTAAAGTATCATTTTCTGTAAATGTGCACGTACGTTCCCCAGGCAGGTGGAATGAAAGACGATGCACAGATATGGACCGGTAGTGTATTGGATATCCAAAAATGCGGTAAGCTGCCTCGCACGCACAAATATACCGACCATCAAAATATGCATTTATTTCATCAACTGGTTGATCAGCTCCAACTGTTGCATTACCATTCTCAGAAGAAATTTCAACCGTGGCACGATCATGTCCTTTTAAGCAATATTTGAATAAATATTTTAAGCTCCTAGCATGACAACAGATTTCTACATTCATGTGGCACTGATACTTGACTAACAGATCTCGGTTGTATGGAACAACCCATCTGTTGTCAAGATAAAACTGGCCCTTCTTGACATTTATTCCAGTGTTCCTACGTTTGTAAATGGGAAAACCAGATTGATCAAAGATGGTGCTGGCATTATACCTGCATTACAGTATAGGATATTAGGTTCCACAATTGATGATTTATAGATAGATAATGGCAAGTATATATAAGTTAGTCTCTTACTTCTTCGGAAAATGCTTTGTACATTTAAAATTTTTCATGCAAGCACATTTCGGGTTCTGCAAACCACATGGTCCATGGATCATGAATTTGCTGACAGCATTGAAACCTTCAGGATCTTTCAATGGATCTGGAATCTCGGCAGATACATAATTGTCGACATTGGTACTCAAGTTCTTCTTCGAGTCTGAATTTAGCCAGATTAGCATATGTACATGTGGTAGACCACGTTTTTGGAACTCCACTACATACATAACTAACAAATTAAATAAATGTCAGTAATTGGAGAACGGAAATAGAAGATTTAAAAAAAACATAATCGAAATTAAATAGTACCTCCTAGGCAGGTACCAAAATAATTCTTCTTCTTAATGTCATCTACAATTTGTTGTAGCTTCTGGTGAAATACTCTTGCTATTATGTCTGGAGAGTTTTGTGGTGAGCAGCCGGGTAGATGCTTCATCATTTCTAAAATTTCATCCCATAAAGCATTGCAAGTCATTGTGAGGAAAATATCCGGATGACCTATGACGCGGCAGACAGCTAGTGCGTCTTGAAAATTCTGCTGCATATATCGCCTGGATCCCAAAAAATTAGCTGGTAAAATGAAGCCTTTACCAACATTAGCAGTGTCAGTATTTCCCTTTTGAAGTTTCTTGGAAATATTCGTATACAAATCACTGCGCAAAATCTTTTGATGAGTACGTAGCCACCACAAACGCGCCTGCTCTACAGTAGAGAAAGCATCTACAACATATTGTTGGAACAAACGCCCACCCAAACGAACTGTAAGACCTGTTGAGCAGAAAATTATTTCATTATGTTCTCAAACGATAGAAAAAGGAACAAAAAACATAAGCAGAACCAAATAAGCAGCAATACCTTCATTTTTTCGAACTTGTAGTTTGTAAGAGTAGTACTCTTTCATGGTAATGCGTTTCCTCTTCTTCTTGTTCTGGTTGTCAGGATCAACATATGGAATCTCATCATGGTAACCATCTTCACCCATGGGAAACAGTAGTGGGTATTGAAGAGCCATAAGTGAGGGGTGTACAGAGCAGATACGTTCATAAACTTTTACATTAGGATCAATATGAGTCTTCTCAATAATAATATCCCTTTCACCAACTGTAGTGTTTATGTCTCCAACCAAAACAGCAGCTACCTCATCTGATGGGCCGATATTATTTTCACGGCCACTCTCCGAACGACAGACTTTCATTTTTATTCTAAGATTCCTTATTGGCTGCTCTTTGAAGCGATCCCTGGCTTGTCTAAACTTCCTAACCAGCTGATTAGTTTCATCTAGCATCCTTATCAAGCCTTCAACAATCTCAGAATTGACAGGCTCACCATCATCAACCCTTACCCATTTCATCCTATTCTGCACCTCATGTTCAGTGTCGTATATATAAAGCTGGCAAAACTTTGGATCTTTTCCATCATCAGGGATGAGTGTACCAAAGACATGGTGATTTTGACCATTGAGACGATATACATAAGGAGCTCTTCCACGATTAATAGAGTAGTCAACCTTTCCACCAGTAGAAGTAAACGAAAACATTGCATTGTATAGACGGATATTCTGCTTAAAATGCTTTGACTTGTTTTTATCGGTGTACAAATGCATGAGGTAATCAGGAGTAGGTGGAGTCGGTGGAAGTTTAATGGTACCTTGTCCACAACATGTGCTAAACTTAGGAATACCCTTTGTAACATTTTTATTCACCCTCTCCTCTTTCCACATAATAGCATGACATTTGTTACAGCACTCGGTAGGAGGTCCCAAAGACGCATAGCCGGTGGGCACTGCAAAAATTTGAAGCCTCAATTCCTAAATGTTGTAGAGGAATCATTGCAGAGTGGAAAAGAATAAATTACCTTGATGCCTAATATGAGCATCTTCATTCTGATCCGGTTCTGATGAATCTTCAGTTACATCACTGCCATCTAAAAAACATAAGAATATATTTGAAAACAGTTGAGGAAAAGATGATAGCATTAGGTAGGCATAATCAGAACAGAAGAGAAAAAAATTGGGGAAAAGTTTTACAATCATCAGGCAGCGGTTCTTCGTCTTCAGAAGGTATATCAGTAGGATGGGAATTCTCTAAAATAAATTAAAACATTAGAGTCATTAATGTTGGATTAAATGAAAATGTCCAGGATATAACCAGATTTTTAAGGATATGAGTTAGTACCAATGTCTTCATAATTGGTGTCGTCAACTGTTGGGTGAAACAACCGTGAACAGGGTACTTGTGTAGTGTCAAGAGAACGGTTTTTTTCATTCTGCGTTGTACATGAGTGGGGACTATTTGTTTGAGCAAATAGATTCTTGAATATATCAGAACACGGGACTGTGGAAATAGATAAGCTCATCAATTATGTAAAATATGCTAGATTTCTGGTAGAATATATTAAGTTTAAACGAAAAAATTGCAACCTGTTGTCTTTTTTTTTTTTGATCCTTGAGTACTGGTGGATGTTGTTGTGCTGCTTGTTGCTGCTTTACGCACATTGTGTCTGGTACGGTTGGCTAAATTATAACCATCAGAATACAATAAGCATGTAATATCTTATTTATTATCAAAATAAAAGGTCCACAAAAAGTATTTAATACAAAAACCTACCAGATAAATTTGTTATATTAGATAGTGGTTGTCTAGAATTGTACATAGGCAGCGGGGGGGTATCAAATCCATCAGTATCAGCAGCAAAAGAACCGGGAGTAACATTTAACCCACCTAATTTACCACAATACACCACCATTTTAGATATATGTAATTAAAGCACTAAAGTATAATCCATGTACTCAACAATATGTGGTAAACAATATACCTGCCGACTTATTTGCTGCAGAAGGGGGGGCTGGACAACGACCACTGCCACTGGTACGGGGACTATTTGTTGCAGCAAACAAATTCTTGAATATAGCAGAACATGGGACTGTGCAGTTTCAAAAAAATCATCAAAGCTTTGTGAAAATCTTGAATATAGCAGAACATAGTAGCATATATATTTTTGGATATTAAAACTGCATCATAAATGAAATTAAAGGATTGTAATATCGGAACCTGTTGAAACGTTGGGTGTAGCTTGGGGAGTATTGGTGGATGCGGTAGTACTGTGGGTTGTTGCTTTGCTCACACGTTTTCCTTTACGGTTGTCTTCATTAAAATAAGAAGAGAAGGTGATTTAAACATGAAATTAACATAAATTAATTAAAAGGATTATAACATTCGAACCTGTTGAATCGTTGGGTGTAGCTTGGTGAGTATTGGTGGATGCGGATGTACTGCGGGTTGTTGCTTTGCTCACACGTTTTCCTTTACGGTTGTCTTCATTATCATAAGAAGAAAGGGTGATGTAAAACATGGAATTTCCTTATATGAAATTAAAGGATTATAACATTGGAACCTGTTGAATCGTTGGGTGTAGCTTGGGGAGTATTGCTGGATTTGGTAGTACTACGGGTTGTTGCTTGAACTACATTATTATCATAAAGAATAGAGAATTAAAACATACATTTGACATGCAATATAGGTAAAGACAATGCGCATACCTCCTAAATTTGTTATATTGCAGAGTGGTTGTCTAGAATTCAAAGTGGGCAGCGGGGGAGTACAAAATCCATGTGTGGGACTGCCATTGAATACACCTAGAAAAATAGGTAGAAAAATTGACAATTGCATTACTCACACCATTTCATTTACGGACCAACTTAAAAATCATAAAATTAAAACACAATGCACATACCGCCTAAATTTGTTATGTTCGAGAGCGGTTGTCTAAAGTTGAATGTGGACAGAGGGGGAGTATGGAATCCAACTGAATTACCAACAACAGAAGTGGGACTGCCATTCAACACACCTACAAAAATAGGTACAAAATGCAACAATTGCTTTACTCACTCTGTTTCTCTTTTACAATCTTTACAACCAACAAATGAATTCAAATGACAATGCGCGTACCGCCTAAATTTGTTATGTTAGAGAGTTTTTGTCTAGAGTTCAATGTGGGTTGAGGGGGGGTGGCACTGCCATTAAATACACCTAAAAATAAGGTAGAAAATGCAACAATGAAATCTCCAACAGTTCCTCAATGTATCAACAAATAAATGGGAGCAGTGTGGGTTACAACTTACTCTGTGTATTTGAAGACTCCTGATGTGTTCTGTTCGACCCATCAATCTTTCTTCTCCTTCGAACTGGGCTGTCTACATCTCAGTTGTAATAAATGAAAAAAAACCCGACATAAATACAAATGAATGTAACAACCATAAACACAGGAGAATATATGAACACAAAAAAGTATCAATCACCTTGCAAGGAGGTAAAATTATCAAGCTTCAGATGATCCCAATTAGCCTGCAAGAGCGGAGAAGGCATCTGTTATCCTGAATAGTGGGAAGATACATGAAAAAATTGCAGGAAAATACATACCTCTCTCATAAATTCGCGGCAAAATCAAGAGATAAGAAAGAGTTTGAGAGATGAGAATTTGAATTTGGAGGGTTAGGGTTCGTATGTTGCAGCTGCTGAAGAGTGAATTGAGATCTAAATTTGAATCCATCGCTTGATTCAGGAGTAGTGGCCAGCAGAGCCACGAAGTTGAGAAAGAAACAAAATGGACTTGAAACTCCAGCAGCTGAATGTCCTTCCAATTGAGGAAGATTACATAAAATTAATATAATTAATACAGAAATTCACAGACAGGCAGCACATGTGTTGGTAAGGACGCCGCAATATGACAAATCGTGTACTGTCGGAACTTTAATGAAGCTTGACTGTTTGTAATACATGCTTTGAAAACGAATGGCAAAACTTGTAATTTTGCATGAAGTTTTAGGGTAGGGGGTGTAAATATGTTGGTAATAGGATTCAGGATTTATTATATAGATAGATTTTAGATTTTAGGTTATTATAGATACTAGTTGAGAAGCCGCGCGTTGCGGCGGCCTATAAAAATTATATTAATGATCTAATATTAATATTTGTAGAATGCAATAATTTTGTGGCTTTATATAAAAAATATATTAATGATTAAAAATTAATATTTGTAGGATAAATTAAATTTTATATTATAAAAATCTTGATGTAATGCCAATACTAATATATAAAATTGCAAAATTAGACTATAATTCATGTTGAAAATATGAAAATAAATTTCTACACGTAATTAACAATTTAAAGCACGACAAATCTTAATTTTATTTGTGTTTTTTTCTGAAAAGTAATCATGTTCTTACATTGTCACCTTCCTCCAATTTTTTTGGATTGATTGTGCACAAAAACATCTAACTTAAATTCATGCGATAGCGGTCTATAACTACCCTTACTAGCAACAACTTTTATTTTTTAATACTGTATGAACAGTCTTCACTTAAAAGTTGTTTGAACGGAGCAAACAGATAATGCATGAATAATATTTTCTTGTGTGCAAAGTAAATCATATAAAAATTAACAACAACAAACATGTCCGATGAACAAAACAAATTTTATTAAAGAATAACCAACAAACATACATCACTAATAGTTAATTTATTGATATCATCCATTAATATCATGTCAAGACTATATTCTTCTCCCGTATTTGGATTTGTCGACTCCCACGTAGCGGTCTATAACTACCTTTACTTACAACAACCTTTATTTTTTTTAATACTGTATAAACAGCCTTCACCAGAAGAACGACAACACCGAGTTAAAAATCGAGCAATAGAACTATCACCATAGAGAGCTAGGGTTGTGATACTGAAAAAGAAGGTTGTGTTAAGATGATCCAAAGCCCTACAACCTATAGGGGTATTTATAAGTGCAGAGAGACTTGTGTACTACTCTTTCCCATAATTAAATAATCTGAAACAAAATCAGATTAAAACTTTCAAGCTGCTATATTCCATAAATAATCTGAAACAAAATCAGATTCTGAAACTTGCTTCTAATATATCCGAAACTAAAAAAGGCAGTTCTAATTATTGATATTTTTCATCTAAAAATTTCAGAAAATTAGAAAATTAAAAAAATAAAACGGAGCGAAGTGAGAGGCGCCACCTACACGCCCCTCGCTCCTCCTTTATATAGTAACTAGTTGAGAAATCGCGCGTTGCGGCGGCCTATAAAAATTATATTAATGATTCAATATTAATATTTTTAGAATAAAATAATTTTGTGGTTGTCTATAAAAAGTATATTAATGTTTCAAAATTAATATTTGTAGGATAAAATAAATTTATATTATAAAAATCTTGAGGTAATAGCAATACTAATATATAAAATTGCAAAATTAGATTATAATTCATGGTGAAAAATGAAAATAAATTTATACATGTAATTAACAATTTAATCTTAATTTTATTTATTATTATTTTTTTGAAAAGTAATCATGTTCTTACATTGTCACTTTCCTCCAATTTTTTTGGATTGATTGTGCACAAAAACATCTAACTTAAATGTGTGAGATAGCGGTCTATAACTACCATTGTTTGTAACAACCTTTATTTTTTAATACTGTATAAACAACTTTTACTTATAAGTTGCTTGAACGGAGCAAACAGTTAATGCATGAATAATTTTTTCGTGTATACAAAATAAATCATATAAAAATTAACAACAAACATGTCCGATGAACAAAATAAATATTATAAAAAAATAATCAACAAACATACATCACTAATAGTTAATTTATTGATATTAACCATCAATCTCATGTCACGACTATATTCTTTCCCCGCGTTTGGATTTGTCGACCCCAATATAGTGGTCTATAACTACCTTTGCTTGCAATAATCTTTATTTTTTTAATACTGTATAAACAACCTTCACTTATCTTTGCATAACAACGGCACCTCCGAGTTAGAAATCGAGCAAGAGAACTATCACCGGAGAGAGGTAGGGTTGTGGTACTAAGAGAGAGGAGATTGTGTTTAGATGATCCAAAACCCTACAATCTATAGGGGTATTTATAGGTGCAGAGCAGTGTTACAGAAATCGGGAATCGGACCTAATCGGTTGAGCTACCGATTCAAGGATTAATCGGAAATCGGAGATTAATCGGAAAGATTAATTGGAGTTAAAATCGGTTTTATTTTAATATTAAAATATTATTTAATATTTAGTTATTATTATATTATCTATTTAGTAACTAATATATTTACTATATTCATAAACTTTATAATTATTCACATTTAAAGTAATATAGTATTTTAATTTTAATAATTTATCACATATACTTCGATTAAGAAATATATATAAGGATTAATCGGATTTCAAAAATCGGATCGGTGGCCGACTTTGCAGAGAATTAATCGGGGATTAATCGGTTAAATCGGGGATTTTTGGAACACTGGTGCAGAGAGACTTGTATGCTACTTTTTCCCATAATTAAATAATCTGAAACAAAATCAGATTAAAACTTTCAAGCTACTATATCCCATAAATAATTTGAAACAAAATCAGATTCTGAAACTTGCTTCTAATATACCCGAAACTAAAAAAGGTGGTTCTAATTTTTGATATTTTTCATCCAAGAATTCCAAAAAATTGGAAAAATAGAACGGAGCGATGTGAGAGACGCCACCTACACGCCCCTAGCTTCTCCTTTAAAAATCGAGCAAGAGAACTATAAGCAGAGAGAGGTAGGTTTGTGGTATTGAGAGAGAGGAGATTGTGTTTAGATGATACAAAATCTTACAATCTATTGGGGTATTTATAGGTGCAGAGAGACTTGTGTGCTACTCTTTCCCATAATTAAAGAGTTTATTGCAAAACGCACCTCTTTGGATTTCTGAAAAAGCATTTACGGCCTATACTTTACATAATTGCACTTTGCAACCCACTGGTTCGTTAGGCGCGTCACTTTGCACCCCTTCCGTTAATTTTGACCATTAATATTAAAAGTCTCGGGGGTAGTTTGGGATTTTAAAAAAATTAATTTTAACCGGATTTTATTTAATTTTTTTAACCTTCTAAATGATATTTTTTGAAAAATCTTAAAAAACGAAAGTTGTAGATAATGAAAAGATCCTTTTAAAACAATAAAATTCAAAATTATTGAAATCTTTTTTGTAATTGTTTAATACATTACAAAAAATGAAGATCTTGTAAAAATTCGTAATAAATTCAATTAATTTCGGATTTCGATGATTTTTGATGACTCGGAAAACACTTTAAATTGTCCATAACTTTCGAATTTTATTTTGAACTTGGAATTAAATAAAACCTACTTTAATTGAATTTTAAAATATAAAATGAGTTGTAAACATTATTTCAAAAATATTTCGAAACATAATATGAGGAAACAACATGAACGAAAGTTATAGGCAATTGAAAGAGTTTTCCGAATCATAAAAAATCATCGAAATCCGAAATTAATTGAATTTATTACGATTTTTTACAAGATCTCCATTTTTTGTAAACCAAACCAAACCAAACATACTCAGTATATCCCGCTTAGAGCAGGGTCTGAGGAGGGTAAGATGTACGCAGTCTTGCCCCTACCCTTAAAGTAGAGAGGCTGTTTCCGTGAAGACCCCCGGCTTAGTGCACAACAAATAAAATAGTGTGTGCTATAAGAAGAATATAATACCTTAGCCCATGGCCTTCTTCACATGGGACTTACCCAAACATTTTTTATTGGCGCTAATGCATCTGGTAATGACCGAGCTGAACCCTCCCTTAAAACATACACCATAACCATCATAATCTCTGTGAGACACGAGACCTAGTCTCAACTACTCTAATACGCCGTCTCCAATCATTCTTATCTAATGTCATATCACCTGTGAGATTTAAGGCTCCCATGTCCAAACTTAATTGATCAGCCCATGTCCGACGAGGCCGACCCCTCTTTCTCTTACCCCGAACTGATATGTGCTCTACTCTCCTAACCGGTGCTGAGTTACATTTACGCCGAACATGTCCATACCAACGTAAACGTCCCTCCCTTATCTTCTTAGAGATAGACTCAACACCTAAAAGCCGTCGAAAAGTATCATTCGGTATATGATCTGTCATGGTGTTACCACAGGTCCAACGCAAAAAAAATAATGTATTAAATAATTACAAAAAAAATTTCAATATTTTTGAATTTTATTGTTTTAAAAAGATCTTTTCATTATCTAGAACTTTCGTTTTTTAAGATTTTTCAAAAAATATCATTTAGAGGGTTGAAAAAATTAAATAAAATCTGGTTAAAATTAATTTTTTAAAAAATCCCAAATTACCCCTGAGACTTTTAACGTTAATAGTCAAAATTAACGGAAGGGGTGCAAAGTGACGCGTCTAACGAACCAGCGGGTTGCAACTTGCAATTATGTAAAGTATAGGCCGTAAATGCTTTTTCGGAAATCCAAAAGGGTGCGTTTTGCAATAAACTCATAATTAAATAATCAAAAACAAAATTAGATTAAAACTTTAAAACTTCTATATTCTATAAATAATTTGTTTTTCCCATAATTAAATAATCTGAAACAAAACCAGATTAAAACTTTCAAACTACTAAATTCCATAAATAATCTGAAATAAAATCAGATTCTGAAACTTGCTTCTAATATATCCGAAACTAAAAAAGGTAGTTCTAATTTTTGATATTTTTCATCCAAAAATTCCAGAAAATTAGAAAAATAGAACGGAGCGATGTGAGAGGCGCCACCTACACGCCCCCCGCTTCTCCTTTATATAAGTATATTGACTAGTGAAAAAAGCCGCGCTTCGCGGCGGCGTGCTAAATTTTGATATGAATTAGTATTTTAATAGCATAAAAATTATTTTGAGTCATCTTGCCGTTAAACATATCTCAAATAAAAAATATTATAATTGGTATAAAAATTTGTTTAAGTGGACATCCTTTCAAACACAATACTAATAATAAAATTAGTTCAAACCGCCTTCCAATCAAATCAAAGACAATATTAATCCATAATTATTATTTTTATGATAAAATTAAATATTATAATTTAGATCAAAATTAGTTTGAGCCGCTCTCTTGTCAAACACAGTACTAATAAAAATTATTCTAATCATGATAAAATTGAAGATTATAATTGGATAAAAAGTATTTTGAACTGTAGCCCCGTTTTAACAAAAAAATATATTATAATATAGATAAAAAAATTATTTTAGCCACTTTTCCCTCAAACATAACACTAATAGAAAATTTATTATTATTTAGATAAGAATTAGTTTGGGCCGCCTCCCGTGCCCGTCAAACACAATACTAATAAATATAATTCTAATTATGATAAAATTAATGATTATAATTGGATAAAAAATATTTTGAATTGTGGTACCGTTTTAACAAAAAAAATATTATAACATAGATAAAAAGTTATATTAGCCACTTTCCCGTCAAACATAATACTAATAAAATATTTATTATTATTTAGATAAAAATTAGTTTGGGCCGTCGCCCGTGCCCGTCAAACACAATAATAATCAAGAATCATTTACATTATTATAATTCTAATTATGATTAAAATTAAAGATTATAATTGGATAAAAATTTATTTTGAACTGTGATACCTTTTTAACAAAAAAATATTATAACATAGATAAAAAGTTATATTAGCCACTTTCCCGTCAAATATAATACTAATAAAATATTTATTATTATTTAAATAAAAATTAGTTTGGGCCGCCTCCCGTGCCCGTCAAACACAATACTAATCAAGAATCATTTACATTATTATAAAATCAATATATGATTCCTATTTTATATATCCTATTTTTTTTGTTAATTATTTTTATTTTATGATTCCTATTTATTAGTTAAAAATTATTATTCTTTTATGGTTCTAATTTTTTGCTATTAATTTTTTAATGATTATTATCTTTACAATCCTTTATTTTCTATACAAAATTTGAAAAAATTATAAGACTAAATTGAAAATAAAAATTGTACGTATTACCTTACAAATCTTAAATATAAATTGTATTTTATCTATGATTGTTAGTTTAAATAAATATAATCCTACTCTTTTTAGGATTCTTAAATAAGAAAAAAATTGTACTGCCTTTAGAATCCAAAAAGAAAAGAATTGTATTAACTTTTGGAATACTTTAACTGACTTTTTAAATATAATCTTATTTCTTTTAGGAGTACTAAATAAGAAAAAAATTGTGTCACCATTAGAATTCAATAAGAAATACTAAATAAAAAGAAAAAGAATTGTATTATCTTTATTATTCAATAGGAAAAGAAGTGTAGTACTTTTAGAATTCTTGAACTTGATTTTTGAATTATAACTATATTTTCTATCCGAAATTTAAGAAAAATCAGAAGACTCAATCAAGCAATTCTAAAGACGCTTGTGTCACCATTAGAATTCAATAAGAAATACTAAATAAAAAGAAAAAGAATTGTATTATCTTTATTATTCAATAGGAAAAGAAGTGTAGTAATTTTAGAATTCTTGAACCTGATTTTTGAATTATAACTATATATTTTCTATCCGAAATTTAAGAAAAATCAGAAGACTCAATCGAGCAATTCTAGAGACGCCCGCATCCTCCTTTATATATATATATATATTTACAAAATTTGAAAAAATTATAAGACTAAATTGAAAATAAAAATTGTACGTATTACCTTACAAATCTTAAATATAAATTGTATTTTATCAATGATTGTTAGTTTAAATAAATATAATCCTACTCTTTTTAGGATTCTTAAATAAGAAAAAAATTGTACTGCCTTTAGAATCCAAAAAGAAAAGAATTGTATTAACTTTTGGAATACTTTAACTGACTTTTTAAATATAATCTTATTTCTTTTAGGAGTACTAAATAAGAAAAAAATTGTGTCACCATTAGAATTCAATAAGAAATACTAAATAAAAAGAAAATGAATTGTATTATCTTTATTATTCAATAGGAAAAGAAGTGTAGTACTTTTAGAGTTCTTGAACTTGATTTTTGAATTATAACTATATTTTCTATCCGAAATTTAAGAAAAATCAGAAGACTCAATCAAGCAATTCTAAAGACGCTTGTGTCACCATTAGAATTCAATAAGAAATACTAAATAAAAAGAAAAAGAATTGTATTATCTTTATTATTCAATAGGAAAAGAAGTGTAGTAATTTTAGAATTCTTGAACGTGATTTTTGAATTATAACTATATATTTTCTATCCGAAATTTAAGAAAAATCAGAAGACTCAATCGAGCAATTCTAGAGACGCCCGCATCCTCCTTTATATATATATATTGACAAAATCAAATTAAAACTTTCAAGCTACTATATTCCATAAATAATCTGAAACAAAATCAGATTATATAAAAACAAAATCAAATTAAAACTTTCAAGCTACTATATTCCATAAATAATTTGAAACAAAATCAAATTCTGAAACTTGCTTCTAATATATCCGAAACTAAAAAAGGTAGTTCTAATTTTTGGTATTTTTCATCCAAAAATTGCAAAAAATTAGAAAAATAGAACGGAGCGATGTGAGAGGCGCCACCTACACGCCCCTCGCTTCTCCTTTATATAAGTATATTGACTAGCTTATAATCCGTGGCGGTTAACATATTTGTTATTTTATCGTAAATATTTTAATTTAATTAATTTTATTGTAAAAATAAAATTATAATAGAATAACATGATTAAATAAATGTTTTATTTAACAATTGGATAAATTCTTCATAGTTTAGTCCGTCAAATGGCTACTTGAAAATGAGGTTGAACATATATACTTTAATGAAAATGTTAAAATATATTTTTTTACATGTTATAATTTAAGAAGACCTATAAACTCAGATATAAACTAACCAATCTAACTTTTTAATATTTCGTTATTAATAATTAATAATATGATATAAAACATATATTATAAGTTAAAAAGGCACATGAAACCAAATACTGACACGTCATACTAACCTAAATTTAATATTTTGGTTAAATAGATAATAAAAAAAAATATAACATGTTATAAATTTAAGAGTTCCGTGGGTCGAATATCAACCGGTTCACCAAACTCAACTAACTCACCAAACAACTGAACTTTAATGCTCAGTAGTATATACTCCCTCCGTCCCCCTAGATAGTATATATTGGGGGACAGGACGTGACCCGGACTTTAATGCTCCGGTAAAGTGTAGTTGTGTAATTTATTTTTACATTTTTTGAATTAAAGTATGGATGTTAAACTTTTATCCAGAAAAAAAATCTCAAAAATAAGTTCAAGAACTATAATTTATAGGAGCATTAAAATGCGCGTCGAGCAGTTGAAAAAAAAACGTATAAAATTAAATGGGATAGAGGGGGTAGTATATTATAGATTTGTAGTATTTCTTTTAATTTTAATGTGAGACCATTAGAGTATTTAAAAATAATATTATTAATGTATTTTGGTTGAATAATATCACATGTTATTTATTAATAATTATATATAATGATATTATATTTTTATATATATGTCGCCCGTATTAATTGTAAAAACTTGGTTTTTTAGTTAGAAAATCTAAAAAAGATAATGCGTTTTGTTTAAAATTGCCATGCTGCTCGATGTTATTCCCGTGTTAATTGTAAAAACTCGGTTTTTTAGTTAGAAAATTTAAAAAAGATAATGCGTTTTGTTTAAATTACTATGTTGCTCGATGTTATTTTAGAATATTGAGTTTTTTTTAGCTAAAAAATATATAAAAGATAATATTTTTTAGTTAAAAAGAAATAATTGGCTATATAGATAGGCCCGTACGTAGGCCCAAGTACCGACCGCCCGACCAATATAAAAATATTATATTTTTATAGATATGTCGCTCATCCGTATTGATTGTAAAAGATCGATTTTTTAGTTAAAAAATTTATAAAAAGATAATATATTTTAGTTAAAACGATAATTGCCATGTTTCTCAATGTTATTTTGGAAGATTGAGTTTTTTTAGTCGGGAATATAAAAAAAGTAATATATTTTAATTAAAAATAATAATTGGTTATATAGATAGGCCCGTGCTTTGGCCCAAGTACAGACCGACCAAAATTTTAATAAGACTGATTTTTTTTAGCTAAAAATATATAAAAGATAATATATTTTCGTTAAAAAGAATAATTGCCTATGTAGATAGGCCCGTACTTAGACCCAAGTATCGATCGCCCGACCAATATAATAATATTATATTTTTATAGATATGTCGTCTGTGTCCATATCAATTGTAAAAGATCGATTTTTTAGTTAGAAAATTTATAAAAATATTATATATTTTAGTTAAAAAAGTAATTATCATGTTTCTCAATGTTATTTTTGAAGATTGAGTTTTTTAGGTTAAGATTATAAAAAAGTAATATATTTTAATTAAAAAGAATAATTGGGTATATAAATAGGCCGTGCTTTGGCCAAGTACTTAAATAAAAACAATGATTGGTTATTTAGATAGGCCCGTACTTTGGCCCAAGTACCGACCGGCCAAATTTTAATGTTTCGGCTTTAATAGTATAGTACAAATATATTATTATAATGATAAATATTGTGGTTTTTTCTCCACATTATTTATACATGTTTGTAGAGATTCGACAAATATTATTAATAATACCAGATTGATTATGTTTATAGAAAATGAGTATGCATTACTAGAGTTGCATTAATAGTTGAGCAAGAGTAAGAACCGAAGTTGGTCCTTGCTCATCACAATCGTTATTCAATATAATATTTATTTTTCTCTACTTGTATTCATTTTTCTTTCTGACCTTTCTTTTAGATAATTTTATAATTATATACATAGTGTGCAGGTATAAAATATAAAAAATGGAGTTAGTCACGATATTTAATATATTAACTTGTTAATACTATTTAATAATTAATAATTAAAATTTATAATCCATGATTTGTACCGGATTAAAAATTGATAATTGATAACTGTAATAACCAGTGTTGTAAAAAGCGGGAATCGGACTTAATCGGTGAAGTTACGGAACAATGATTAATCGGGAATTAATTGAATTGATCGGGGATTAATCGTATTGATCGGTGGTTAATCGGAGATATAATCAGTTCGGCGAGCTACAGAACATGGATTAATCGATGATTAATAATCGTAATTAATCACCGACTTTTAGAACAAAGCTAATAACAAATAAGAATTGAAAATAAAAAACGAAGCGATATGAAGTTGATAATAAAATATAATAATTTCCAGATGGTTGATGAAATGAAGCGAAGCGCGGTGAAGTTGGATTAGAAAATATATACACCACGGTGTAGGAACTAGGAAGGAAACAAAAATAAGAAAAGATAAGTAGAAAATAGGGTATGCACAGTACAGTATATACTCCCAAAAAACAATTCAATCAAAGGGCGCAGGCAGGAGATGCAGTAACGAAGAAGTTGTATTTGGATCATCCATTCCATTCTCATCTATCAATATCATCTCCAGCTTCCATTTATTTCTATGCTGTGCGATTGTTGATTTTAAAGTCAAACCCCCTTTCCGATTGATTTTTGTAAGTTTCAAACTCCTCTTCCTTTACTATTCAATCCTCATATAATAATATTATCATTACTCTTCCTGCTTGCTCTGCCTAATTGTTTATGACAGGCTGTTTCATTTTGACCTCTGACTTGGTATCGACTTTCTACTTTGTTAAGGTTTAGGGTTTGTGTGGTGTTTGTTTCAGACACAGACTGAATACGATGGAAACATCTTCGTCGCCCACTAGTAATCCTTCTTCGCTCACCAACATTAATACTAGTAGTAATCCCGTGCGATTGAGATACAATTTATCAGCTTCTAATTTGATACACACTCCCTTATTAACCCTATTAGACTACTTTGGCCTCCTTCACAACCCCCCTATTTCTCCTCGTGATTCCAATCAAGATATGCAAGCTCTTCTCCGTAACCCACCACCTCATTTTCATCATCTCGATGCTTCCCCTTCTGCCGCTACTAGTTCCGAGGAGGTTTCTATTAGGATCATTGCTTCTTCCGAAGAAGATGATGAAGAAGAAGAACCTTCGTCTGCTGTGGTTGCCGACACTGGGGATCACGAGGATGTTGAAAACCACTCTTCACCATCCACACCGCTTTTTACTTCACCTAATGCACCTCCACGAGGAGAAGAGGGAGCTGGCTCAGCTGCTGCTGCCGGGGGCGATGCTAATAATAATGCCAATGGTGACTCGACTAATCAAAGATATGGTATCCAACAAATTGCTAGGTGGTTCGAGCAGATTCTTCCTTTCTCTCTGCTTCTTTTGGTTGTCTTTATTCGCCAACATTTACAAGGTACAAGCACTTTCTTAAAATGTAGTACCTTTGATAGAATTCCGAGACCAGATCACTATGCATCTGTACAACATACTCGTTGATGATTGAACCATGTCCTTTATTGGCATTGAAGTGCACAATTTACATCAGTTAACACTTTTTAATTTATGAAAAGTTAATGCCAGTATAAGTTTGAAAGATGCAAGCACCTAATGTTTGGTATATGGCATTGTTATCGTAGAATCTTTCAAATTGCGTTTTGAAACATGAAAGTATGTTTTATTAATGATATGATAAAATTAAATTATGTTTGATCATTTCAAGTTCTCGAATTCTAGCTTATATTCCAAGGACGTGGAATCAAAAATAAATCCAAGTACATTTATTCTTTAAAAAATCCAGACATGTTATTTGAACGAAATCCATCATTTGAATTATGTCCTACTACAACAATTACAAACATATGTTAGTGTATGCTTAGACATTCACAAGAACGTTGTTACATATTACAGTATTTTCTGACTACAGTTCTCTCAATAAAAAAAAGTCTTGCCATGTGTTTAATATCGTATGAATCAGCAATATTTACATATTTTGAGCCACGAGCCACTTCTCAGTGAATGATAAAAAATGACTCATCATTAGCCACTTGAGAATGTTTATGTATTAAAATCCAATTTTTTGCAATGTTGGTAAACTCAGATGATTGGGTATGACTTTTATGAGCTTCTGGGAAGTAGCCCTACCTTGATTAAACTCTTCTCAGCTTAATAATACAGATAAATTCATGTTATCGCCCAACTGCCTAAGCCATTGCTCGACTTGTTTGTTGCTATATGCCACAATGTAAATAGATGGAGATTATTGTGTGACCTGTGTGGATCTTGGGTCCACAACTTTTAATGGTGACAATTTTTTTATGAAGCTTCATTTATACTCTTGATCAAGTCCCTTGTGGAACACAATTTTTTATTACATCTGTCCTATAGACCTGGTTGGCACATATAGGCGATAAGTGTTTTTTTAAATATTACTCCTCATTTTATATGTTTGATTTTTATTGTTCCTACTTTGGTATTGTGAGTTTTTTGAAATATAAGGCTGCATTGAGTGAAGAACTGTCTTCCTAGTGACATATTAAACTTTGATTTAATATCATTGTATTCTCAGGGCTACAATAACTGCTATGCATAACTAACAATCATAGGTTATGGCTTTGAAATTTCTGAGACATTTTAAATAATGTCCTTCAGGGTTTTTTGGTACAATTTGGGTTTCTGCAGTCCTCTTCAAGTCAAATGATATTTTGAGAAAGCAAACAGCACTGAAGGTTTCTTCCGAAGTCCTAACTGTTAATTTCACGGCTATGGATAATACACACAGTCAATTATATATCATCTTTACTTAACTTCTTTTCCTGCATTAATGCATTCTATCTGATTTCTGTAGGGAGAGAGGAAAATCTCTGTTCTCGTCTGTATCACTCTATTATTTATGCTACATTTGATTTCGGTCTATTGGTGGTATCAAAGTGCAGACCTTGTATACCCATTGATCTTGCTTCCACCAAAAGCAGTCCCACCCTTTTGGCATGCTATTTTTGTCATAGTGGTCAACGGTAAGATTTTACATTTCCATTATGCTATTTTATAATATGAATTGACTGTACTACTAATCACTGTATCTTTTTAGATGATAATCTATTCCTACACTTCTATGTACTTGTGAGTTGCAACTATTTTGTAAATATAAAATCTGTGACGAAAAAAATATATACATACATTTCTTTTGGTATACATTGCTGAAAAATGTAAACAAATGAAAAAAGGTTGAAGCGACCTATAAGACTATAAGATATGTCCATGTTTTCCTTACAAATCCATGAGCTCCCCTCCCCCCCTCCTCCTGTCAAGATATGCCTACTTTCTAACTTATAATGTGTAAACATTCCATGTAGTATAGAGGAGTGTTTGTTATTTGAAAATGTTTTGGGCGCCTGGTTCTCTCTCAGTACTAGAGTTAGACAAAACTTGTTCGTTTCTCTGCATTTATGTACGATGTGACGAAGAAGCTCATACTTTGTAGTAATGAAAGCAAATAGAGAGATTACACACACACACACACACATTATATGCTACTACTATACATAAGAGTGCAGAACTGAAACTTTTTTAATTTTTGTCTCTAATTTTGTATATAACCTCCACCATGATAATACTGAAATGACTCTCTGACAGTACATTTTATAAAGCTCCCACATCTTAAGCTGAAGTCCTTCAGGAATGGATTTAGGAACCACTGTTATTTGTTCTTCGCAAGAGAACTTTGTTCTCTCTTTCTATATATATCACATTTGTTATCTCTCTTTCTGTTTTTAGTGTGTTTGAGATGTTCCATCTGTTGATGGGTCCTTGTCATATCCACTGCTTATTTTACACAATTGTTTCCTTACAGATACAATGGTGCGGCAGGCTGCAATGGTGTTCAAATGCATACTTCTGATGTACTACAAGAACAGTGGTGGCCATAACTACCGGAGGCAGGTAACTATTGTACCGGATGTTATCTAGATGCTTTTGTTCTGCATATTTATGTTAATGAGCACAGACAGTTGCAAGTGACATTGGGCTTTCAGGGTCAAATGTTGACACTGGTCGAGTACATGGTTCTGCTGTATCGTGCACTGCTGCCTACCCCTGTTTGGTACCGTTTTTTCTTAAACAAGGAATATGGAAGCCTGTTTTCATCATTGACCACAGGATTGTACTTGACCTTCAAGCTGACATCAATTGTACAAAAGGTGTTCCGTTGCTTGCTTTTTCCTCTTGGAAGTATATGCTTTGTACTCTGGAGTATGTAACTTTTACTGACAACTTTATAGGGTCAGTTTCAATTAACGTGATGTTATTGTTTTCATTGTTGCCTTGTGTAGGTTCAATTATTCTTTGCTGCACTTAGGGCCTTATCTCGAAAAGAGGTCCATTATGGTTCATATGCTACTGCCGAGCAGGTTAAGTCTGCTTCTTCTTTCTTTGTCAAATTTTAGGTTGAGATGCTTCGATGTTTGTATTATTGTCACTTTACTTTATTGATCATGGAATTCCCCTTGTATCTCACCATGCAAGAAGAGGAACAAAGGTGGCAAAGGGATGGGAGGAGTCTGTCTCTAGTTGTGTTGAGTGGATCATTCTTTCATTGTATATGCATGTACCGTGATCCTAAGGAATGACTGCTTTAGTTCATTGTTTGATTAGGGCTATCTCAGGAGTGGGTATTTGATAGATTGGCGGTCTGAAAAGTCTGATAGATTGCTTTGGATAAAATGTTTCTTGTCTGTCTTTCGACTTGTTTAAGAGATACAAAGGTTGTGGTGACTAAAGGGGGTAAATGAATTAGTATGCTTCATGTATATATATGTGTGTCATAATTAAAGTCTTCATTGTTGACGTCTTTTGGTGGCTTCACACCAGTTACTCTGGTAGTCTGGAATGATACTACGAAAAAATGAACAAGATTGGTCGTCTCAATATAAAGAAGACAGTACCTTTTTGGTTTGACGATTAAACATAACTATCTTTATGTCTACGCACGGAATATGCAACATGCACTACACTTTGTCCAAGTTCAAATGAGCTGACCCTATACATACCTGTACAAAAAGATGGCGTAAGATTTTAGCATCTTCCTGCCCTCATGTCTTTATTATAACGACAAACCAGTGAATAATTTGAATTTTTGTGCTGCAGCTTATATCCTCTTTGAAATGTTGATTGCTTGCCTGTATATGTACATGTGCCTGTCTGACTTATTTTGTGCAGGTCAATGCTGCTGGCGATCTCTGTGCTATTTGTCAGGAGAAAATGCACGCTCCAATATTTCTTAGCTGTAAACACATATTCTGCGAGGACTGTGTAGCAGAATGGTTAGCTTATCTTTCTTTTCTTACTTAAACCTTAATGGTTTTTAAATTACAGTGATACCTTCAGCAGATTGTTAAGTTACATATATGATTGGTCTTTTTAAGTGATATTCTGAATTGTACTGTTGGCCTATTGACTTTTGCTATGACGTGACTGCCCTTTCCCCTCTTACATGTGGTACCCTTTTGCTCATGGTTTTGTATTCGCAAACCCCTTCCTTTACTTAAGTCTTAAACATTAGCAAAACTCTAAAATGTTACTAAATGCAATGGTACCATGTCAAAAGTAGTACGATGTTACTATCGAGAATAGCATTAAAATTAAGTGGTGGGATTTATGCTTTTACATATGATTTTTTGTACCGAACACCTTAATGTGAAAACATGCATTTTCAGAAAGAAAAAGTTTTGCAAATATTATAGGGATATTGAAGTCATTTAAGCAATCTTTAATACTCCCTCCGTCCCCCTCAATTGTTTACATTGGAGGGGGACACGGAGACCAAGACAATGTATGAAAAATGAGTAAAGTTAGGTGAAAAGTGAGTAAAATGGTGGGACCCATCAATATTTAATAATAGATTTGAGATAGTGGAGGAAAGTAGTGGGTGTAATAGTAGTTTTTATTGTTAAATATGAGATAGTGGGAGAAGATAGTGGGTGTAATGATGAAAAAACTTACTATTTATGGTAACGTAAGGAAATGAGAGGGACATCCCAAAATAGTAACTGTAAAGAAATGAGAGGGACGGAGGGAGTATTACCCTAATGTTTGAAGATCGGAAGGGTACAATAAGATATACATGCGAAACTACAAGTACAAGATAAAACAACTTAAAAGCAAAATGCAATGGCACAATCGGCAATAGTCAACAGTACAATGTTACTTTTGAGGATATCCATTTTTTTAATTTTTTGAAATTTTCTAGACACTTGTAAGAGATTTAAACTACTCGGTAGCATTATATGATTCATCTATATGGTTATGGTAAATAAATGTTTTTTGACATGATGTTAGAGTTACATACATGGCCTTTAAGATGATTTATTTTTATCTTGGCAAACCAACTGTATCAGAGCTGCCACTAGAATAAGTAGACCACTGGTTAACCTTATGCACCAATTTTAGATCCTAGAATTGATTGTTTTCTTCGAGTGACTTGTCCCTAACTTTTAGGACACTTATTTTTTTGCCGGTTAACATATTGTTTCTTTTGTTTAGGTAAGCTCGAATCTTGGCATCTAGCTGTATTTCTGAACTAAAAACGCGCTTGTTTGAATATAATTTTTTGTGTCTTGAAAGCATCACTCTTTAGGCATTTATTAGGCCATTGTTGCTTGGGTTGCAAATTTCTTCTCGAAGTATGAAGTATTTAACTTATGTACCCTCCTTTTAGTTCATGTTTCAACGCTCCTTGTCGTGTCCTGGTTCTCTTGTTAACTTTGTATTTTGGCATATATATTTTGATACTGCGTTTATTTAATGTCTACCATATTGGTTGTTTTTATGTATAATTGCAGGTTTGAGAGGGAAAGGACATGCCCTTTATGCAGGGCTCTGGTCAGACCAGCTGATATAAAATCATATGGAGATGGATCTACAAGTCTTCTTTTCCAGTTATTTTAGCTTCTAGTTGATATCGTTGATATGGACGGCAGCGTTTTATATATGATGTGGTTTATCATGTCGTCTGACCCAACTGACCAGTATAAGCTGAATTTGATTGCTTCCTAATTAATTAATTTTGGCAAAGCTTCTTGAAATGCTGAGTTCTCTTCGTATAGTAGATGTATGTGAAGCGACAGCTTTCTGATAATTATTGAACAGGGCGCAATTTGTTGTCACAAAGCATGCAGGGAACTGAAGTGAACTGTAAGTATGTCTGCGCAGTTCCAGTGGGATTGTTGTCGATGTGGAAATACTGATTCCACAGACTATTACCAGGAAAAGCCTTTGTTCTACCCTTCCCTTGAGTGTAGTTATTGCTTGTATATTCAAGACTTGATCTTTCCATGTTTCTGGAACACAGATGACTGCATTAAGCTTGTTATATATACATATTATGTTTTTTTTTCCAGAGTCTATATCACTAAAATTAATATACAAAGCAAGACAAATCACACTTATATGTCATCGACTGCTTCCTATATGACATCACTTGTCAGGTTATCATTAAATCAATTCGGCATCCAATAAAATTTTATCAAGTCTCCGGATTTGTCTAATTGTCTTGCCCCTGTTTTGGGTCCATTTCCGGGTTCCTTCAATTTTTCTTATTTTCCTTTTATTAGTTTATATTTCAGTAGTTTTTATAGAAGAAGGGTATATTTCCGTGGGCACGACCTTTCTTATTTTATTTTTATTAATTTTATATTTCAATAATTTGTAGTCGAGTACTGTTATAAGGTTTTTAAGCCTTAAAAATCAAATTTGTGTGGATAAATCCTTTCTTGACATGCTAGATCTGGTTCAAATAGGGATGGCAATCGGGTCGGATCGGGTCGGGTTTCATGAAATCCATATCCAATCCGTTATATTTCGGATCGGATCGGGTTCGGGTTTGGATATTAAAATGTAAAATCCAAATCCAATCCGTCGGGTTTTTTCGGGTTTCGGATCGGATTCGGGTTTCAACCGGATATCTTTAAAAAAAAATAAAAATTATAAACCTGTCTGAACTATGATAATTAAGTATTTTTTTTCAAAATTAAGATTATTGGATTGGATTCTATTGGTTTAAATTAGAATAATATAAACTTAAACCATATTAATTTTCATTATTACCAATATACAATATATTTTATACAATATATTATTAATGAAGTATTTGTCTTAAATAGAAACCCTTATTCCTTTAACCTAGTCTATTGATATTGAGAGTATTATATTACATTCATCCAAATAATTAAATATAAATATGTTATATATATAGACACACACACGCATTCATATTAAATTATTTATAATATATATATATATATATATATATATATATATATATATATATATATATAATATTCGGGGTTTTTTCGGGTTTCGGGTTCGGATCGGGTTCGGATAGGATTTCGGGTTTCGGATCGGGTTTCGGATCGGTAGAGGTCATATCCATATCCAAATCCAAAAAATTTCGGGTACAAAAATCAAATCCATATCCAAATCCAAATCCAAAAATTCGGGTTCGGTATATCCAAAAATTCGGGTTTCGGATCGGGTATCCGTCGGATCGGATTATTTTGCCATCCCTAGGTTCAAATGTACATAATTGAAATGTGCATGGTAAACTTGGACAAGCATAGCTGTTTTTCGCTTCAGAACTGTATATCAAATATTATGCACAAAATTTTAGGTTAAACTTATAAACGAAGCTTCTCTTGCTATTGCTAGTATATCACTTGCCTGTGACATTTTTTTCTCTTTTTTTTTTACTGAACTTCGTCTTTCATCATTTTATTTAGAGCTTACTGCACTTTGCAACCCTCTACTTTGCTCGAAAAACACTTTGGTACATAGACTTCTAAACGTGTCAGTTCGCCCTCCAAACTTCTAATCCGTTAGCAGTTTGCCCCATTCCGTTAAATTTTCCATTAACTTTAATGTTAAAAATAGTTTACAGCAGTTTGCACCCCTAACTTTATATTTCGTTTTAGTTTGCATCCTTGAAACACTTTTTCATTAAAATCAATCATATTTCGTTAAAAACAGAATCAAGTATATTTTAATTTAATAGTTTGTATCTATAAAAAGAATTTTTATAATACAATAATATCAAAAAAATAATATGCTTAAGTTTGCTAATTAACTAATTGAATAACTGGCAAAATATTTGAAGCAAAAAATCGTCACTAAAAGTACGAAATAAAGACTAAACTTTATTTTATTATATTATTTGACAATGCAGACTGAAATTTATCTGTTCTAATACTTTTCGGATGAGCCAGAGTTGAACCTGGGGTCTCCCGGGACATCAGAGGATAAACCCACCACTTGAGTTATCTAATTGTAGTCTCGTGTACATTTTCTCAAATCGTCTTTTTAGTGACTCAAGTGGTGGGTTTATCCTCTGTTGTCCCGGAAGACCCCAGGTTTGACTCTGGCTCATCCGAAAAGTATTAGAACAGATAAATTTTAGTCTGCATTGTCAAATAATATAATAAAATAAAGTTTAGTCTTTATTTCGTACTTTTAGTGACGATTTTTTGCTTCAAATATTTTGCTCAGTTATTCAATTAGTTAATTAGCAAACTTAAGCATATTATTTTTTTAATATTATTGTATTATAAAAATTCTTTTTATAGATACAAACTATTAAATTAAAATATACTTGATTCTGTTTTTAATGAAATATGATTGATTTTAATGAAAAAGTGTTTCAAGGATGCAAACTAAAACGAAATATAAAGTTAGGGGTGCAAACTGCTGTAAACTATTTTTAACATCAAAGTTAACGGAAAATTTAACGGAATGGGGCAAACTGCTAACGGATTAGAAGTTTGGAGGGCGAACTGACACGTTTAGAAGTCTATGTACCAAAGTGTTTTTCGAGGAAAGTAGAGGGTTGCAAAGTGCAGTAAGCTCTTTTATTTATCGTTACTTTCAAGGAGGGGCCGGTTAATAATAGATGTTATAATCTTACAAGAGCATTTCTAGTTCGGCAAAATACTTGGCTAAAAACTTATATGACATATATATAAATTAAGCCATAAATAATATGTATAAATTTAATCAATCAAATGATACAAAATTCTTATTTATAATTATACTTGATATTTGTTGTATTTTACCCCTCCCTGAAAATATGCAGTAAAATTACAGGTTATTTATTACCATGTTGAAATAATATATATTTTACTCATAACAGTCTTAACAAATAATAATTTCTAATCATACTGTAATCTTATTTGTTCGAATTTATATGCTTCCTTTTGGCTAATTTACAAAATCTTTTATAAATCCAGATTACTGTAAAAAATGACATATCACTCCTATAATTATACGAGTTATAACAAATTATTATAACATATTTTCTAAGATACACTAATTCTCACTAATAATAATAACAATCCCACTATATACAAAAATCTCAATAAATAACAATTTTATATATAAAAAAAGTGCTTAACATGAACCCCGGAAAGATCACAATTAATATTATACTCCCTCCATCACAAAATAATTGTCACATTTGGTTTTGTGCCGGTCAAATTGACCAAAGTTTGACTAAAATTTATTAATATTTTATCAATTGACAAAATAAAAAAAATATGTCATCAGAAATAACTTTTAATCTACTTTAAAATATAACTTTTAATTTTTTAAAATAATAAGTGATTGACTTATAATTTTTGGTCAAAACAATTTGACCAATAAAAATAAAAATGTGACAACTATTTTGGTACGGAGGTGAGGGAGGGAGTAATTTGGAAAATAGCAAGTAAAAATGAAGGTGGGGGCAGAAGTGGCAATAAAACTGGAATTTGGTAGCGAGGAGTCCCAGAGGAGGAGTGTGGGAGAAAGGGGGTGATGTTAAAGCAACTTTCATCATCATATTGTTCAAAAACAATACCAAGTTGGGCAAGTTTTAATAGAATTGCAAGTATTCGCATCTGCTGCAGTGGGATTAGTAATCATCATACACATTCAACTTGTGTAATCCTCCATCCCCTTGCTATTTCTGTTTTTTTGCTTTAATAATAATTATTATTATAATTGTGAGTATCTGATTATTCATTTATAGATGGAGGCGGAGTATGTGTTCGGTGCGTACAAGATTCACCCCAAGGAAGTGTTTTACTCTTCCCATCTTTCTTATGCCATGGTCAATCTCCGCCCTCTCCTTGCTGGTACTATTTTATGACCCCTTTCAGTTGACCTGCTATATTCAACTTTGTACATTGATTATTTATCGCGTTTGTGGCTATACGTATTAGCAGCATATGTCTCTTAGCTTAACTTGAATTTCCTTGTAAAAATCAAGTTAGGAATGATATATGGTCCAATAGAGAAATTAACAGAGTCAGTGAGATATGGTCATATGCTAGATATTGGACACTGTTACAGAATGTGATTAGTAATGGAATTGGGTTTTCTGACTTCATTACAACAAGTTTGGAGAATGGGATGATCAATTCCAATATGTTGATGGCCATAGATTATCAAGTTTTGTGAGACAGACTTGCAATGGAGCTATGTGACAAGTTTGTTGAGGTCTATTATCACAAGATGAGAAAGTTATTGGATGATTCTAGTGCTATAGAATCAGCTATTACTTGCAAGTGCAACTGCATGTATGAATCTCACTAAATGTAAGAAAAAGGGATGAAAGGAAGAAACTTCCTTAATTTCTTGTGGAGTTGAAGAAAAGCTTTTTTACGTTTGGAGGAAATACTGTGAGGTCAGGATGAATCCACCCCTCAATTGCACAAGCATTTTCACTTCAAAAAAATATATATAACAAAGACAAGGCAATTTATTTCATCACGGTTTTAGGAATATTCCTCAAAATTTCCAGTTAATGCAAGTTTCAGGGGTTAGTCATACAATTGTAACATTCTAATCAAAGCAGTCAATTATGCCAATTTCTAATACACAGATTCAGTGGTGGCTTTCCCTGTATGGCCTATGGCGTGATAAAACAATAGGAGTCGTCGAATCGGTCAGCATTCAGCATCAATGTGGTTTCTATTATTAAGCAAATGGTTTGAAACAAAGTTTTCTCCAACAAGAGATGTCAAGAATCTTAAGGGCAATAGTATTTTATTCCTCTTCTATTAGTTGTCTCTTTAAATTAGTTAAGTTTTTGGCTGAGCTGTTGCTTTGTTCTAGTTTAGAATTATCTCTTTTTTTCACTCCTAGGGTATGCTCCCTTGTAGGTTGTCTGTTTTTTTCTTTCTTTATAATTTGTTCATTTAGCAAAAAAAATAAAAATCTAGTAAATATCTATCACAACAGCATAACCTCAAATTTTACTCCAGTTTCTCCCATCTTACAATTCACCTCTATCTTACAGTTCATCTCAATCGTCATATGCTCCCTTACTTTCTTCTTATGTTCCAGTTGTTGAACACCTATTCTAAGACAATCAGTTAGATCAAGGTGTGACCATCTTGGTGGGTTGGGTATCATATTTAGATAAAAGCAAGCATTCTTCTTATCATTTCCCATTCGAAAGGGATTTTTAATCTGCCACAGTCTGCAGGAAAGTTAGTAGTACTGAGAAATAGTAATGGAATTGTACCAAGGGTATTTCAGTTATTAGTGAGTTAATTAGATCACAACGCTACACAACCATTTTTAGTTACCTGTTCTCCTAAATCCTCAGCGTGTTCATTGTTGGGAAGAGGGCTTCCCTGGATTATATATCATAATCTAACATTGTTTCTTTAAAAAACAAATTTGGGCCAAAGTTTTCAAAGGCCCTCCTCTTGCCTACTGTATGAGGATTGTCTAAGGCGAGGCAAGAACTTTCCGTCTCGAAGACGATGAGTCATTGTTAGGAGTTATCCCACATTAGTTGCGGGTGGGGCGGCGTGCTTTAAATTAACCGCCGCTTAGGCCTTTTGGGCCGTGCGGCTCGGTGCAAATCTGACAATATCATACTCTTATGGACTTAACGCTTAAGGCGCACTTGGCAAGCCAAACATCTATCACCTGGGCAGGCCTTTGACAATGCTCTCCATACTTTCTCTCTTCATTTCAACATTTGTTTTTCCTTGCTCTCTCTGATTCTTCTCTTGTATCACTTTAGTTATTATCTCACATATTAAGTTTTTGTCTTAGCTGATGAATATATCTTGTTTTTCTGATGGTTATTTTTTTTTTTTTATGCTTATATAACTTCTTTTTAACTTCACCCTTTCTTCTCTTGCAGGTCATATCCTGGTTTCAACTGCTTTGCTTTTTCTTATATGAATTTAGGCTGGTGCTCACACACACATGCATACACCCGTCTTCGTTCTTTTTCTATTCTCCCAACTCAGGAAGAGTTTGAGGATCACATTCAGAAGACTGATGTTTACTCTTTTACCTAAAACTCCTTCTTCGGAGTGCCATATATTTTTCTTTCAAGTGGGCAAAGCTTGCTTTCTTATGTGTTATGTGATGTTAATGTCTCTTACTTAACTGCTAGGAAGCACCGACTCGGATACGGCGACACGGGACACAGGACACGGGGATTCTCCAATTCTCAAAGAGTCTTGGATACGGGACACGGCAAAAAAAAAGTCATAAAAATTATTATTTTTTTATATGTCAAATATTGGATTATATTAATAATAATAGAGTTTCTTTCAAAATGAGACACACATCTATTCTGCATTTTCATTCGAATGATCATCTTTTGTAAAAAGAACAGCCTCTATCTCCGGTTCATCAAGGAAGAGATTTGCAATTTCTAAAACACGTGCACCCTCCTTTTTCTTGATTCCAATCCAGAGCTTGCATTTCCTAGTGTCCCAGTCATTTTCTAGGGTTTTTTTAAGGCGTCGAGTCGGTCGCGTGTCGGACACGTGTCGGTCGCGTGTCGGGCGTGTGTCGGACGTGTGTCATGTGTCGACACGCCACATGGCGAGTCGGACACGTACTCAGCCGAGTTGGTGCCGAGTCGCCTTGTCGGACACGGACACGGACACGGCAGCCTTTTTGGAGTGTCGGTGCTTCCTAGCTTAACTGGCTACGCATGATCCTATTACTATGATCGAATGTTCAAATACTAACCCTAATCAAGTTAATGATTTGTCTTTTATCTGTTTCTTTCATAACATATATTTTGCGTTTGCTCGTTTGGTGAACTTGACATATGGTACATGTGCTCGTCTGCCCAAGACGCGAAGTAAAGCGCTTTGTTGATCTTACTGGTGATGAGACTAGTGACCTGTGGATTGTGGCACAGAAAGTTGGTAAACAGCTTGAGTACTATCACAAAGCATCCTCCCTGACATTTGCAATCCAGGTAAGACAGCTGCTCTGTGATCTTGTTTTTAGTTCAGGTAATATTACACAAGCACTATACTCGTATGACTCTTTACTGAAATGTGACAATCTGTATCAGTTACTTTACCTTTATGACTGTGTAATTGGTTAACCAACTTTAAATATTTAAGGGATAAATGAACAAAGTGATAAAGTTCACATGCAACCTGCGTTAGCATATCACCTGCATTCGGAGAAGCTTCAGGCGAGACTACCACATAAGTATATTTTTTAGCAAAACTAACTAATTAAATGACACAGAGCCTCTTACGTAGATTAATTATGAGATAAACTACCGTCAACTGACTAGCTGTTTCCACTTGTCATCTATGTAGATGCTATTATCTTTTTAATATATATAAATAAAACCGATGGAAATATATTGGGTCTGCATGTAGTTGATATCGGAATTATCCGTTATGTCTTTGGATTTTGCCAACCAATTTTACTTTGCCGTTCCTTTTTTATATCTGTGGTTGTGCTGATGAGTTGATCTAATCTAATGGTCCCTGGTACTGTAGGATGGTCCACAAGCAGGACAGACAGTTCCTCATGTACACATCCACATCATCCCACGAAAAGGCGGTGACTTTGAGAGAAATGATGAAATATATGAAGCGGTGAGAAGAAACTCATAGTTTTGTTGGTTATACATCAAGTAGAGTGATATCGATTGATGTCTTTATTATCTGTGTAGATTGATGAGAAAGAGAAGGAATTGAAGCTGGACTTGGACAAGGAAAGGAAAGACAGAACCCTGGAGGAAATGGCTCAAGAAGCAGAAGAATACAGAAAGCTTTTTGTGTAAACAAAGTGAAGCATGACATTAGTAATATTTGCTGCTTGTGTAAACAAAGTGCAGCATGCGGCGATCCGTATTTAAAGTACTGTTGAAGATTTTTCCCCTTTTTCTTGAATAACATTCAAAAGCACAAAATTGCTTCCTAGTTGCTAGCGATTCTGGTTATTTTAGCACAAAAAGTTACTTGCGACTTATAAAGTTGACAAGTTTACTAGTATTTGACCAGTAGTATGTAATAGGTGAAAAAGGTTTTGTGAGTAAATTGTAAGAGTAATTTTTCTGAACTTGCTCCGTACTGTGCAATCAATGTCAATGTCCATCATATATTGATATTAAACATTAATACCAGATTTTCCCTTATTGGAATGTGAAGTTGCAAAACTTAATGAAATAGGATAAATTGTAAATATAGTAGAATAATAATCTCGTGAAATAATTGTAATTTATTCCTTGGGTTGACTTTTATAGAAAATACAAGTAAAAAAATTTCAACAATATAATAAAATCTCTCTGCTGGGTTATTTCTGAAATTTAAAATGATATGATAGCTGAGAAAATGAAAAATTTGAAAGTAGATAGCGTTGTTTTTATGAATTTGTGAAAGTAAAAGGGAAATGAGTTTACTATGAAGTAGATAAATAGTACTAATAATTATAAAATAGCAATAAACGAATGAATTAATAAATAAATAAAATAAGTGTGGTCTGAGGTGCGGAAGAAAAGAGCGGGAATCCAAAGTTAGGGCAGGGACATAAAAGTGCAGCAGCAGGGTATTGAGAAGTCTCTCTCTCTATCAAGTGGAAAGCAACATGGAGTCCGTTCTTAAGGTGTGATTTGTTGTTTATATATCTATATAGATATCTAGACTGATTGATTGAATTTGTAAATTCACGATTCAATTTGAATTGCTTGCAGAAACATTTTGGCTACTCAGCATTCAGGCCGTATCAGAAACAGATTATTGAGCATATTCTAGACGGAAATGACTCTTTGGTGGTTATGGCTACCGGCAGTGGCAAGTCATTGTGGTAATTCTATTTCAACTTGAATTGATTCTTCAATTTGTAAATTCTATTTTCAACTCATCGTCAATTCAATTGGTGTCTAAAGCTATCAGGTTCCTCCCTTGATTTCAAATAAGACTGCTGTGGTCATAAGCCCTCTTATTTCCCTAATGCAAGATCAGGTATTATTATTCTTCTTCTTCTCTTTCGTCTTGTTCTTCTCCTGCCTCCATCATCATCATTATCATCATCATCATCATCATCATCATCATCATCATCATCATCATCATCATCATCATCATCATCATCATCATCTTCCATGTTCAGGTAATGGCACTCAAACAGAGAGGAATTAGAGCTGAGTATCTCTGCAGTGCTCAGATCGACTCCACTGTTCAAAGCAAGGCAGAGTCTGGCATTTTCCATATCCTCTACATGACTCCCGAAAAGGCTTCTTCTGTTTCCAACAGGTCACTCCTCCTTTTTCCCCTTCTGCCTTTTCTTTTCTTATGTTTAATCTTATACTAGCTGTTATAACTTGCTATGCATTCATCTGCCAAAAACACATAATCATGTTTTTATCTTACTCTCATTTAGCAACTTCAGATCGATTTTTTTTATTATTCTTCAGGGCACTAATGTATAGCATGTTGAATAAGATCACGAATTACCAGCATTCTTCACCTCTGCATATCTACACAAACACATATAGTATACTTCACCTTCATGCATCCATCTCCATCTTTTCTATTTCGTTCCATTAATTAATCTAGCTTTCTAGTTTCCGTGTTCTTTTCTGTTACTAATAATATAGGCTTCATCTCATCTCAGCTTTTGGTCTAAACTTCTAAACGTTGGGATATGTCTTTTAGCCGTCGATGAAGCCCATTGCATTTCAGAGTGGGGTCATAATTTCAGGTCAGATTTTCTCATTTGTACCTTGTACCTGCTCTCTCTTAACAGTAGCCTGGTTCCCAAGATAGGGTGTAGGGCACTAAGAACTATATATGTATTGATTGCTTATAAATGGGGTACACCGGTACATAGTACAGGACTGATTGACTATTAGATGAGGACTGAAAGATATGTACTACACTTGACTAACAAGTGTTTAGTTTTCAGTATCTCTTAGCGTATGTGTATTCATTAGTTTATGATTGTCACACGCTTCTATGGAAGGTACGAGGTTTGATACTTCACGATTATAAACAATAACCTGATATTTATGTATTATTTAATCAAAATATTTTACAAATTATATATGTATTACAGTATGTTAAATGTTTGATTATGTTATGAGATTTCAAACAATATGGAAAAGTTCATGCAAGCCTAATGGTTGAAAATTATTGTAAAGGATATGTGCATCATGGGGTAAAACGTGTATAACGACCCACTCAATCACAGTGATATTCCTCCTGGAATGGTAACATAGTATTACAATATAATTTATTGATTATGTCTTTTACCATGATTGGTTTGCTAGTCGCCTAGTCATGTTGATCACTGAGTTGGAAAACTGTAAATTATTTTCCGGAAAGAAATAAGATGTGCCAATAGCAAATATTTAAAGTGTGCACAGTAAGTCAGGAACCATGGTCTTATGCGTTCTTACTTTTTCAGTGTGTTCATTTTATAGGGTGGAATACAAGCAATTAGACAAATTGCGTGATGTTCTCATCAATGTTCCATTTGTTGGATTAACAGCAACTGCTACAGAAAAGTAGGTATCCACATTAAGTTCTTTTTTTTTTTTTAATGCTCTTGCCCCTTGCAATAAGTTAATTTTAAATTTTTCTTGACAGCCATGTTGGAAGATATAATAAAATATAATGATCTTTTACGAAATGATGGCTACAACTTTTATTTTCATGCTGCATGCCTAATTGCCTATATTATTCTACTTCCACATTTTCTGTCATACAGCTGATACTTATCATTTTATTACTTCTAGCAAAAAAGCAAAATATATCATTTAATTACCACCTTTTTTTGTTATATATCATCTGCAGTGTTTCCTTATTTCTTTTTCTTCCCCTGTCATGTAGTTGGGCTGTTTAAGCATGACTTGACATTACATGTTCTATCACAGAAAATATAATCTTCTGACCGACTTCATTGCATTGTCACAACATGACTGACTTCTGACTGTAATCTTTTGTGCATGATGTGTACATTTGTTGCTTCATATAATTAAAACTTGTTTCCATACCTCTCTATAAATGAATATTCTTCAGCTTACAGTAATTAACTGGAGATGTCTTCTGTTGCGGTAATTTCTATAGATGATTTAGGGTATTGAAAAGAAAGATTATTGATATTACAGGGTGCAGTCTGATATTATCCAGTCGCTTAAGCTGAAAGATCCATATCTTGCTGTTGGCTCATTCGATCGTAAAAATCTATTTTATGGAGTCAAAACTTCTAATCACGGTTCATCATCTGTGTTCGAGTTTGTGGAGGAGATCTTAAAATGTGTAGCTAGTTCTGGTTCAATTATTATATATTGTACCAGCATCAAAGATGTTGAGCAGGTAATATTTGTTATAACTTCCTTTAAGAAAAATCTCATGTCACTTACATTTATGCATGTAATCGGTGAGCATGCCATGTCAAGAAACTAAGAAATCTAGTTGTTTTATAGCTCATAGTGCATACCAAGGATTCAATATGCGATTGCTGTACATACTTATCTAGCATATGTATGCTGCTTAAAATTTGAGTCATACTACAGAGGGATGATGAATAAAAATGCATATTGTAGCAGACACACCAAGTAACTACAGCTTATCTGTTTACTAAGTGAGAAACAACAAAGACAACCCTACCATGCTTAATTATTACTGTTCTATATCTGCGGGCCTCTTTTGTGGTCCTTCTACAGGCACGTCTCTACCTTGCTGTATCTTCTTTCAATTTGTCTTTCTCAGTATTTAGTTTTCAACACTTTTCTTAGATTTCCAAATCGCTTCTCGAGGCAGGAGTTAAATCTGGAATCTATCATGGTCGAATGGCGAGTAAAGCTCGCGAGGAGTCGCACAGGTTACCTTCTTAAAAGTTAAAATTAATGCATTATCTTCCCGGATTTTGAACACTTTTAGAATCTACCATTTGAGTCAATTGACCAAGTACTTTGGGCTCAATTAATGTGATTTGCAGATTGTTCATAAGAGATGAAATCCAAATTATGGTTGCAACAATTGCTTTCGGAATGGGCATTGATAAGCCTGATGTCAGGCATGTCTTACACTATGGGTGCCCTAAGAGTCTAGAATCTTATTACCAGGAAAGTGGGCGCTGTGGTCGAGATGGTATTGCCTCAAATTGCTGGCTTTATTACAACAGAAGCGACTTTGCAAAAGCTGATTTTTACTGCAGAGAAGCACAGTCAGTATGTGCACTTTTTTCTTCACCGGTCTTGCATTAATATTTTTAGGAGGCAAAACCACATTTATACTCAGTTCTTATATGCAATGTTAACATCCTTGCCGCTGAAATTTTTAGTGTATTCAGGTTTTAACCCACTTCATTTCTACTGTTGGGGTATTTATTCACCAGGAAAGTCAGAGAAAAGCTATAATGGAATCATTCATGGCTGCACAACAGTATTGTATGCTGAGAACTTGTAGAAGAAAGTATCTGTTGGAGTACTTCGGCGAGATCTGTGCATACGAGAATTGCGGTCTGTATCCCACATCTCTTTTTGTATTATTGTCATTTTTATCGGAAATGAAACAAACCTGATAGGACCCTATTCTACTTCCTCTTTAAGTATGTAATTAATATGTATGTAAACATATATGTGTGGGTGTGTGGGTGCCGCAGTGGCGGACCTAGGATTAAAATTTAGTGGGGGCACAATTTAAGATTTCCTTATTAATCCTTTTAGTTTAACCTCTGTTTCTGGTTGATTATTATTCTAGATATTTGACTTGCTTTTTACTTCAAATCATTAATGGATTGGGCTTGTGATCTTAGATATTGGACTTGCTTATTACTTCAAATCATTGATGGATTGGGCTTGTTGGGTATTATTTAAAACATAACTTAACTAAGTGGGCTTCTAATTGTATGGGTTGATGAAGACATGTGTTTATTTAGTGGAACACATATACATATAGAGTTAAGTTCTATGGAGTACATTAAAACATTGGAGTATTGGAGTACAAATAATAATTTTTTAGTTTAATCATAAATAATATCTATGATTACCCAAATTTATATATAATTTATCATTTATATGTAGTATTAAACATAATTGTCAATTAATCATTAATATCTTTCAACTTTAACAAGCATTAAGATTGTTGTTCTGCTTATAAGTTATATTGCAGAACATAATGTCCTACGATTTATAAAAGTCACTGTTTTATCTTTTGATTACAATATTTATGTTGTAGAACATAATCTGCAGGTTGTCGGATGTTTACAAATATTGTAGAACAAAAAAAATAAGATTAAAGTGACTAGATTAAATTGTATCAATTTTGTACTCCAATACTCCAATATTTTTTGTACTCCATAGAATTTGACTCATATATATATATATATATATATATATATATATATATATATATATATATATAGGCTGGTGCTCAAATGAGAACCCACATTAAAATGAGATATGAGATCTAATATCAACCCTTCATTTTATTATATTTCTTTTAATCTCCACCACACAACTCTTTTACCTCCCCTGCCTCTCTCACCCATCTCTTTCCTTTCAGTCTTCCATCTTTGACCAACCCATCATTTCTCCACCATCATCGCCGTCAAATCCACCAACGCGCTGTCATCGCCACCGGCCTTGTTTTCCGACGTCACCATTCTATCTCCTAGCCCTTCTCCTTCAATATCTCCCTGTTTCCTTTTTCATGGTCGCTGCCACCACCGCGACGGTGGCTCTGCCACAAACACACACAAAATCGCTGCCGTTTTTACTCCCGTTGCCGTGGCGACGTTGCTCCTCATCGTCGATCCAACTTCAACACACGCACCCAAGCTCTTGATTTCGCTGTCACGTTTTATAACTATGTCGACGGTGTTGTTGGTGTTGACGGATCTGGAGAAGATGTGGGTGGTGGTGTTGCTTATGTGGTGATTTTTGTTTTTACGGTGGTGATTTTCATCTTATGGTGTTGATTTTCTCATTTTTTGGTGTTAATTTCTCATTTTCTGGTGGTGATTTTTGTTTTTACGATAGTGATTTCCGTTTTCTGGTGTTGATTTCTCATTTTTTGGTGGTGATTTTTGTTTTCACGGTGGTGATTTTCGTTTTTCTGGTGTTGATTTCTCATTTCTGGTGGTGATTTTTTAGTTTTCCGGTGGTGATTTTATGTTTGCCGGTGGTGATTTTCTGGTGGTCGAAGGAGGAGGTGGTGGTCACCGGAAGTGGTGGTGGTGGTGAGCGGTGGTTGAAGGTGATAGGTAATTGAATTAAAAGATGGTGAAATAATAAAATATTAAATGAATGGTGAGAGATGAATATAATGTATTTAAATGAGTGGCTGAGATAAGATCTCATATCTCATAATAAGAATGGTTCTCATTTGAGTAAGACCCTATATATATATATCCTAAACTATAATATCATTAGGCTAAATTTGACTGGGGGCCCATGCCCCCAATCCTATCAATGTAAGTCCGCCCCCGCAAACAGCCCAACCCTCGGAACATACTACAGCCCCAGGTGGCGAAGAGCCGACATCAGGGTTCCAAGTCTTCAATGATATGTAGATGCATACATGTAATTCATGTACCAACCTCTGGCCTAGGAGATCATATCACCACTGGCGGGTAGCACCGGTCACATAATAATCAATTATCATTTATAAATGATATACAAGCTTTGTTACATATATTTTACCCTACATTTCAAGATATTCTTGAATTTTACCCAAGAAAAAGGAAAAGAAGTTACTTGTTCAGAACATGAGGGAGACAATTTTTCCCTTGAGCACCAACCAAGCTCCATCCTCTCTTTTTTTGCATGGTTTTAAATTAATTTTATGTTTCATGGACTTCACGATCTCCCTTCTCCCCTTGAGAGTTTAGTGAGGGATTGTAACTAAGTGGTGCATATTTTTTATTTGAGTGCTGCTGTCTGTCACTAGGTTTAACCATCCTTTTGAACCTGATTAGTTAAATCTCATTCCATTCCACCAAGAAAGCACAAATTTGAATTTCAAGGTTCCTCTATAAATCTAATATTCTTGTGTTCCGTGTTTCATTTTGCTTTCATCATCCACAACATAGTCTGAGTCGTATCTCAATATATGGTTACATGTATTTTCGTTGCAGGATACTGTGATAACTGTACCATCCCCAAAAAGGAGATTGACGTTTCTAAACAAGCATTTTTACTTATGGCCTGCATTAAGTCATGTGGGGGTCGTTGGGGACTTAATCTTCCTGTAGATGTGCTTCGTGGATCTCGAGTAAGATGACTATTTGCTAGGTAGTAACTGTTTTGTTAAATTTATTGTCACTCATATGTTTGGTAGGTCATCATATCCTTTATGTAGACATGCATTACTCCATGCCCCCTCTGATTTTAAGTAGCTTATGATAACATTAGTTGAAGCAGCTTGCTTTGTTTTGGATGTGATCCTCAGGTAATTGTTTCATAATTATTACTGGATCTTTTTTTAGCACTTTTGTATTCTTTGTCTTTATATTGTCATTATTTTCTCGCACACAAGATTCTGAATTGGTTGAGAAAAATACTCATTTACTAGCCTCTATGTTAAATAGCCTGATAATAGACTAATTATTAGGTTGAATGGCTAATATCTGAGGCTTGATGGATCTAGACTTGAGTTCTGTTATGGATTATTGGATTGTAATAATAGAATCTTAATTGATATAATGCATCATACTAAAACATATATAAAAACAGATTTATTTACCAATAGATTGCTGAAAAGAAAATGGAACTCGTAACATGCAGTTATAGTTTATAGGTTTTTTTGGTCATGCTAAATTTATAATTTAATACACTCAACAGTCTACTGCCTATCTAATTAAAAGCAGTTATACTTGTGATCTATAAGAAATATGCTCATTGCACCATAATATCATTAAATTTGTTGTATCAGCTTGAAGCATGATGGTACCACAGCAGAAAGCACGTCTCCTATAGTTCACAGACTCTGAACTACTAATGTTTTTCAATCAAACTTCCTTTATCATAATTATCCAGTATGGTCCTTATACTTCCCTTTTACATGTTCGCAGTCGAAAAAAATTGTCGATGCTCGATATGACAAGCTTCCGTTTCATAGCCTAGGCAAGGAGGTTTCAGCAAACTGGTGGAAAATTCTTGCTTCACAACTGATTTCATTTGGTATGGTTTTTTCTTAATCGAATTTATGCATTATGAGCATCTTAGGTTCAGAAGTAGTTATGGTTAGATTTTCCTTTCCCTTTTCTGGAGCCTGGACATCTTAGCATACTAAAGTGCCTAATGTATAAAATATTATGCCATTTTCCCAAAATAATAATAATATATTGTTTCCGTCAGTATTGATCTCTTTGGTTTATTCATCAAAGAAATTGAAAGCATTGACGACCGGTCACTAAAAGTACCTATCTAGCAACCAATCATTAGTTGGCCACATAAGGGTTTTATTTTGAATCCTCAGCAAGTATCTGTAGAACTGTCTTATTTTGCCTTTTGGCAAATATATCATTACAGTGTTTGCTACTTGGTGCAGGTTTCTTGACAGAGAATCTTAAATATAAGACTATCAGGTAGATTAGTTTTCACAGATCCCTTTAATTTTAGTTCTCTTCACATACTATTGGAATTACTTTCGTCAGCTTGTGAGCTCACTTTCTCATAAGTCATAATTTTCCTGCCACCAGTGTCAGTCCAGAGGGGATGAATTTTTTGAGCTCTTGTACGCCTGATCATCAACCACCATTGCTTTTACCAGTTGGTGAAGAGGAGCAGCAAAATGCTATTGGTGGAGGTAGAGACTTCAACATGGATTTCCTGAAATCTGAGGGATTATCGCAGGTAATTTTCTTTATTGCATTATTATATATAGTTTGTCAAAAGGCCAAGTGCTTGTTTGGTTGACATCCTAGGAATTCTATGAATAAATCAGATACTAAACAAATTTCGATCGGAACTCAATTCCTATGTTTAATCCACCAAGCACTGATTTGTAACATGAATTCCTTTTTATATTTTTCATGTCAAAGTGCCCAAGAAACTGATAAAAAAAAAAAAACTTGTTTTTAGATGCAAATAAATAATTTTTTACATCACAGGCTCCAAACACTAATATAAAACTTGTTTTTACAGAAAAATTGAAGTCCCCGAGAGACTACAATATTCTTTGTTCAGAATATCAAAGTCCCAAATGATTAGTTAATAACATAGTTATAGAGAAAGATAAGAAGGTTCTACATCAACATATGCTCACATCTTTTAAAGTTTGACTTAACTAACATATGTGGAAATCTGTTTAGTATTATGCCAGCATATAGGTTCCACTGTTTCTTTATGGTGATTGTCAGTTAGATAATTTTATGTACTCATGCACCCTTCCTCCACTGAGGTTTAGACGCTTGCCCTTTTGTTCCTAAGGGAAGAG
The DNA here is from genome assembly GCF_001625215.2 of Daucus carota subsp. sativus. NCBI lineage: Eukaryota > Viridiplantae > Streptophyta > Magnoliopsida > Apiales > Apiaceae > Daucus > Daucus carota. The sequence continues at coordinate 56,116,039 of NC_030381.2, read as the reverse complement.
GGGCATCCACAAGACTACATTCTACAGATGGGTCCATTTTTCAAGTATATACATGTGTGTATGAGCGTATTTCTCACACTCAGTCCAACCTATTCATGTAAACAACCTAGTAGGTTGCAAGGTATTACGGACTATCCCTTAATTACTCAAAATCGTAGTTCTAAAAATACCTGCCAAGGCCGATTAATTCTTCTACATGAGCGTCTGATGACTGATATAGTTTTTCTACCAGCTTAATCTGTTTCATAGGCTGCTTCAGCATCTGATCATAGTTAAGTATGTATATGTTTAAATTAGCCATGCAAGTTGCATCGAGTTGACAATATGCATATCTCTTTATAATGTGCAATATAAATCATCTAGCGACTTGTTTTTCACAAATTTTTGTACGACAGTATGAATTTGGCAGCTAAATCTGTTTCTTTTCTGCTCTGGTTTTCTTGTGAAGGGAGCTTAGAAAGGACAGAAGTATAGTTGTCTAAAGTCTACTACACTTTAAAACCTTTTATCTAGATGCAAACTATATTTTGACTGTTCAGGATTATTGTTCCGCAATTTGTCATGAAATCCCTTGTAATACCGTCTTGGTGAAATATGAAGGAACTCATTTCTAATTGTGATATTCTAATATTCTTTATGTTAGGAGGAGTTGGAACTCTATAAAATGCTTCTGGGAGAGAGAATGAGCCTGGCTAGAGCTGCAGGAATTGCTCCGTTAGTTTTTGCTCTACTGCTAACTACATTTTGTAATTTCAGTTTACAGAATCTCTGCTTTAAAACTCGAAGAAGAACCAAATTAATAAAAACATAAGATTCATCTGTTTCTCTATTGAATATATATTATATGCTGCAGATATGCTATATGTGGCGATCAAACGATAAAGAAGTTTGTATTGACGAGGCCATCTACTAAAGCGAGGCTAGCAAACATTGATGGAGTCAACCAGGTATACTATATCATTGTAGATGGTCCTCTGACTGGTTGCTATTCAGTTAGTGTCATCAGAACAGGATCATTGTTACTTGTGCAACTGTTAACACACAATTCTTAGATATATTTAAATATTTGGGACGGCTTTCTCGGAAATTTGTTTCCTCTTTAAAGTGTTATCAGAACAAAGAGGATTGTTACTTATGCTTAAACAAATGATTCTTCATATTTTAATAAGTGGTTTGTTCCTCTCTCTTTTTCGTTTGGATAAAGAAAACTAATATGCAACTTCCCGAGCGTACTACTGTATCGCCAATCCTTGTTGCTGTTTTAGAATCTGGAATATGCATTAAGGTTGTCCCAACACCAACTCTCTACATGATGTTGAATAAGTGACCCCTGCATTCGTTGCTTATGTTTTAGTTCTTGGCAACATCCACTCTTAGAAATTAGAAGTTAAAAGTTACCTCTACATTCACATGCTTATATGTTTTAGTTCTTGGCACCGACCACTTTTAGACTTTAGAATATAAATTAACTCATTATTCCTATTGAATATGTATGCATATTCAGTATATGATTGTATACCCTCAACTTATTTGAAAAAATCTCTAGCTACTAAGGCTGGTCAACCCCCATTATATGATGGTATAAATTGTTGTTTCTATATATAAAGCTTAAAACTTCAGTTATGTTGCAGCACCTTTTGGGTAAGTATGGAGATCGAATTCTGCAAAGTATCCGAGATCTATCCAAAGGTCTTGGCCTATCATTAGATGTAGTATCAACTCTGCAAGTCGTAAACAACCAAAAGATTTGTACCGCATCATATCACCCAAAAGAATTGGCGCCAGCTAGGTTTCAGGCCTGGAAAATGTGGCACGAGGATGGTTTGTCATTTCAGAAGATAGCTGTAAGTCCATTTGTATTGCTTACAAAAACCTTAATAATAGTTTGAATTTATTAGTTGACTGCACTCCCCTTCCATTCTCATCTTAACATTCTTAGTTCCATAATTTCTGTTGGTAGAACTTCCCTGGTAGATCAGCTCCAATAAAAGAACAAACTGTAGTTGGGTATGTCCTCGATGCTGCTCGAGAAGGATGTGTTATGGACTGGATGAGATTTTCCGGGGAAATTGGATTAACAGAAGATGCATTCATAAATATTGAAGCGGCCATCTTGAAAGTTGGCTCAAAAGACAAGTTAAGACCAATCAAAGATGAATTACCTGAAGAGGTAGCAAACACCAACACAACTAAATAGAAGCTCTTATTGCCATCTGTCTCTGTCCTGTACTTATATTTCGGCATATATTTCACATATTGATTGTTTGTATCTCTTAACAATACCAGGTAAGTTATACCCATATTAGAACGGTATTGGCAATGCAAGATCTGGGATTGACCAGAGATGCACTCTTAGCCAATCACCGGCCTAGTAATGAAGCTAATGATTGCTCTATTGAGACGGTAGAGATACCCAAACAATCATATATTTCAAGTCATGTAGAGAGTAAAATCTGCGAACTCAAGGAACCAGTAAATTGTATGGCGGAACATCTATCTTCTCAGGGGGAAAGCAAAGCAGTTTCCGGGATGCAAGACTTCGATGATCAACACTCCTTGAGGAAACGTCAAAAAGTTGATCCTCACAAGAATTTAATTTCTGTTAAAGCGACAGAAGATTCCATTATTGAGTGGCTCGGGAATTTTGAAAATGGGGTCAGTGAGACTGAAATTACCGGGGGTGTATTCGATTGGGATTTTAATGCATTGTTTTTAGTCTACGGATTTTAATGGATTGTATGGGATTTTAATTTTGTGCGGATTCTTGATGAAATGTCGCAGAGTTGATAGGATTTAGGTACAATGCTTCAAAATCCCATTGAATTTGGTGGGATTTCAAAAAACTTAAAATACACTGAAGAATGCCACAAAATCCATCATTTTATGAAATGAAAAAAAATCCATCAGCATTTGAATACCATCAGATTTTAATGGATTTTAAACAATCCCAATTGAATACCATCGGATTTTAAAGCATAATTTAAAATCCCAATCGAATACCACCAGATTTTGTAGCATAATTTAAAATCCCAATTCAATACCTCAAGATTTTAATGGATTTCAAACAATCCCAATCGAATACCCTCGGATTTCATGAATGCAAAAAAATGCTTTAAAATCCCAATCCAATACACCCCTCTACATTTCTGATCTTTTTCTTTCTGTTCTTTATGTTTTATTTACTGACACGCTGATTGAATTCGTATGCAGATTTCTCTGTCAGATATTGTGGAGCACTTTAAAGGATCGACAGCAGAGTCTGTTGCTCATTTGTTGAGCTGTCTAGAAAGTGAGTTCGTTATATATAAAAAGAATGACCACTATAAGCTTCTGTGATATATTTGCGGTGGCCGTCTGAGTGTGTGGATCGCTAGATTCAGCATCACTTGGAAAACAATGTTCAAGTGCATTTATGGGAAACTTGTTGCCAGCGCAATTTTTGAAAAGATCTCGAGGCTGTTTGAGTAAAACACGAGTTGTTTTCGTCTTGTTCTGGTAGTTATGTGCAGTTCAATATCTAATCGAAACCCTTTTTACTTTCCACGTCCCGTTGAAAAAATTAATGTTATCTTTTACTCCCTCCGTCCGATTTTACATGTCCATTTTGACTTTTGACCAGTCAAATTGATTATATTTTGACTGAATTTTACATGAATTAGATAATTGAGAAAAATAATAAAAATTATATCATTAGAAAGTATATTTAATCTACTTTAATATGCAACTTTCAGATTTTAAAAATAATAAGTAGATAATTTGTAACATTTAGTCAAAAATTGGTCAATTTGACTGCTCGAAAAACAAAATGGACATGTAAAAGGGACAGAGGGAGGGAGTATATTCAACGAGTCTTATCATATAATACTCCCTCCGTTTTGAAATATAGGTCGCTTGACTTTTTTGCACGTACTTTTAAGTCCTTTGACCGCATGCTTAAAATCATTATTTTCAAAATTTTCTTTTTGTGAATAAAATTATATGATTGATATTTTTATTCAAAAAATGAAAATTTCAAAAATAATGATTTTAATTATGCGGTCAAAGGACTTAAAAGTACGTGCAAAAAAATCAAGCTACCTATATTTTAAAACAGAGGGACTAAATAACTGGTCCGAGCTACACCGAACCACTTTTCTAATATCAAAATGACTTGATTAATGTAAATCAAATATAAATTATGTATGTCAATACACAAATTTAATACTCCCTCCGTTCCCCTCAATTGTTTACATTGGAGGGGGACATGGAGACCAAGACAATGTATGAAAAATGAATAAAGTTAGATGAAAAGTTGGTAAAGTGGTGGGACCTACCAATATTTAATAATAGATTTGAGATAGTGGAGGAAAGTAGTGGGTGTAATAGTAGTTTTTATTGTTAAATATGAGATAGTGGGGGATGATAGTGGGTGTATTGATGGGAAAAGCTTACTCCCTCCGTCCCAGTCATTTGTATACAAATGGCTGGGACACGGAGACCAAGAAATTATGTAAGAAATGAGTAAAGTTAGATGAAAAGTGGGTATAGTGGTGGGACCCATTTATTTTTAATAATAGATTTGAGATAATGGAGGAAAGTAGTGGGTGTAATAGTGTTTATATTATTATAAAATGAAGATAGTGGAGGAAAGTAGTTGGTGTAATGATATTTTATATTATAAAAGTTTACTACTTTTGAAATGTATACAGTTAATGGGACGTTCCAAAAAGGAAACTGTATACAATTCACTGGGACGGAGGGAGTACTGTTTATAGTAACGTAAAGAAATGAGAGGGACATCCCAAAATAGTAACGGTAAAAAAATGAGAAGGACAAATGGAATACAAATATAAAGGATTTAACACTAAAGATATTTTACAAGTTTTCAAATTAATAAGAGACATAAGTACTCATCATTAAACGAAATACATTAATCAGAATAAAATTAAGAAGTGTTATTCACATTGTCGAATATGAGTTTTGTATCTTTTCAATTCTTTAAACCTCCCATCCGATTTGGGATTAGTTTAATCTGAGTTTAGTTTTTCTCTTGATTCTTCAATTTCTGGTTTCAATTTGGATAGTTTGTTAAGATGAAGGAAGGATTTATTGCGCGTACAACTCATGGGAACGGAAGGAATATTATACAGTAGTATATACGAAGATTAGTGATGGGCATAAACGAGGTGAAAAATTTGAGAGCGGAAAAATATCGAAATAAATTATTTTATTTTAGTGATCAATATGATTCTACGTATGATATAGGTTTGGAGATTGATTAAATATTTTATGAAATGAAAAATAAATATAATATTTCTAAAATTCAGTTGTAAACATGATTAATCTAAAATTGATGAGTATCTCTGATTGATTTTTTTCATTTTTCATTTACTTTCATGTAGTTTTTCATTTTTTTCTTAATTAAAACTTTAGAAGAAATATTTCCTTTTCTCTTTACCAATATATTTTATCATAATAGTGTAAATTCACTACTATTTAATATTTTAACTTAATGACATAGATTAAAGCAAAATAATATAAAATAAAATGATATACGTTCACCTAATTTGTTATGACCACATTTGCATACAATATAATCAATAAATATGTTATGACGTTTGTAATTCTATATTCAAATAATTTTTGACTCAGTTTTATTATATAATGATAAAATGTTGAAAAAAAACATATATTAATATATTAAATTCAATTTTATTCTTTGAAAAAATATATTTAAACATGGAATGATGGATGGCCCAAAAGCGCGTGTAGCTTACCACATTACCCGATCTAAAACTAAAAGACGATCCTTCCTCCCTGGTGACCTAGAAATACTACTCCTTCCTCCCTGGTGACCTAGAAAGAAGATTTGAAAGCTCTCAAACCAAACCGCCGAGGTATTACAAAACTAATTCAATTTAATTAGTAACTGTTCTTCCTATCATGTCATATATTGGATTATTATTATAAGTATGTTTGCAATTAAATTATGTTACGAGGGATCCGTTTGTATAGAGACTTGGTTTTACAATTTGTTCATGCCTGCTTTTCAGTCTTTTTCTATTGGCATCCGATTTGAATATGACCATTAGAATGATTAGCATTCAATTTACTTGTTACCAATGTTATGATTATAATCTTTTATGCATCCACTAGGGATAAAGGGTCTATCTTATGTTTATATTGTTGGATTTTGTTTCAATCTTATTCTTCACTTTTATGACCTAATGTTCTTGCTACTTGTATATTTTCAGAAGCCGTTGCAAGAACCAATTTTCCATTCTGTGATAGGCTTTTAATTTCATGGCGGAGTCTAGTGAACCTCCTCGACAACCTGAGTCAGGTATATATTTACACTTTATATCCTTGGTTGCTGAACTAATGTTTTTTTTATCATATAGTCATTGGTTTATCTTCTTCATTTACAGTATGCACATTTTTCAAAAAACCAACAAAAAACAAAAATATCAGGAAAAGGAATCTTATTGAGGATGATGGAGTTGAAGAAGATGAAGGCTCCAAATCCGAGACTGTTACGGTTAACAGGAAAAAGTCCTCATTACCGGATAATAAATTGCATTTTTCGACTGCGCCTACCAAGCAATTAAAAAGTTCAGACGTTGAAACTAAAAAGGAGCAAACATTATTTCAGTTTGAGTCCTCTAGTGCAATTCAAGTTCAGAATGATAGCAGGGCCACGGCAACCCTTGAGACCGAGACTGATTTTTCAAGAGATGCTCGGGCGATCCGCGAGAGGGTTCTTAAACAAGCAGAAGCAGCATTAAAAGGGAAAAATAAAGGTGAAGGTGATGACAAGCTGTACAAAGGAATCAATGCATATACAGATCACAAAGCTGGGTTTAGAAGAGAACAAACAGTCGCGGGGGAGAAAGCAGGTGGGTCACATGGACCACTTAGGGCATCAGCTCATATTAGGGTGTCAGCAAGGTTTGATTATCAGCCAGATATCTGCAAAGATTACAAGGAAACTGGGTATTGTGGGTATGGAGATTCATGTAAATTTATGCATGATCGTGGAGATTACAAGTCAGGGTGGCAGTTGGAAAAGGAGTGGGATGAGAAAGAGAAGGCCAGAAAGAGAAATTTAGCTCTGAAACAGTTTGAAAGTGACGAGGAAGCAGAGCAGAGTGATGAAGATGATGATTCCTTGCCATTTGCTTGTTTTATTTGTCGCCAGCCATTTGCTGATCCTGTTGTTACCAAGTGCAAGCACTACTTCTGTGAGCATTGTGCGTTAAAGGTTAGCCATCGTTAAAGGTTTTTCCTTACATATGTGTAATTAGTCTAAGCTTCATTAATTACAGTTTATGATTACAGTTACAGAATTGACTTGCTTTTCTTTTTGATAAAATAAAGCAAGAGATGAAAGCAATCACATTTTATCTACTGTTCTATGACATGTTCAGAGAATGCCATGTTAATATCTCGATGAATCTAAACTTGCAAGCTTCATTCCTTTTGAGAGTAACTTATGAATAACATCAACCTGATATAACAGAAGTCTTTAAGCTACCGTGTGTGTAGCATATCAATATAGGATTGATCTCCACATGTTATACTGTGGAGATGATCAGTTCCTGATAATTTAGATGATTTTGTGATCATTTTTTATGCAGCAGGGGGGGTTTTAGACATGAGAATTATATACAAGGCTGAGGATTGAAAATAAATCAGCGAGAAGTACTGAACTAGAAAGATGAGAAATAGATATAGGTATGATCAGATAAACACACCTTTACATCAGAGAGAAGTGGAGATTAGCTAGAGATTTCAGAGAGAAAAGATCACAAAAGTTATATAAAGAGAAGAGGGAGAGGAAAAATCTTGGTAGAACTAGGCAACTTGCCCATTCTATTATCTAGAGTCTAGAAAATGCTACATATTATGTATTGACTATATTTTTTCTTATTAATCAGGCAGTAATATGTTTTTAGATTTAGCAAAGGAAAATAGCTAATAGAATTTATAATCTTCAGAACAAATTTTCTCTTTTCTATGCTCAATAAAATAACATTTTTGCTGTTGGATGGATCAGTGTTGTTAAAAGCGCGATTAATCGCGCTTCGCGACTTGGCGAAGGTTCCGCGAGCTGCGTTTGAGCAATTTAGCAAAAGTATAAAAAGACTAAAATATCCCTAAGTTAAAAAACTCTACTTCTGTTGATCCTCTCTCTTCATCTCTCTCTATGTCAACACTTTTTCTTTGATACCCTGGCATGGCATATATGCTAAATTGTAAATACCTTTTTAATGTTTGTTAGGTGTTTGAATAAGTTTCCCTTAGAAATTACTCTCTTAAAAGGTACTGATCATTTGGGCTATAGTTAAAGATGAATGTTATTGATTGATAGTATGATATTTTTGTGTGATATTTTCACTATGTTTGATACTATTATTTATGTTTGAAACTGATAGTAGATGTAACATTCTCAAAATTATATAATTATATAGATAATTTAATTTTTGGCAAAAAATCGCGCGAGTTACGCTTTAAAATTGGAGCTTTTTTGTGCGTTTCACAACACTGGTATGGATGATGCTTAGCATTTTATAAGCTTTACTATTTGACATCTAAGTTTTTCCCTACATGTTGGTTTCAATCAATATCTATACTTCTGCTTCCGCAGTCATCATCTAGGGTCGGTGATTATTATGCGGTTCAATCAATAAGATTGCTAAGCTCATTCTTGTTTGTGTAGTTTTCCTGCATCAGTTTGTAGATCCCATGTAATAGCTAAGATAGTCAATTCATCAGGACAAAATCAAGTAATTGGAGTGATTACCTTTGCGAATCAATGTACTTTCAAGATATAATATAGGTATACTCTACATGCATTTTACTCAATTAATATGAACTAGTTAGGGAAAATGTGGTGTTAATGGGAACCTTGCAGAGTAAACTGAATCCTAATAAACTCAAAAGCAAAGAAAACATAAGAATAAGAATTTTAGAAGTAACAAACCCTAATGCCTAAAGCAAGAAAGATGTGCAAGAGAAATCTTCTTGTTCCGCACATAACTCATGATCCATGATTTTGAGCGATTTTATGCAATATCAGATTTGTCCAAGAATAACCTAGAAACCTAGACCTTACCTCTTCAGAAGGATTGACTCTGTTGATATATGACACTGAAGGTGGCAAGGTGCTGTAGGTGACAAGATTCATTCTGCACTATTTGATTATATTCTACACCAGTCTGTTTTATGTAATAGGACAAATGCAAAAAATATTTAGGGAACAGGAGGAAAAAGTTAAAAATTAATATAGAATAGATGTGTTATCAGTAGGCCTTGAATTTAAAATTCAATCAACTGTGAATGGTTCACTTTCCATAGCTTCGGCATTAGTTAAAGGTAATGTAAAGAACTGAGAAAATCTGAACATTAGATCAGGCATAAATGTCTAAACACTTATTTGTTGGAGTAGGAATGGACCTGCTATTATAGATGAAGAGCTAGATTAAAGATGCGTTAATATATTGCTTCATTCTATTGCATAGAGAATTATATGTAGATATTATAAGAAATGTCAATATTATGGCTACTCATAAGGAGAGAGACAAACAGACACCAAGTATGTTAACAGATTTATATAAATAATCTGTGGGACCTGGGTCATGACATTTCCTGACAATGTTGTACTAGAGTCTAGAGTGAGTACTTGAATATTAGTTATATTGAGTGGTGGAAGTTAAATAATAATAATAATAATAATAATAATAATAATAATAATAATAATAATAATAATAATAATAATAATAATAATAATAATAATAATAATAATAGCTACTTATACTGGTATACTCCCTCCGTCCCAACCAATTGTATACATTTGGTTGGGACACGGAGACCAAGAAAAAGTGTTAAAAGTGAGTAAAGTTAGATGAAAAATAGGTAAAATGGTGGGACCCATTTATTTTTAATAATAGATTTGAGATAGTGGTGGAAAATAGCGGATGTAATAGCGTTTTTATTATTATAGAATGGGGATAGTGGAAGAAAGTAGTTGGTGTAATAGTGTTTTATATTATAAAAAGTTACCGCTGTTTTTAGAATGTATAATATGAATGATGGGACATATCAAAAAAGAAACTGTATAGAAATAAGTGGGACGGAGGGAGTACCTGAAAAGCCTGAACTAGATATGATCAAATATTCAAGTCTAACTCTGACTAACCTATCTGGCTATCTATATACTTACAGTCTTTATGTCTCTGTTTTATCTTCCGATTCCTCGAAAATCTTCTCTCTTACTGCATAAAATCTCACAGCTCCAATTTGAGACCTTCCCTAAAGATCTTTTGAAGGCAGGGTTGAAGACAATACTTCCAACAAAAACTCATTTCAATCAATTGTAGTATTGAATGGTTTGATATTATAGGATGCATGGTTGGCTAGAATGGTATGATGTGAGAATACAACGAAGGATGTTAGAGAATAGTGAATACGGTGAGAGTGAAAATATGGTGAGGGTGTTAAATATGTATAATGGATTTGTTAAAGTATATTGTGGGTATGTAGAAAAAGAGAGAAGTTTACTGATGAATAAGCAGCCATATTTGTATTGATTAATGTTTTTAACATTGTTTGCCAGTATCGCTATGTGTTCTTTCATATTACATATAGAGATATCTTCTCTAGCTTTTATCCTTTTTTAAGGTTTTTTTTTTTTTTGGTCTACAGCATCACGCGAAGAACAAGAAGTGCTTTGTGTGTAACACGCCAACACTTGGGATTTTCAACACTGCACAAGAGATCCGCAAAAGAATTGCTGCGGAGCAGAAGAAGAAATAAGTTTGACAATATACCCTACCCTTATATACCTATATTATGTTCTGTAGGAACTTACATGTCTGTCATGTATTTGAATGGGCGCAACTGTATCCACAAATGTAGACTGGGGTTGTGGATTGATCATGCGATTGTTTTAATGTTCGGATACTGTTTTATAGTTTAAATCAGCACAATGGTGCATCAGTTTGTACTAGCTGGCAGGGTTGATGTTTGTACTTGTAATCTCTCCGACAAATCAGTTCGTTTAAAGAAAATCAATAAAATAAAATAAATAGAAATACAAGTAATGTACACTCCACAATGGACAAGAGCAGAGACTTGTGCCTCTTTAAAATAAAAAATAGATAAACAAGAGGCTATTACTGTAATAAGAAAGGAAAGAAATATATTGAAAGGTACTCCCTCTGTCCCATTTAATTCTATACGTTTCTTTTTAACTGCTCGACACGCATTTCAATGCTCTTATAAAATATAGTTCCGTAACTTTTTTTTGAGATTTTCTTTTTCTGTATAAAAATATAACATCCAAACTTTAATACAGAAAAGAAAAATTTTAAAAATAAATTGCACAACTACATTTTGCAGGAGCATTAAAGTCCGTGCCGCGTCCCCGTCCCCCAATGTATACAACTCAGGGGGACGGAGGGAGTACTTTTTACTGTAAATGGGATTTAATTGATTAATGATGATTATAAATTTTAATCATCATATTTAACAATATATTTTAAAGGAAAATCTCATGGATCATGATGATTATTTAAAAAGTATAAAAAAAAACACAATATAATCCCATGAAATACATCAAAAACTAGTATAAAAACACTCTTTGGCGTAGCGTATAACGGCGTTCTGATGAGATTAAACGAATAGAATGATATTTCATATAACATTTTGTTGGGGTTAAAAAACAAAACGATAAATATAATTTTTTTCCTTCCAAAATTAGAAATACTAGATTATCTGACACTAATTAATGATATATGGGTTACTTTTCACAACGGTGTGTTTTATGATTAGAGACCTTTTTTCCAAAAATAAATAAATCCATTTAACTTTTAAATACCATCATCATAATTGATTTTAAATAATCCTCAATTAAATTTATCAAATTTTATGTATAATTTAGAATTTTAATTAAATATTATCAGATATTTAGGATAACTAAATAAATCCTAAATTGAATATCCACACATTTTGAAAATTTTGAATTGAATAAAAATATTGATATTAATTTAATGATCAATTAAATTTAGTCAATGCAGAGTGTTCAACGAAGTACGACGACTCCTAGCAAACAGTTTCGTTGGAGTGTGTGTACAAGAAGCAAATAATTTTAATATCTTGTATAAAAAATAAAGGAAAAGATCACCTCTCTCTCTCTCTCTCTCGATGGAGAACCCGAACCGACCTCAACAGTCAGGTATCATCGTTCAATTAATTAGCTCCTTTCGATCTCTATTCTCAATTACATATATGCGTATGTATATCTTTGTTCCTGATTATATGTATTTTGTTCAATCCAATTATATCGTTCCTGGGGCCTTTATTCTTGTCCATCACATAAAAGCTTCGATCTTCTCTTTTTAGTTATATTTCATATGCGTGTTTGTTGTTGGTGTATTGCTGAATAAGAATTCCTCTAGTTTTCTGTTTTTGCTTTCGAATTTTATGCCACTTTTTATCTGGAATATTGAGTTGGAACTTTTTATTTTAACCATGATAGGGCAGGACTTTGCAGTCATACCTATAACAAACAATCGATGCTCGTAATATATGTATAACAATACTGTTAATCCTACTGAAATATTTTAGATTATGAATTTATTGAGTCTAAATATAGACTATGTTGAAAGTATTAGTTTATGGAGGGGTGAGGTTATTCTGTAATTTTGTTTTTGATGTTAGTACTCTGTCGCTATCTATCTAGAAGGTTTCAATATGATTTTTATTGTTATTTTGTAATTTGACATTTGTGCTCTCTCCAAATTTTGATTTTCCGGTTTGTGCCTATTACAATCCTGTAATTAATAGAGTTTTCAGATATATTCCATAGAGAAAGTCCAAGCAGTATTCATTGTGTTGATACTGCTGTATTTTTTAACCCAAGGGGGACACCCCTTTGTAATTATCTAATACACATTATATTATTGTTCTTTGTTCTAGGTACCAGTGCTCCTCCAAAACCTTGGGAGCGATCAGGGTCTTCATCTGGTCCTGCGCCTTTTAAGCCCCCATCTTCTGGGAGCACAAGTGATATTGTTGAAGCCTCTGGAACAGCAAGGCCGGGTGAAATTGTTACAACAGCGGATGCAAATACAGTTGCAAACAGAAATGCACTTGGGAGACCTCTACCATCTAGGCCTTGGGAGCAGCAAACATATAACAACACCACTGCATTAGGAGGAGGTATTGTTATCTATATTCAGTTGCATGTATATATAGTTTCATGTTTTTCTCCTAAAACCAGTACATCCTTAAGCTTTGTATTAAAACTCTCTATATATAATTCTGTATGTAGCCCTACTACTATTGCACTACAGTACTACCTTGTCATAATGACAAGAACAAACTGAAAAGTTACTGCTTATAACACTACTAACTGTATTGAAGGAACTTATCAAACATGTGATGTCAATATTGAATCCAATGTACATTTATGTTATCCTTCTTGTTGATATATGACAAAAACCCAAAAGATTCATCAACTATCGCACCCAAGAAAATCACGTAAACCCATTTTTGTCTTGAAGGACATTTTACTATATACAAAAGTCAACTCACTTAGAGAGCATGTATAAGCATGGCGTACTGTACTGATCACTGTACAGTTCTATTGTATGCATAGTTATGATCCTGGTGACATTCTTTTAACTTCTATCGAGGTCTTTAACTCCTCTGTTTTTGCCTTTGCAATATTTTATCAGATTTGATACACTGTTCAGTGTTTTGATCGACTACTTTAATGTCTGATTGAGCTTAATGTGAAACTCCCAGGTGTTGGTTACGGTTCCGGTTTAAACTATAATTCTGGTTATGGTTCTGGAACTTACGGATCATATGGGGCTGGAGGGTCTTATGGAGGAGGAATGTATGGAAATAGCATGTATCGAGGAGGCATGTATGGTGGCACTGGAAGTCTCTATGGAGGAGGAATGTATGGTGGGGGAATGTATAACAGTAGTTTTGGAGGTGGAATGGGTAGTTATGGAGGAATGGGGATGGGCATGGGAATGGGTATGGGTATGGGTGGTCCTCCATATGGCGATCAAGACCCAAACAATCCTTTTGCTGCTCCATCATCTCCTCCAGGTTTTTGGGTTTCTTTCATGCATGTGGTAAGTGACATATTATATTTTTATTGTTTTTTATATGCATTTTTTATTAAAGATTTTTCAAGTGTGTTTGAGGAATATATCAGTACCACAATATTTGGCATTGATGACAATTCTAATCGAGATCTCATTTGCAGAATTCAGTTTAATCTATCTAGCTGCAAAGCAGAATATAGATGTAGTACTCCGTTCTAGTCTGTAGTTTGTGCTTAAGAAGAGTCTACCTCTCATTGATGTCTCAAATTTCAATATATGAGAATAGGTCCCATTTTTATTTTACTTTGACTTGCAGCCAAACACAGTCAATATCCGCTTCCAGACCCTATGTCAGTTGGATAGATAGATGGCATACATGTTGATATCTACTGAGCTAACATGAAGATGTTTGTTGTGCCTTTTTGCATTAGCATTAAGCTCTTCAGAAAAATGAACATGTATCTACATATTTATGTTTGCAGATGAGTGAGCTATAGAAATCTAAGGAGTCAGCATAAATTGCATAAATATTTGTGGTTTTATACTAGCTACATTTTTTGCCTTATCATAATTTAAGATTATGAGTAAAGAAGTTTTGCATTATTTTGTGCTCTGGTCTCGCTTCTTTTTATATCTCGAATCCTAGGACCTTGGGTTCTGCACTATGTCCAATATATTTATCACAGCTTCCCTTCTCTTCTGTTATAATGGCAGATGCAAGGTGTGGTAACCTTTTTTGGCCGTGTTGCTATGTTAATAGACCAGAATACTCAGGCTTTTCACATGTTCATGTCTGCACTTTTACAGGTATGTATAGTATTCTCGTGTCCCTGTGTAAACTAAAGACAATATTGTACGGTTATCTTCTTGTTTTTAAAAGTAATGGTCAACATTTTCTCTTTCATCTGATATATTATGAACTTGATTGTTTTAAATTGGGCTGTATGCAGTTGTTTGATCGATCAGGCATGCTGTATGGAGAGCTGGCTAGGTTTGTATTTAGATTGCTTGGAATCAGGACGAAGCCCCAGAAAGTCCAGCCCCCTGGACCTAATGGACTTCCAGGTCCACATAATTTCCCAGGTGGTCCAAATTCCTTGGAAGGTCCCAAGGTTGCTCCATCTGGTGCATGGGATGGTGTATGGGGAAATGAACCAAGTAACTGAGAATACCACATGATATGCTCATTTAAATTGTCTGCATTGAGTTGAAGGAGATCAAATGAATTGTGAAAGTGATGCCATGGCCTGTATAGATCAGATCTCCCTTTACCGCCTTGTCAAGAAATTATAGATTGTATTCTCCTCTCGTTATGTGTATGCTACTCAACTTATTATTGTTATTTGTGTGGATCTGTAAAATTTGAAGACTTGTATTTGATGTAAAATCAGTATACCTTTTCCAAGAAAGCGAGTACACATTACAATTGGTGGTTGGGAGTTATGAATGACAAGATGTCAGGACTTTTGAAATATAAATTTCTTTTTCCTGAAAAGTTTCTTTGCAGCTTCCTGATACTAATTTTTTTTTTTTTGTTACATTTGGTGAAGTTACTGAAAGGAATTTCCATTTGGATATAGTTTTTTTTAATAATATTCAGAAGTATATCCATTCACATTACCCTTGTAAAATACTAAAATTCAAGAAGATTAAAAGATGAAATAACAACATTATATTCTCGGGTAAAAGAAGGGACACAATGCAATATATCACTGGTTTGCTGCATGAGCAGTTGTACGATTCACTTTTTCATCGATCTGCTTTAAAATGCCAGATACCTGCACAAAATACACCCTCAGTGGAAATTTCAAGCCAAAAGCATTTGATTCAAATCATCATACAGTTTGAAGTTTTCTTACATCAAAGCACAGCGATAAAATTGGTGAATATTGATCTAGTAACGAATATATCTTATGTAGCAGGCCTAGGAGTGCATCAACTTCATCCCCCAGCAAATCAACCTATAATCACACTGAAGAAACTTCATTCCGAATAAAATTAATGCTAAAAGAAATGGGGAAATTGGTTTTATTTTTCTGTCAATGCATGAAAACAGTAAAAACTACGCGAATCTGTACCTCATTTTCAGCTAATTGAAGATTATAGCATCTTCTAGCAAATGCATCTCTGTATAGCAAATTATTTTTCCTCACTACGGTTGATGCTTGAAATATCAGATCAACCTTTTGCTTCAGTTTTTCCAACCTGAAAGGATGGTAGTATTCAGTTGATTCTAAAATTTTCAAGTAAACAAGTGATATACATGCAGAAAATATTACATACCTTATATCATTTATTTGTAATTTCTGTTCCGCCATGGTCTTGAAATCCATAAGTAACTTTTGAAACCTTATGAGAGGTGAGAACACAATATCCGACGAGCTACCTAGGATTGATTGGATGGTTTTCAGTTTGGCCAAAGACTTCCCTTTTTCATGTAAACTCTCTAAATCATCAATTTCAATCCCCCAACTACATTGTGGATCCTTCAGTAGTTCCTTACTTGTGCTGAGCTGATGCATAGAAGAACTTTGTAAATTTTTACTCACTAAACGGATGGCAGTCACGTATCCACTCGAAGGATTTGCAGTGCCAAATTGGACCAGCTCTACTGGCCCTAAATTCTCAGCATTTGCCTGTGGCATCAGATATATGTTCAGCTCCGGACATTTTGGAAAAGAAAGAGTTTGTTCATTAGATTTCATGTAACTGTTCCCTGTATTCTTAATATATATCATATTTTCTGAACGATGACACCAATTCAAGATTTCTTTCATACTCCTAACAATGTTAGGCCAACAGATATTGAAATTCTGAAATTCATAAGCCTCTTTTTTTATCTTTGAGGCGTCGACTATTTCTCTAAGCAGCACAATGTCAATATCCTCCTTGAATGAACTTTGTCCAGGGTCAAGTAAATTTTGATGTTGGCATATTGCAAAATAGGCTTCATTTCTAATGTATTTGACAACTTGCTCAGATACAATCCGTTGCTTTTTATTACCCGATATTTCAGTGACATTACATCCCATACTTGTCTTGAATTCATTAACCATTTCCCGCATAAAGATTGTACATATATCTTTCTGAAGTTTCTTCTGCAGGCAGCAATGTTGATGCTCTTCAAGTGCTGCATCATAGGTAGTAGTCAATTCTTTAATCGTCTCTCTATAAAAGGTAAAGTAAATTTCATCCCTTATAAAGCTCTCACTCTCACTATCACACAACTCCAAGTAGAAATTTTCCAGTAGATCTTTAAAAAGAATTTTCTGTGTATCTTCAGCTACCAGTTGTTGCAATTCTGATGCACACTTTTCTTCTTTGATTCTATTTCTCTCCTCTATTAACAGTTTTTTGTAACTACACGATGTCCCTTTCTTCCTCTTGTCATGATCCAGACAGGCTGGAGTCTTGGTCCATTTTTTGTCCTCGAATTTAATAATACTGTCTAATTTCTCCACCAAATTACGAATCCCCCTCTCAGTGATTCTGGACTCATCACGCCTTTGTCCAATTCCTTTGTTACAACCAAGTAACTTTCTCTGTTGCCTCCAGATAAAATATTCATGATTTCGTATCAGCTTAGCCACGTGATTGTTGGTTTCAGCTGTTAGATCCTCTGCAGCTAACTCCTCCATATAATCAGAACCACTTGTTCGCAGGAGTGCGTTATAATGACCTTGACCCCTTGTCTCAATATTTTCATTTCTAATTATAAGAGTTGCAAGTTCATCCCTCAATCTAGTCATCACTTGAATCAATTCTAACATATGCAATCCACTAGAAACTTCAACATTTTTCTTGAGATCACGGATGAATGCTTTTGTAACCGTTGATGTTGTTTCTCTTTCAATCATCCACCGCGCTTGCTCTTCTAGTGGACAAACCTCGGCACTTTGCATTCTTTGGAAACCAATCCTTAATGGTTCTTCTAAAATGTCAATGTCAGAGCTCATTGGTTCAGTCACTAAGTTTTGTTCTGGCCTAGTGTACACCTCCTTGTCCTCTGAGAAATACCAATTCTCATACTCATTTAATATATCTGCATCAGTGTCAACAAGTTTTTGTTTAATATTCATAACTTGTCTATCAATAGAGCTTCTAAGTTGACAAATCTCCCTTTCTTTTGCTTCATCCCGGTTATTGGCCTGAGAATTAAGAATAAAATCCTGAAAGCTCTTACTTTTAGCTCTTTCAATCTCAATACTAGCATATAAATGTCGGATCTGTCTTTCTTTAGATGCCAATGCATGCCTAAGCTTAAACTCATTCTTTGATCTTTCAATCAACTCAGAATCTTTTTCTTGGATTGCGGTCTTCATTTTTTCCAGACGCGCTTGGAGAAGATCTTGGAGTTGTATCAGGTCTACTAGCATGTTATCTCGGCAGATACAACTGTCCGTTTCTTGTTGAATCAAATCATAACAAGCCTTTATTTGAATGATGGAAAGTTGATAGAATATAGATCTCTGGTGCAGGCACTCTATTGGCCCATCTGGAGACTCTACTTTTTCATAAGCATTGTCCATGGCAGAGCTTAGAAGTCTCATCAGTATTGAATCTGACCTGTATCCACAATTCATTTCGTCAATATTTTCATCCATTTTCTCATTAATCTTGGTGGTCACAGCAAGTTTGAAGGTTATTTGGGTGAGCTCCAAAAATTATGGATCTCTGTAACAGAATACACAATCTCCCTCTTCTTTTTATGTGTTTATGTGTTAGAGAAAAATTGAATAAACCAAAAACATAAATTAAAACTTTCTTAATCTTGAAAATAAAAAAAAAAACTAAACCATGTAATCGAAGACTCTAATCCAAATCAAAATCACAAGTCTATTATCTGATAATGTAAAGTTGAAATCATATAAAAGCGAATTAGACAATGCACCGCAGCTGCTAGGAAAATAGAAACAATATAAATTTTTTGGCCTAGCTAAAAGGAGTGCAAGCATGATACATCAGTTGCTCAACTCCTCTATACATGATAAAAACGGACTGTAGACTTAAAGAACAGGGGCTTATGCATCATCATCTGTCAAGGCGAATTTTGTTTTTCAAATTCTATATTCTTTTTTGTTAAAAATTAATCATTTTAAATCCTGGCTGATATCAAAAATCGTTAACCCTGTTGTTTTCTACCCCCAGTTTCACCACATAATTTATAATCACCAGAACCCTGAACATGCACTAACACAGAAAAAATTGAATCGATGGAAAATCCGGCAGTGATGCTTATTTTTCTACAAGTATGCTTATTACTCGTAATTCTATAAAATAAATAAAGTCAGGACTTGGGAATTTCCTTGAGGCCAAACAGCAAAAAGTGCTTTTGCTGCTTTATCTTACGCTGTTACTTAGCGTAAGATAAAGCAGCATCAACTCCCTTGCGTGTATAAATACCCCCATCAACTCCCTCCAAAATAGTCTCTTGATGTTCGAATTTCATGTCTCAGATTCTTAGTCAACTACTTGTCTTAGTGTTTATGATCACTTGGACTCACTTTGTTCAATCCTTCTCTGTTGTTTTCCTCTACTGGTTGTACTTTGTTTCATAGCTCTTCCATCCCCTCCCTCGTATTATAATAAATATTTTACTAGCATTATTCACATACTATTATTTTAGCTAGCTTTATGGCATTCTCTAGTGGAATAACAACTTCTTCAGGTTCACTTCACAACACAGATTTGTACCAGCAGCAGCAGCAGCTTCAGAGGAAGATGTCGAATCGTGAATCAGCTAGGCGGTCTCGGGTACGAAAGCAGAAGCACTTGGATGATCTGATGGCTCAGCTGGCTCAGCTCAGAAAAGCAAACAATCAGTTGGTCATGATGATGAATGTCACCGCTCAACGTTTACTTCATGTGGAGGCAGAAAACTCTGTCTTGAGAGCTCAAATGGCTCAACTCGACGCCAGATTGGACTCGCTCAATGAAATCATTGGCTTCTTGGATGCTGAAAAGGAAGGGTTTGCCTTGGATGAGGAGTTCTGTTACAATGCTGTTAATGACTCTGCGGATTTGTTCCATGAGTTATATGTATGCTAATCAGCTACCGATCATGGCTTCTGCGGACATGTTGCAGTGTGAACAACCCACAAGGGAGCTCACAGGGTTGGCCTTAACAGCTATTACTAGTATTTTATTATGTGAATACACTCTTTGAGATCTTCGAAAGCACTGTTGATGTGTTCTTGTGGCATGAAAAATATGACATGTATTTGGGTTTGCGTCGAATTGCTCTTAAAATCTCATGCACAACTATGTTACTTAAGCTATCACCAAAATATCAGCTAGAACAAAGAATCATGTAACAGAAATAGTATGTGCTAGAGGGATGATGATATGTATGCTTATATGGTTCTTGCATATATTATGGGCAATAAGGATGTCTTTGAGTAAATATTGTAAACTTTTCAGTAAGATTTACGGTGTTTGCTTCTTAATTACTCAGGTATTTTAGAGGTATTGATATAAGATCTGAATTCTGAAAAACATGTATAATGCTCTGCAATCTGAGATAAACTAAATGAACTTAGGTTTGAAGTCTTTAACGTAGAGTGTGATACGACCCCAGGGATTATCCAGTGCCTTAACACACTAGGCATGAGTTCTCACACTATTAGTGAAAGTATACTGATATCAGGGAATCTGAACTCAAGACAACTGGATTAGCATTAATTCCATCGCCTTAAACATATTACAACCACTAAATTCATATCACAGAGATCATTGTAGATCTGTCCCTACTCTGATACCATGTACAATCATCTCTCTCAAAAGTTAGCAGAAGCAACGAAATGAATTTTACCCTTAGCCATGTACTCCATGTACCGGTGTCACTACTGAAAACGAAAGCTGCCTGAAAAAAGAAAGATTTCAGTAGTGAAGTTCTTCCCAACCATGTTTGGAGCTCTCACATTTCCATCAAAACATCTATTGTTAGTTTCCTTTCCATGTCAATAGTGGAGTGGACACCGACCATGGATAATGAACCTATCAAATTTCCAGATGCCAAACGCGCATTTTGTACATAGAAATTGACAAAACATATATACATTGTCCAAACAAGGCAAAAGAATATGCACCTTGATCTTTTTCATGTGAAGAAAGTAGCAAAGCAACATTGCAATTCTGAAAATGAAAATGCAACTTGATTTCACAAAGGTATAAAGCCTAATACAATCTTCCATCTTTAGACTCCAATAACTTTTGTGCCTCTTAGTCAAGTAAAGAAACCAAACACCACAAAGTAATCAAGATTCTCTGTAAAAATACATTCATCCACTTGTCTGATATCATCCATTCTACTGCGCTTCTCTTGTACTCATACTTTTTTCTCATAGTTTATCTGCAGAAGATGTTGGAAAAACAGTGTTCTGAGATAGCCTCTGGATTCCAGATAGAAATCTGAAAACCTGTGTAATTAACATTCATTATATCAAGATTAGTGTAAATTAAGTATGTTTTTTTAAGGTAACACTTATTAGATCAATGATCATCATGAGATGTCATAATATATACTTGCAAGTTGGCACCTTTAGCTATGCAAACACTCATACACTTTCCTTTTCCCCCCTCTTTTTCTTTTAGAACAAGGATTGAATTCTTTCTTTAGGGCAGTGACATCATATATACTTGGAAGATAACTAAAACTACACCATTTCCATTTTTTAGATTAAAATATAAGGTAATGCATCATCGCCTTTTTACACGTCACTAATTATTTAAGCAAAGGACGACCGGCCTGTTGAACAAAAGATTATCTCATCTCATCAGAAAAGAACTTTACCCATGTTTCTTCTTTTTTGTAGATAGCTTTATAAAGGGTCTACAAGCTATAAGTTGTGATTAATTTCCCACCCTTGTGTTTCTTTTGATTTTCAAATGAAACTTCCCACTAAAAAGTATAGTTAGAGATGAGGGCTGATTTAGCTGTGGTTTCCTATTGGAGCCTATTGTATATTGAGGACAAAGATGATGAGATCTTTCTAATGCCTTCCTCACCAAGTTTAAGTAGACACATTGTCGTAAAGGTCCGAGTAGGGTCTGAGAAAGGTAAGTATGTGCGCATAAATTTATCCCTAATCCTCATTTTCTTAACAAACAAAATCGTTTCTGGGATACATGCACATACATGGGAGCAAAGTTACGATTTATTTAATAATTTTATTAGTATAGAGTAGGAAGGAACATTTATTTAATAATTTGGATTGAGATTGAATAGAGAATATTAATCACATTAAAAAATTGTAAGAGAAGATAGCTAATGAGAGAAGATAGAAAAAGTTGAATGCACCAAAGTTAAAGGGAGTGGCAGAGGCAACACTACAAAGGTGATCTCACCATATTTGAAGATTCCTTGGTCCTTTTTCATATCAACTTTCCATGAATCTCGGCACGCAAAGCCTCCCTAGTCCTTGGATCACGAATCTTCGGAATCACAGAAGCAGCAGAAAATTCTGATGAAATGTTGTAATTTCCTCTGCACACTTAAGAGATTCATTTGATAAGTTGTCAAGTCGATTTCAGAATCTGCAATTAATTTTGATGCGAAAGGCATTCATTAAGCTGGCATGTTTTACCATGCAAACAGTGTAAAGATGGTTTATTTACTATCTGTAACTAGGTTCACATTCAAGTTGAATAGAATGAGCAGTAGTATATGCAGAATTAGGCATGATTCTTCTATATTGATTCTTGGGTCCAAAAGTGACCTTACAAAGTGCAGTCCCCACTCCTAGAATGCTGGAAACAGGCACACACATAACCCCATTAACACTTGGAGTTGTGTGTCTGAGGTGCCCTTTTTCTAGTTGCCACCACATGCTACTATGATCCCGATCGATGAACCAACAAGCATGTTAAATCTTGTGTTAATCAGTCAAACATATTTTATCTTCAAATTAAAGCGAGCCACATCAGTAAAGCTTGTAACTTTGAGTACCATCCAATAACAAGCCCAGTTCAAATTTGCCATGTCAAATAGTAGCCACACCAGTGAAGTCTGCAGCTCTGGGAAACAAAGGATTTGTTTCTTCACTTTCTGGTTTGAGCTGGACCATGACCAAACACACAAATTGATGTCACCTTTAGCTTTTTCTCCGAGTAGCTCCTCCTTGCCACAGAATGTCCCAAGATGGAAAAATGTGTGTAAAGAAATACCCTAAGGGAGTGGGAAATGAGGCTAATTCAGAATTAAACCAGGATATGCCATCTGCTAGTCATTAGGAATTCACCTTGAAAAAAGAAGACGAGAAGGATTATATATTGATGAAACTAAAAGAAATATCCCTTGCACGTCATCATTCAAGTGTTAAAAATACGAATACTGTAAATGATGTGAGCATGGAGCAGAGCAGCAGAGATATCAAGAGAGAAGGTTGAACCTGATACATACCTCGTATTCTGATGTCGCAAGTCAGGTATGTTATTATTGTCTACTAGTATCTGCTATCTTATATCAATTGTTATATCTATTAATCCTTTGGTGTTCATTTGCAGATGATGAAACAGCTAGAAGAGCTAGAGGATTAATAGATGATGAAACATCTATTAAGCACAAGTTGGTACGATATATATAAGATATTTTGGTTTTGCTTGCAGCCTGCACTAGTTTCTGAAATCTTGTCAAAGGATTAGATCAAATTAAGTATAGGTCAAACTGTGGAACACATTTTACTTCCTAGCACTAGCACACCTTTACTAGACATTTAAATGGGTCAAATTAAACCAATCGTTTTTATCTCTTATAATGCCTTCTCTTTTATCCTCCACCAATGTCCCGAAACATTTTCAATGCCATATATAAACAACTGTGATCCTGTTTCTCTTGATTTTCATCTCAAAAAGTTATTAGTCTTAATGTTCTGCTAACCCAACAATTACATTGCAACACGGATACTCTAAGCTTAAATGTCAGAAATATGTTGACACCAGAGATGGAGTCAGAGTATAAAGCCGAAAACATTAGCCAAACAGCTTATTAGTTACTCAACTAGTCAACTTCACTGCTAAAATTTGTACAAGATATATAACTACTTAAGCATTCAGAATGGTGTTCTGGTTCATGTATCTGTAGACTGTTGTAGTCTATACATGTGAAAGTTTGCATTCCCCTAAATTAAGTTATCAATAAGTAAAAGTGATGGAAAAGAAGAAAACAAAATTATCAAGAAACTATTTAAGCCACTTAAATCCGAGGGTTCATATCACTTTACTGTTAACTTAATCAATCCACTGACCTCTAAGACTTAGTAGTGCTCCAACAACAGCAAAAGTGCTTTTCCTTGCCTTTTCAACTTTGAATTCTAATAAAAAGCATAGCAGCTAGCTATTGTATTTGTTTATAATAAATTGTTGAACGAATCGGATCAATTTGAGGTATAACTCCAATAATGCCTTGGACACTTGAAGTAAATGTAATGCCATGTATATTCTCTCAAGTGCAAAAATGGTGCTTCTAAAAAGGCTCTGTCTCCTCTTCTTCCTCGTAGTTATCTCCGCATCACTTCTGTCAACTGCATACACAGGTTCGGTTTCTTAGTTGCATTGTTCTATGTTTTTACAAGCATCCATCATCATGAGCACACTCTGCGTAATTTAGCACTAACCATGCATATGTACAAGAAAGTACTCTGTAAGACTGTATTAAAGATTTGAGTCAAGTAGATATTCCTTCATGCAAATGAAACAAATACGGCTCATTCTAATCGAAAGCACGAATTGTATGTAAAGGTTCGCCATGATGCCATGCTCAAGAACTAATGCCTGATAAAACTGTCTGTAGATGCAGGTCAAGGACTGCCCAAGTATGTAGACTTTGAGAAGAAGAAGTCTGTTGAGGCACATACAAATGATCAGACAAGAATCAGCATCCATAAGAGGCTTCTTAGAGTTAAGACAAATGATTACGGAAGCTATGATCCTGCGCCAACATTTCACAAGCCCAAATTCAAGCAAATTCCAAACTGATCTTCGCAACAGCACAAATTCCAAATCATCTTCGCTTGAGCACAATAAAGTAATGAATCGCTCGTAAATAATTTTCAATTTCCATGCAGTGTATATGTAAGTAAACATGCTATCTCGACGTTGCAATCGTGGATTTATATGCAATACATAATTTTCATATAGGTTTAAGTTTTTTTTGCTTCTGAATAAAATTTTAATGTTTAAATTTTTACACACCAAAAAGAAAATCTTAAAAAAAAAGTTATGAACCTACATTTTATTGGAGCCTTATAATATGTGCCAAGCAGTTGAAAACCCCCGTAAAGAAATGATAGGGACGGAGGGAGGATGATACATTGCAATTTGCATGCGGCAAAAACAAAATCTCATAATTTATAGAGTTGGATAATTCAATCACGACCTTTTAACAAATTTGGTGAACTTATTTCATGAACATTCCTTCAATGAGGTCCATGATTGTACAAAAACCAAGCAAAATCACTAGATACAGTTACTGATGCAGCATAAACACCAGCTTTATAATGCAAAACGACTGAATGATGAGATTTCATAAAATTAGAGTTGAGATGCTGACGGACCTGACTAGATCATCTGAACTTTACAACCACACAAGATATATCATCGGTGCTCTTCCTTGCAAGTGCTTCTTCAGTAAGTTGCTTTGCCGCTGTTTGAGGACATTTTGTGTGCTTAATACAGTCCACAGCTTCTTGATTTGACAAAACCTGACAACAAATGTGGATGCAATAATGTCAACAAAGTAAAACAAGAAATAAAAAACTGCACAAACATAAGTTTTATGATGCAGTTTAGACTGTGACAAACCGACAGTCTGGAGCGTAAAAGAAATTAACCTTCCATATGCCATCACTTGCTAAGATAAGAAAATCTGTACTCTCACTTATGGTTTCAACCGACACGTCTGGTTCTGAACTAAGGTGCTTCTTCAAACTCCTATCACCAAAGGCTCTGGCTACTGCTAGTTGCCCATCAACACGAGGAACATCGCCTGGAATCAATAAACAAACAAGAAGAGATATAAAAATACAAATAAAAAGTTGCACAAGGCTCTCCGCTTGGGAATCAGTCATGATTAGAAAGTTCCCATTTATAATGTAATTGTAATTAATGGTCTAATAAATCTTTGCTTTTAGACATGAACAGGGAATTTTATGTGACTAGCACTAAATATATATACGTAATTAAAGCCGATGCCAAAATGGAAACTCAAGATGAATGAAAATATAATGTAAGATGATAATGGTAGATCAAATCTTATGCAATAGATATTAAACAGAAGATCATTAATTTCGTTCCATTTCCCTTCAGATTTCTTATTCTTCCACTAGACTATTGTCAGGCAAAAATTCTTAGAGACTCCCAGTTCACAATTAAAGCATCAATTACCTGCAGGTACAAAAATAGAAAATCAAGATTAATAATAGTATGATCTAAGAACAAACTTCATGCATAAACTTAAGCAACAACAGCCCTCCTATTTTATTCTCTCCAACCAAATACAATTTCAATAATACAACAAGTAGAGGCTGCAAATTTGTATGAATGTTTTGTCACCTGGAAAGTTAGATACGAAGCCACCTCTGTCCTCTATACTACTTCGCTCCTTACTAGGCTCATGATCTATCGATAATTGTTTCGCCACTCCATTTTTGCTAATGACAGCTCTAGAGTCCCCGACATTAGCCACAACCAGCTTTTTACAATTTATTAAAATTGCTGTAACTGCAGTTGAACCCCCTCTACCTAGATCACTTGCTTTATCCAATATAGTTTTATCAGTTATGTGATATGCTCGTCTGACTGCCTTCTCAGTCTCAGTCCAGAAATCGGGCTGTCACAACAATAAGAAAGAGTAAGAACTATCACATTAAGCAGTTATTGCCATACATCATGAAAACGGAGCGAACAGTAGAAATATCGTGACTAGAGTATCTCTTTGCTTAAATTATACATAAAATTTGATAAGTCAATAGCACCTCATTGATTATGTTCTCAAACAGATGAGTCTTCAGGTAATCAGGAATATCATGGCTCAAATGACCATCATATATTGCAAAGAGGCCAAGCTCATTGTCGTCAATTTGCTTAAACTGTGCAAAAACATAATCTTCCATGTCATGATATGATTTTCCCTTTACCAAATGATATCCATGTGTTACATGCTTTGACATTTTACTCTTTCCTTTTCCACTTTCAGCTGACGATGAGCCAAACCCAACCTTTTCCTGCAAACAGAAATCTTACATATTAAAAAAAGGCCGAAAGAAAACAATTTCTGTTTGAACACAGGAAAAAAGAACTACAGAGTGACCGAGTCCTACTCTAGAGAAACAATGTGACTTATAGCTACCGACTACCGTGCACATAAATAAAACCATGGGACTGCTGTCTTGAAGTCTCACCCCAACAAATACAAAACTCATGTAAATATGTTACTGTGTTCAGGTTTACAGTAACATCAAGCAAAAAGGCCATGTCACCACCATATCAAAACTAAAAGCATGACTAAATGGCACTCAATAAGGTAAATGCTAAAGTTTACAAGGTTTAACCACCATCAAGGGCCAACTATATCTTTCGAAAGTAGTGATTGCCTAGATAATAAAATTGTACTCGAACCTAAAACTACACAACAGATTGGCAATCACATTTATTGGCAATCACATCTGGCAGTATAACAAACACCACAATGCTAATTTATCAGTTGACAATCGTCAGTAGCACGTGTTAGGCAAGAAATTATTTACAACTTCCGAGTACCGAAGGCTGCCGGATAATTGACTAAATATAGCACAGATCTGGCAGTTACATAACATGAGGGTTTCCTAATTCATAATGAGGCATCAAGTTGTTTTCGAATTTTGGCCTTAGACTTGTCATAAAACAGGACATACTGATCCCTGTATAAGATAACAGTTAATCCCAAAATTAAGAAATCAGGACAACAAATCTCATTTGATCTAATGTAGTGATCTTAATTTAAGCAGATAATTCAAGCATACATCTAAGTAAAAATAAATAAAAATTCATCTGTAGTAAAGTCAATGAACTTGTGAAACAAACTATATACAAAAACTCCACGAGAGAGAGAGAGAAAAACTAAACGAGAGAGAAACCTTCATCTTGTGGAGGATATCTCTTCCATTCATAGCTGCTGCTGATGCTTAACAACTACAACACTTGGTAATAATTCAGAACACACGGTCAAGTAGAGAGAGATGTTGGGGAAGTAGTTTATATACTTGTGTGAGTAAGAAAAGAGCAGCTGGTCCCTACTTTGTATTAGTCCGCGTTGTTGTGCAGTGTCATCACGCGGTTGCGCCATATTAAATACTCCCATCTTCTCGCCCTTTTTTTCTTAGCCCTACATGACGACCCGGAGACCCATCATATGGGTTGCGGGTAGGGGTGGCAGTTTCGGGTATCGGGTCGTGTTCGTGTCAGCAATCGGGTCAATTTCGAGTCGATTTCGGGTCAAGTTAAAATCACTTAAAATTGAATAAAACTGTAAATTGAAGTTATTAAAAACGAAATTAGAATTTCGGGTCATGTCGGGTCCATTTCGTGTCAAAACGGGTGATTTTCGGGTCACTTTCGGGTTTTGTCTCAGTAAATCGGGTTACGGGTTTGGGTCGGGTTTGGGTCGAGTTCGGGTCGTGTCTGATATTGCCAGCCCGAGTTGCGGGGAGTCCCATGAATATTAATCACACTTTTTTGGTTATATATTTATTTAGTTTGAAAAACTAAAGTATAAAATTTTGATCACAAACATGGGCCGGTGCTGAGGATTATAGGGCCCAGTGCGAAAAATAATTTAGAGCCTTTTTATAAAATATATTAATCATATTTGAACTTATTTAAAAGTATTATTCTTAAATTCAAATTAATAAATAATTCATATTAAATAAATATGAATTAGCAAAATTATTATGAAACTCAAAAAATTGGTAAGGAATGATTAAATGATAATGCTAAAATTTAGATAAAAAGAATAATGAACCGCATAAAAGTCTTACTTTAGAGAAATGAAAAATAGAACAAGAAATAAAAGGAAATAAAATGATACAATGACAAACTTTAAAATTATTTTATAATAATTAAAATTCTAAAGTGTGTTAAATGAGGACATTATTGATAAGTATTCTCTATAAAATTAATAATAATGCAGAATAAGCATGTAAGTTTTAATTGAATCTACATGTCCAAACTAATTAAAATGAATAAAAAGTATAAAATAAATTTTAAATTAAGTAGGACTGGTTACTAACACTTTAGCAGCAGAAAGTCTGGAACGTAGATAATAAAAAACTGAAATACAAATAAAACTCTGCATGGGATGGCGGCATCAAGCCATATATTAACTGTAAACTTTATTTTGGGCCCTTGGCTCCAGTGGGCCCAGTGCGGGAGCACTGGCTGCACTGGGCCAGGACCGCCCCTGGACTTCAGATGGGGGTGTATTTTTTCATATATAACAGTTATACGGCATCTAGAAGAATGATCGAGTCGAACAAACATTTAATAGATTAACATACTTGTCTTCATACCCAAGATGAGACAAATAAGTGATGTTGAAATCGACGATGGTATATTGATAAATCCTTACTCTGTGTTCACCATCATTTCCAAAAAAAATCCGTTTGAGTTATCAACCACAAATGCAATTCCCGGAAGACTTTTATCGATAAATCCAAACCAACTCTCACAAAAGAAGGAGAGAAAAATCACAAACTCTCATCAGGGAGAGAAATCAAGCTATAATTAAAACAAACGAGAAAAAAATCCAACTGCAAACTAAAACAATCAGATCTGCACCATGGCCCTCCATTAGCAGATAATCGATCCACTCACAAATCCAAAAAAAACCTGTGGAAGATAATACGAACGAAAATCGAAAGTTTCGATGATATAGATCTAAGAAAACTTTCCCCAAATTAAAGAGGGAGATTTATTTAAAAAAAAAAACAAGAACAATCAAAGAACAAACAATTAAACGGAAAGATTTGGGGTTTTCCACCTCAAAATCGATGGAAGCCCCATCGGGATGAAAAGAGGGAGTCGGCTAGAGAGAACGAGAGAAAATAAGGCTAGGGTTTCACTGCCATACTCAAACTTAGTAAGAAATTAGATGGGGTGTATTGTTTTTTAATAAACATTTAATAATATTTAAAAATGAAATTATTACAAAATGTTCCGATACAATATAATTTTGATAAACTCTTTTAAAACTTTTAAGATTTTAAAAAAAATTATAAATTAAAGTAAACACGAATTCACTTAATTCCCGTATCAATTAATCTTATTTTTTTAGGATTTCAAATATCGGGAAATGGATTGTCTGCCACAATCTCAATCATGTAAATTTAGACTTATTTATGTATTTTATATGTTATGACAATAGATTAATTGTATTATTAATCTTATACAAATTCAAAATTACAGAATCGAAACAATCTTTTTAAAAATAAAAGCAAGTGAATATAAATAATTATCACCATCACACAAGTTCGGAAACTTACACAATCCTGAATATAACATCATACATGATACAATTAACATCTAATTTTTTTTTTTTTTTTGAAGAAAAGAAAATAATTCATTAAATAATAGCCATACGGCATCTACAAGAATGATCGAATCGAACAAACATAGAAAAAATTAACATGCCTGTCTTCATAGCTAAGATGAGACAAATAAGCGATGTTGAAATTGACGATGGTACATGTATAGATCCTTGCTCTGTGTTCACCATCTTTTTCAAAAACTCCGTTTGAGCTATCGACCACAAATGCAATCCCCGAAAGCTTTTATCGATGAATCCAAACCAACTCTCACAAAAGAGGAGAGAAAATCACACACTCTCACCAGGGAGAGAAATCAAACTATAATCAAAATAAACTAGAGAAAATCCAACTAAAAACTAAAGCAATTAGATCTGCACCACGACACGTAAGAGATAATCGATCCACCCACAAATCCAAAAAGCCCTCTGGAAGCGAATAAGAACGAAAATCAAAAGTTCCGGTGATATAGATCTAAGAAACTTTCCCTCTTGAAGAAGGAGATTTATTAAGAAAATCAATGGAAGAAGCAAGAACAATAAGAACTAGCAATCAAACGGAAAGATTTGGGGCTTTCCACCGGAAAACCGATGGAAGCCCCGTCGAGAATGAAAAGAGGGAGGCGGCTAGAGAGAAGAGAGAAAAAGAAAATTAGGGTTTCAGAATTTCTCACATGTTAATTAACATCTAATTTGATAGTCATATATATTAATTTAGTGTATACATTTTTCTTATAAAATTATATCAATAAATAATATTTATTATTTTTTAAAAATTGATTCAATTCAGTTTTCATTTAAAACTGAACCGCATTCACCAGAATCCGTTAGACTTTTAAATTTTCAATTTCAAATTCATACAATTTGATTTTTATCGATTTGATTCGGCTTTTTTCTCGGCATTATATCGTACAGAGTAAATTACAGTTTCAATATATTGCAAAGCGTGTACACCAACTTTTAAAAACTCTATATTTGGCGTACAAACGTTAAGTAGTTGCTTAACGCCGTTAGCAACCTTTTGAAAAAACTCGTGACTAAAGTAAAGTTTTCCCACATAACGGCTACAACACTGATCACTGATCTGAACCAAAACCCACTTTAAAAACTCTAAATTTAAAAACTCTAAACCTAAAATCATAATTTGCAAATAATATTATATTACTAAATTTATATTATCAATATAATTTTTCTTATAGTACTAAATTTATACTATCAATATTATTTTTCTTACCTGAAATAATATTTCAAAATTTAATCCATAAAATATCATAATTACAGTTAAAAAATTATAAAATCAAATTATTATAAATTTAATTGAATTAATCTTCAATCAGTTAAATATTCAATTAGACTTACTTTTGACGAACGAATTTTTTTTTAAAATATTTACATTTAACATTTATCTTCACAATAATTAATAAAAAAATTTATTAACTTATTAATATCATATTTAATACTAATTAAAAAATTCATTCTTTCCGTAAATTATTAAAAGGTGATTTAAAATATTTTTCAAATTCTATTATTCTTTTTGGTCAACACATATTGACTAATGTGGTGCTATTAAAACTCAAATCTGTTACTCAACTCTAATGACGTGTCAATGGGTAAAGCATACGTTATTTTTGAAGAAGAAAGTGGAAGGAGCGCTGCAATGAAAATGAGTGGGAAATTGTTTTGCGGAGAGATAATTGGGGTTAAGGATGACAAATATGGTTTTGGTAGGAATGCATATGAGTTTCATGACTCATTATTTGATTCTTACATTTCCATTGGTGAAACTCGTAAAAGAGGACCCAAGGGGGGGCATTCTATCAGCAGAAGTAAATATGTAGGCAGGGGAAGCGGCAGGTTTGGGCCTGGGCCTCATCGTGGCGAAAGCCAGTGGTCGCGTGAATGGATTTGCCTTGATGACTGTCCTTGATTGGCTGGATGCTTTATATACTATATGTGAAGGTGAAGTATCTTTAAACAACATTATACATCCTCTGTCTCACAAACTCCAAAAATGTGGACTACTTCGATAATTCTATTATCTATAATTTTCGGAATTCGAGAGAAGGCTTACTTGTAATGTGAGGAGGAGATTCCTTGGAAGAAAACTTTGGTTGTCTCTGTGTGTGGAGACATCTAAAGTTGTCTGTGTGTTGATTGACATCTAAATCATCCAGTTAGCCCATGTTAAAGCATTACAGAACGCAACCATTCGATCAATGTCTTTCATTTTTTTCTTGTCATCTTTAATAAAATCTCACCTGCAAATTAACATTTTATTCTTAACACTCTCTCTTCTGAATTTCGTAGTAAATTCACAAAATGAAACCTGGGTTTTTAGAGTATAAAATGTTTATTTTTGTGTAGAAGAATTATGGTAGAGACTTGCTTCACTGTTGTGCCATCATTGTCAAGTATTAAACATCAAAACGTCGTTTTTAAGAGGATCAAGATTAAAACACGGCCAATTTTTATCTTCAACGTCAATCAGGAATAAAGAATGAAATACTGATACCGCAACATTATAGTCCTGCATATATTTGACATCTAACATTTACTCATGACCGATGAAAGTATACGGGTTGGTGACTACCAAGATAAGAGGTCAAGAAAATATGGCATACGATAAGCATTTCAATCGACCAAACACAAGGTCAGATACGGGAAAATGCTCAAATATATAACAACACATGCAACCTTTTCTCATTGCCGTGCCCACTTTTCAGAGGAATATCAGTAGAATATTTTTAGAAATAATGGGGGTGTTTGTTTTTTCTAAAAGCAAGAGCTGCTTCCGTCTTCTGCTTCTCCTGACTCGTTTATGTAAATAAGCAGAAGCACTTTTAAAAAGTTGAGAATGCTAGCGTCTCTCTCACAGCTTCTGCTTCTTTTCCAAACACTTTATTAACTTATTTACTTCTCACTTCTACTCTACTTCTTTACTTTAAGCAAGAAATCACTTTTTTTAAGCTAACCCAAACGGTCCCAAAACCTGTGAACTCATTACAAATTTTATGTCCGGTAAATACATAATTTATGCTCTAAACCAAACTCCACATGAACTCATTACAAATTTTATGTCCGGTAAATACATAATTTATGCTCTAAACCAAACTCCACATTAGAAGAGCACAGATAACTTCGAAAACTAATTTGTATAACTAGCTTTTTAACCCGTGCAAGCATGGGCTGTTTTAAATTATTTTTTGATATATGTTCATTTTTTCTAAATTGAGATTTTTTGTATTACAAAAATATTTTAAATTGTATATTTATTTATATTTTAAGTCATATTATATTGATGTCTATATGTACACATATCCTCTTTATTATGATATTTATTCGAATATAAATACAAAAAATATACACTATTTAAAATTTAATTATATAATTAAATTACCACCCACCTAAAATTATTGAAAATTTGATACAAAAAATGAGATTCTTGCTGAATCAAAGTCTTTGTCATATAGTTATATATTATATTTATAAATATTTTTATATATATAATATAATTTTTTTGAATCATAATAATTAAATATTTTAAAAATTGGTCGCTTGACTGATTAATCGATAATCAGACGAATTCCTAAACCGATTTGGTAAAATTCAGTTAAATCGATGATTATTTGGTCAAAATTGGATTAATTAGACGAAAATCAGGTAGAATATTAAAATTAACAAAATTTGTGGGGAAAATTTAAAATTTTAAAAATGGTTAAATATATTATATATATATATAATATTAAATTAATTCCAAATAATGATCATGTTAATATTTATAGTGAGTAAGGGCAGATTAGTCTCTTTGAATTAAATTACTCATTATTATTGTATTAGATATATAATAGAATTTGGCAAAATTCGGTTAAAATCGATGGCTAATTGGACAAAAATTGGATTAATTGGTTAAAAATCAGGCCGAATATTAGAATTTACAAAATTTGTGGGGGATAGTTTAAAATTTTAAAAATCATTATATATATTTATTATTTTTACACATATATAATAAAAGTAATTCTGAATAATGATCCTATTAATCATTCTGATTAATCGTCGATTTTCTAATTCCCGCTTTTTATAATACTGGATATTTATTTATTTATTATTAAATCATAAATATAAATATATTATACATATATGTATTGGAGTTTTAGATATGAAGTAATTTAATGTATATTAATGATTAGACATTAATGTCTGATAAATACGTTAGTGTTAAAAGTCAATAATGACTCCTACATATATAAAAATATGTATTTTGAGCAAAGGGTAGTTTAGTCATTTTAAATTAAATTACTCAAAGTTGCTCTAGATATATAATAAATATTGACCTCTCTATATATAAAAATATGTATTTTGAGCGAATTAAACTAGCTTGATAGCCCATGCGAGGCACGGGCATGATTTAACTTAACGTGTTATTGATTTGCATTTAGATAGCTGCTTTTCACTGTAATAAGCAGCATGACCCAGAGCAGCCAATAGAGTTTGCTCTGTCAAACCAATTCGTAATTTTGTCTGTACACATTAATTCAACCGAATTATTAAAAGGAAGAGTAGTCAGCATAACATTCTCAGTCTCCAGCTGAATTCATATCTACCTGCAGTAAGCGGGTCATATATAGAGGCTCAAAATCAGTTGCAGCAACAAGGAGTACCTTGATATGGTTCTTTTTCTTCTCCTGACTATCTTTGCCAGATTCCTAACAGTTTTTAAGAAAGCAGATGCAAATTAGAAGTTACATGCCTATAGAGACACGTTACTAGTCTTAGTATGCACTTATTATGTTAGAGCATCTCCAAAGGCAAAATGTATAATGGTTGGCTATATTGATTGGCTATATGGATTATGTAAATTTTTTGCTAAGGGGACATGTATATGCTCCAACGGGATTATCTATAATTTTGCTTGTGTAAAATTATACCTAAGGGCTCACTTGGTTCGACAAATATAGCCAACCAAACATGGTTGGCTATATTTTTTTGCTAAGGGGTGGAGGGTTGGAGTGGTACAATTTTTACATAATATCTATAAGTGCCATCTAGATGCCACCTAGATGCCACATATACCGTTTTGCTAAGGGTTTTTGGGGTTGGAGATGCTCTTATAAGCATGTAACTCCAATAGTTGAAACCTCAGACTAAGTACTATTGGAATTTAAAAGTAGCTTCATATCAGAGATGTTATATAACAAGATTGAATAGTGGTTACACATGATGATAATAAATTGTCATTAAGCAATATTTGTTTGAATGAGAATGTTATTATGATAATCTATTTCAACCATTTCCAAATTGCTTCTTCTATGTAATAATCACTGCAATGTCAAAATAGCTCAATAATAAATCAAATAGCAAAAGTCAGACTGGATCTCCTTGGCAATGAGCTGAAATGTGTTAAAGACCTTAGTGACTTTCTCTCATTACTTTGTACTGCTTCCTAATCTGAGCTTCATTGCATCCACAAGTTTCATCCAGCACTTTAATAACACTCGCATTCCCAGTTCCAAGCTCCAACCCTTCATGAGCAGGTGCGATCCAATTCGCCAAAAGATAAACAACCGGAACCAAATCATCCACGACCACCAACAGCACCACTTGCCATTGACTCACTAGTCACTATCAGATGTTTCAGGTTCTATATAGAAGCGAGCTTGAAATGCTGCCAAGTGAGCATAATATGCTGGAGAACTGTCAAAAATATTATAACTCGTTCAGCAAGTTGAGTAAATTTGACAACAATCAGATATAAATTTTGAAAATAGAACCAGACTAACCAGTAAACATTACTACTCACCTATTAAAACAAATCTTGTGCACTTGGCCTAACTACAAGACACAAAAATGAAGCCAGTAAAATGCAGTAACTTTATGTATTAATTTTAATATGTTATTCATGAGCAAACAGTAATATAGGTGAACTTACGTGTAACATAGATTGTTAGTGAGGGACTGTAATCCATCTGCCGAGAACTTGTTCTCATCCCAAAGAACATGATAATGTGTTGGACGGCTAGTTCCCTGCTGCATAAAGGAATAATTAGATCAAACAATTGTCCTTAAAACCCCCCTCATTTTGTCCATACCACTTAACAATCAACATGAATCATTTACTTGGATGCCAGCATGGCCGTAAAGATAGAAATCAAACTCGGTGGGGTGACAGATTTTGGAATCCACAACAGTCCCTGTTATTTCACAAGCAGGGAAACACTCTTAATACTGATACAGTGTGTATAACAATATAGATTAGGATGCACGGAAAGACAAAGGAATACCAGGCAAAATATTTCCACTCCTATCAACTAAATTATGGTCGCGATTATTGTTGGCAAACAACCTAGTATGATGGCGTTTCTGAACCACAACAAATGTAACCGGAGGCTGATAATTTGGCTCTAATGAAGTGCAAGCCTGCTTTATAAGTTCAGCCATGAAAAATGCGACAGATATGTTAGGTTGGACATCATGAGTCACACATTTAAACAAACAAAAAAAAGTACAGATAATGATAACAATTAAATTAGAGGGCCAAAATTTTAGAGCAACAAAAATACCACCTTGCGAATTGCATCAAGTTCATACAGAAGAACTTGATAGAACTGCCCCCTCACTAACACCATCCCTGCAGTTTGCTCGTCATTAGGCCACGACAATGACAAGTACCATACAAGCACACTATAATACTGAGTAATAATAAATATCTATAAAATATAATGCTCTGGGGTTTCTGTCCAGTTGATCTGCGGAATGAAATAAGGAGTTCTCTGTAGCACAGAAACAAAACTAATACTGTAAAGAGTTTGATTTAAAAATTATCATAAAGAGTACACATAGGTCTACTATCGTGTATTATTCAATCAGATAAGAGGTTGGGAGATGAACATACTTGATCATTCCCCCTGATACAGTTTATCTATTTGGATCC
This sequence comes from Daucus carota subsp. sativus, assembly GCF_001625215.2. Classification (NCBI taxonomy): domain Eukaryota; kingdom Viridiplantae; phylum Streptophyta; class Magnoliopsida; order Apiales; family Apiaceae; genus Daucus; species Daucus carota. Next base: position 56,078,454 of record NC_030381.2, on the reverse strand, counting down.
TGCCAGCTCTTGTACAGATCCTGGATAGCTCTTGTCTATGGGCTTGAGCACAAACCAATTCAGCATACTTTGTTATCACTGGCCAATTAATCTTGTGAAGCAACCACCTGAATTTTATATATCAAATTTAAGCAACAATAGATGATAATAAATTAATAATAAACACATAATCCTGTCAAATAGAGGCAATCATATTAACACATACAAACATTAACTCAAGTATGTATAAGCAGTTCTATAAAATTTTATATCATACTGCTGCAGTCGAGGGGCGGGAATCTTTTCCAGGATGAGGATGGGTGACATTGGCACCAAAAATAATTGTAGGGCGGTCACTGACAAGTGGAATACGCCTCGATAAAGCATCAACAAGAACTGTATTTATTCCCCCAACTTTGACGTTAATCTTTAAAGCCACATTCGCTAGATATTGCGTGCTCATCTTGAAGACTTGTTTTGTCAAGCAACACTGTGAAACTATTCCAAGGCCGGTCTCACAAATTCTCCTTAGACCGCCTTCATGAATATTCAAAAACAGCGATTAGTGAGACATATACCATTACACAGAAGTGTGACTGCAAGCAAAACCATGGACAGACAACACAAACATTCAATAAAAGCACTGGACCATAAAAAATATTAGAATCAAAATATTGCAAATGGTTACATAACATATAGCGAGCCATTATATCTGGAAGAATAACAATCAATAGTTCAAGCTCCTTCTTCAGTTTCTGCGCCTCTTGAAAATGTGATTTTAACACTCTCTCCACCTGATCAGTGCGTGCGCCGGTAACTGGAAGCACCAGATTGGGATGAAACCGCCACACAGGGAAAATATAGTTCAGTTTTAGTTCATATACTTGACAAAATGTAGAGAACATAAAAACAAACAGAGGTCTTGCGGTATATACCATTCCTGATATTCCTCCATCAACCATTTTTTGAAGCAAACATTAATAAATTAGAACAAAGCGGTACACGGTTGTGCAACTTTTCATCAGCGTTTTTAGTACTTTTTTATCAGCATTTGTAGTACTGTTTCATACAGTATTACAAATGCAATGCCTGACTGTAAAGGAACCAATTCAAGCAATATTATCAATTACATTTTTATTCTTCAAGAAAAAAGAATAAAAATTACGATCACAGAATGCCAATATAGTTGCAGTCTACGTGCCTGCATGCACTACCATATTAAAATTACAAAACTTGCCTTGTTCATCATATTACACTGACCAACTCGGGGTAGACATCGTGTCTCACGTCCAGTCCCATGGTAATTTAGCTGGCACAATAATCACGACTCATTCACTAAAATAAACTAAAGAATTCAGCTTTTGGTATACAGCTACAAAAACTAAATTAAGATATTGATCATATTTTGCACAGTGAGACCGGTAAGGGGAAGAGGAAGGGTTGAAGATAAGATGAACAAATAAATAATAAAAAGGATAAAAAAGGATAAGATTGTAATTTCAGAAGGGATGAAAAGGGATAAGATTGTAATTTCACGCGATTTAATTGGCTCATCAAAACTCATGTTGCAGTATTATATATATATTATATTATATGGGTTTGTCTAGTGTGTGCCCATGGGCACACATTATACACTAAAATTGATGGTTTTGGTGGATTTTGATTGGTGGACTTGATGTAAATGCAGGGGGGGCATCTTTATTTATGATTAGGTGACCAATAAAAATGCACCAAACACATAGGAGTTAGTGCTTATGGTGTGCCCATGGGCACACCATAGAAAAACCGATATTATATATATAATACATAATAGATAATAGATTACTCAAGGTTGCTTTATTAGGTATATAATAGATTTTTTAAACTATTTCATGATTGAGTACATGTAGCCCGTTTGGCTGACGACTTAAGGTGGCTAATGACTTAATATTAGGGGTGTACATGGTGCGGTTCCGGACATTTAACCACACCGATTAAACGGTTTTTCGGTTGCGATTAATCATTAGTCGGTTACGGTTTTTTTCCGATTTTTCTGCTATTATTTGCTACTTATGTCCATAATAATTTTTTTTAAAAAAAATATAAAATTTCCATGAACATGTACCACATGTTCGGAGACTCATGTTTCCATATATGATGATATAGGAAATATTACATACTATCATCTAAAAAATTCAATACACAACAAAAACTTAAGCATACTTCGACAAGAAATTAGATGATGTCAAGTTAATAAAATTATCCAAAATTAACTAATCATAAAATTCGGATAAAAAGTCTTCAAAAAGTACATAAATAAAAAAAGTAGAATAGGTTCCATAATAAAATCTGATCAGCAGATTAACAAATTATTTGGGTGCCCTTCCACTTATTTAAATAACTCAGCAAGTGAGGGTTTTTGGAAGAAGCCAGCAAGCTTTGATATAAAATAAGATGTGAAGTGTAAAAATGACTGAAGTGCTTTATTACTATATATATATATATATATATATATATATATATATATATATATATATATATATATATATATATATATATATATATATATATATATATATATATATATATTTCGGGTCGGTTAATTTTGGTGCGGTTTTAGTATAAAACCGAAAATAAAACCGCACCATTAATTTATGTTTTTTATTTCGGTTATTTTCAGTTGGGTTTTTTTCGGTGTGGTTTTTCGGTTTTTTCTGCTCGCCCCTACTTAACATGACTTATATGATAAGTTGAAAGTTTAAAATCTCTGTTTGGATAATTTTAATTTACTAATAACTTATGAATTATTAAAAATACAATAATAATAATAAAAATGATTTATAGGTAATTTATGTCTTAGGAGTATTTTTTTTAAAAAAAAAGTTTTAAAAAATAATTTATTATTAAAAATACATCAAATTAACTTCTGATTTTAAATTCTGACTTTAAATTGGTTTGTGACTTATCATACAAACATACCTAGCTTTAGTCCGGGTTAAAGCGGGGGAAAACAGGCTCATAGTAAGCCCAAATTCCAATCAAACATATTTTGAAAAGGGCGGAGCACCAATATTTGTTTGTGTAGTAGAGAGTAGAGACAAAACTCCTGGTGCTGCGCTGCGCTAAAAGAAAAGCCCAATAGTATTCGTTCTTCGTATGTTCATCTCCTCCGCGCATCACCACGCCACCGTTGATGACTTCCTCTTCTTCAAGCTCCATGGTTTCCTCAACTTCAAGCTCAAGAAGCTGGCTGGTTTGAACTCTATCGTTCTTTGTTTTCGTATATTTTGATTAGGGTTTGAAAGATTCTTTTCGTATATTTTGATCTTAGGGTTTGAAAGATTAAAAAAAGATCAATTTAAATCTTTTCGTATATTTTGATCTTGAAAGATTGGGATTTTAATGCATTACTAATAAAAAATCTGATAAATACACACGACTTTCATATATGTAATTATTAAATATAATTATTTTATTATAAAGTAAGATAGATTCGTCTCTTAAAAACACCGTTTATGATATAAAATGCTTATGCTTATTGTAATAGACAATAAGCTAGCTACTATTATAATAGACAATCTGATACTTATGCTGTTTGAGTGCAAGTCTGTACTAGTGTTATGATGCGTGGTTATGATCTTATAATGATTAAAAGATAACAGACAATTACAAGGTAATGCTCTTGTTATGATAGAGGTTCTGCTGCCTGTCCTGGACCAACTACCTAAGTTAGATAAAAACCAAAAGACTCTGCATTGCACTAACTCACACACAAACACAGAAAAACAAGTCACATAACTAAAGTTAGTCAAGCACTGGAAATTGCCTAGAGCAAATTTAGAAGCTCAGAAATGCATTAGCTACCAGCCTACCAGGCCAGTAAATGGCAGCTGACCAGAGAACACAGACCAACATGGTTTTATCCAATATTTGGATACCCTCATATTTTGATTGATATCTTAGAATCCCAATTGAATACCTACAGATTTTAAAGCATATTCCAAATCCCAATCAAATACCTCCGGATTTTAAAGCATATTTTCAAATTCCAATCGAATATCTCCAGATTTTGAAGCATATTTTCAAATCCCAATCGAATACCCTCGGATTTCAAGAATCCAAAAAATCCATTAAAATCTCAATCCAATACACCCCCCTAAAAAACACAAAGTTAAATATGGGTCATGTCTTTCTCTTACATTCAGCATTAACGATAGCTTCCCCTTCTTTCCTATCTCTATGAAACCCCTCTTACTAAAACTCCCCTGTAAATATGATGTTTAGATTCCCACTTATTAATATACTATTTATTGTCTAGGGTTTTCCGTTGCTGGATGTTTTCAACATTGTGTACCTAGGCTTAGATGAAATTAAGCCGGAGAAACAGCTTGGCTTAATTAAGTTGATTTCTAGTGAAGGTTTTCAGTACCTGTATAGATTAGAGGATGTTGATAGACACAGGCCATGTATTAGATATGGGGACTTGATTCCGATCACTGTCAGGGGGCCGAGCTTTCCGTTTTTTGATCATGTATTTATTGAGTTTGACTTGTTTTGCGGTGCCTACAAGGGCAAAAAGCAATTGCACTGGGAGCCTTTACCGCACGAGGTTTCTGTCAAGTCTGTATTTATTACTTCGAATGATGGCACTGGGCAGATCCTTATTCATATGGGGGGTTATGCTAATGCAACTGTGGCCGATCTCGAGCTTAGATTGTTGGACAACTCTGCTCCGAGGAATGTTCGTGGAGTTGTTTCTGCCAGTAACAGTGATTTGGAATTAGATCATTGTGTGAACATGCTCTTCATGAAGGAGTCTGATAATGGAGTTGTAGGTCATGATGGTTTGATTTCGTTGTCCAGATCCTTGATAGGCGTGCCACTGCATTCGGAGCTCAATGTGGAAATCTCCCTCACTGTTGATGGACATAATCACACACGCATCATCAGCTTCGATCCCGTAAAAGAAGGGGTCTGTGAGAAATTTATATCAAATTATCATGAGAAAGTGGTACTAGTAAAGATCACTTGGATTGATATCAGTGAGTATGATAGTCATAAAGACTTGATACATCGCATGTATGACCAAGACTCACCCAGTCAGGTATGTATATCTATTTCTCAATTGATTACAAATGATGATAGAAGAACAAATTCTTAGTATGGATAGCTTACAACTATGTAGAACAAACATACAAAAATCTTCCCTTGATGCTCCGTTAGGAAACTATTTTACCAGTTTTTTTCACAACTAATACTATATAAAACCAATTTTGCATATTCGCTTATTGATTTAAAACAATATATGCTCAACTTCATCCACTTTTAGACTAATGTATCAATTTGTAAATTCCTGTCTTGGCAGAGATGTGTGACGCCCTTAAGTGTTGCTAAGGGTCTATTTGAAGTAGAAGAGGAGGTGGCTCATGAGTTCGCGTTACTCAAGGACCAGATCAAAGATACCCTTGCGGAGAATCCAACTTCTCATCTTTCTCCTGTTACAGTCAACATTTGGTCGAAGATTATATATTACTGCAAGATTCATGTTGATCCATCCACAGCTGAGATCAGTTTTGATCCTCAGTTTGTCAGACAACTTGACCTCGTTGGTCTGTTCAATCTCAGTCAGGTCTTTCTTTTTCTTCTATCTTGGGTTTCCTTTTGTGTATATATGCTTGTTTATTTAACTTTTATGCCCGTGTCTGCATTTGTCTGCATATCCTGAAATCTAATTCTTTTCGAGGGTACTAATTGTAGTAGTAGGACTGATAATTATTATATCATTAAAAGTTATCAACAATAATAATACATTGTGTATAATACATCTATCAAGTTCTCCATGTTTTGAAATGATATGTTGTTTTCAGAATATTTTACATTTTAGCTGTTTTGTTTTGTTACTCTGATACATTTTTGGGTGAATATCGTTTCTCGCAATTTTTCTCCCCTGTATCTAATAACTTTGGGTGTCCTAGTTCGTTGCTGTTCTTGTAAAGTAGTTATATGGTATATATACAAAAGTTTTGTTTAAGCTATGGTTGGAATCTTGATGTTCTGCCTATTTCATAGTTATTAGATTCGTCTTGTGCACGACACTTGCTACACTCCACACTTTATTGCAGGCTGCAATACACTACTGAATCAGTCAAGAGACACTGTTCCTGGCAGAGTGAGGAAAAATGAATGGTGTCTATTGTGTTACCGCCTCCAGTCATTGATTTGGTTGTATTCTGATCATAAATGTGAACTGAGTTTTCATAGTTATGTGTGTTTACCATTTAGTTTAGGATCTGTATTTTATACAGAGTTGTTGCTCAAAACTCACAAGCACGAACTCAACATGCTTGTTTTGATATCTCAAGCAGGGTTAATTCTTCTGGAGGGGTTAGGTTATTTACTAATTTTAAAGCAATAATTACTTCTGTTTTTTTTTTCTCCTTAAAATATCCACTGTGTTTTATTTGTATTATTTTATGTGCCATTTTGGCTTTTGCATTTTCTTATTCTATAATTTTGGATAGATTCATGATATCAGGGTGTTAATTAGTTGTAAACATTGTTGGCTTATTAATGTTGTAATATTCTTTTTGTTTTTATCTAATTTTGTATTCATAAGTGATGTCCAGCAACCTGTAATATGATTAACGCGATTGGCGGACATATCCCGTAAGCATAAGGAATCCTGAGTTTGTATTGATGTTACAAATATTGTAATACAGGCAGCAAATCACCTTCAAATCAAGAGTCTAATGAATTTGACGTGTCGAACATTGGTGAACAAGGTTAAGACAAAAATAACTGAAGATATCATGAAAGAGTTTAATGTCGATGATGCAAACATCTGGAGTGCGAAACGATTAAAGAGGTACGTCAGTTAATTAGAATAATTTATAATTTTATATAACTTTGTGTTAATGTGTAATTAAGTGTCATGGGGTATAAAGGTGTATCAAGGCGCTCCGGGTACTTGAAGTTTAGGTTTTTGTTTTGACACTCACATCCCTCCCAGGCTATAACACATATAAAGTTCATAAATTCGGAGTAGTTTAATTATGGAACAAATGTATAAAAGTGTCCAAGTTCCCATTTTTGGTGTATAAAATCAAATTTATGTTGGTCTTTCTAATGAAGCAATCTCAGTTTTTAAGTTATTATTTATGTATGCCCCATCATACCATATTTTATCCTCTTGTTTTCACTTTTGTAGCAGAATCACTACTATGTTGACCAATGGGGTAAAATGAATGACAATTGTCATATTAAGAATGAAGTTTACAACAATAGTATTAGTACATGAACCAGCTAGTTTTGTCTGAATAATGTGTTATTGTTTTGTTAATATATAAATTAATTAGGCTTCATGAATTTATGTTTTTCTTTAGATCTTTCCCCAGCGAAGATATTTCGCACTCCGAGGAAGATATTCCGCACATTGATAGCATTTTGAGACAGCGTGGAAAAGAAACATTTATAAATAAACCGCTTTTGGTAGATGTGCCGATCTCTCCGGTGGCTAATGCACGGCTAGACAGATGGGTATGTATATATATTCACATACATACTTCTGTTTTTCGGTTTGGAATTCAGTATTGTTTCAGAACTTTATGAAGTTCATGTCTATGGGACCCTGTAAAATCCAATTTTTAGTCTTTTGTTCTGAATGTCTATTGGTTTTATATGATTGGCCTATTGATTTTTATCTTCGTTGCTGCAACTTTAGACAGATACTTAATATGTATTGTTAGATTACTTCTGATAGCTTTCTTCAGGAAAATTTGCTATAATTGTCTCGACTGAGATTTGCTTTAATTTATTTAGTGAAAAAATATTATTGTTTATAGTCCTACATTTTTGTTTGTACCAACTTCCAGAATCCATATTTCGAACGCTGTTTTAGTATCTTCATGGACTCAGCTAACTCTGTGCCCAGTGACCCTGCGCAGTTCGAAGAGGCAACAGAGTGGTTAAATGATTTAGTCAATACAGGTAAATCTATTTCCTTGTTTCAATTCTTTTTGTAAGCTAATTAGTACAACTGAAATCTTATGTAGCAAGGAAATTTTGATGAACAGATTCAGGATTAGCTTGTTGTCTAAGCTCTAATGATGTTGATCGCCTTCTTATGATCCTTGCGGAAATTGATGACAGGAAAGACCTGGACGTCACCATCCAGGTTTGTAGTGTTGGTGCATTGTGCAAATCCTGAATTTATCAGGATCCTTTCATATTTTAAGGACACATCTCAGTAACAAATTTGCACTTCTATAACAGAGTCTGGCTGTTCGCATCCTGTCGCGTGCTTTGACGCATCGGACCTTTCATGAATATTCTACAGGGGCAGTTCCAGCGCTAGTGAAGCTTATGTCTAATCCTCTAACTGATCTCAATATTGCGGTATTCTTATTAAATTAATTAGTCAGTTTACGCAAGTTCAATTTGCACACATGTGTAACTATAGATGCTATCTAAATGTAGGGTCTGATGGCATTGACGCGTTTAGCTTATGCTTGCCCCATGTGTACGCAATGTATCCTTGAAAACGGTGCTTTGGAACAAGCACAGGAAATTGCGAATAAGATTCGTTATTTACCTTTGCCCGAGCTTAGACAATGGGTTGCCAAGTTTTTCGCTGGCATTTGTTACAGAGATCTTCCTGATGATAAGGTTATTTGCTGGTCCATCTTTTAATAGCTTTTCCCTACTAATCTGTTTATAAATTATCTCATGCATTTGTCATCAACTCTTGAATTTGCGGCAGGTCAAGGTAGCTCTTATCATTTCAGAAGACCTCTTTACGAAAGATTCAATTAGTCATCGCCATATTGTGTCAACGTGCTATGCGCTCCAGTATCTTACTTACAAAAGGACTGTAGCAATTCAAGGAAAAGCATGGGACAAGCTGATAAGAAGGCTTATTGGGTTCATCGCGTAAGTAGATTTGGTCCAGTTTTCCATGTTGACATTTCTCTTTCTGCAAAATTTAGTTAATATGCTGCATGTGTACCGGTGTTTCAGCAATTGTTTCAGAATTGATGCTACTGCTGTTGCCTGTTCTCCACCTGTACTATTTGGAAGTACTGTGATAGGCAGTTCTGCACTTGGAGTGGTTGGAAATATTGCGAGATGGGGACATTTTAATCAGATTCAGGTAGGATAAACTATAAAGTGATAAACAATTTATAAAATATATTTTAATCCATGCTGACAACCTTTTAAAAATAATAAAATTGAAGCTCCTGAGCTTTCGTTGATTAAATAGAGAAGAATCTGCTCAGGTTTTACATGCTTCAGTGTATAAGAATATATACATAATTATTGTGTGTGGACGTGCACCAGGTCTTTGCGGCCTCTGTAGGCCTTCATTAATATTTAAAAATTTTATGCTGTTTGGCCGTCTGCTTGTTGGTACTGCAGTGTTTTAATTTTTCAATTTAGATGAAAGCTTATCGTCAAATATGCATAATCTGAAGGATGGTTAAAAATAAAATTTATAGGACAATTGAGTTTGTCATACGTGTTGATATCTGATGGCATTAGCCAAGAAGTCATGATACATGCTAGTTTATGAAGTGCTTGTCATTGTGTCTAAGAAACTAATCATTCTTCCAGACATTGGCTAATGATTCGCTGCTACTGCAATGCCTTCGTATGATGTTATGTTTTAAATTTAAGAAGTTCAGTAAGGAAGCTTGCCAGATAATTTCGAACATAGCTGCGCGAAGCCAACCATGGATACAGGTTGGTTTTGTATTTTATTTATATAATGAATTAAGTTAATAAAATATTCTCTCTGCAGCACTTATATGTATAAATGTACATTATTCACAGGATATGCTTAAAGCTAACCTGATAGAGCCTCTCTACGATCTCCTTGAAAATGATGTGTACGAGTCTGATGTAAAGATGGAGGCAGCATGGGCCATATTTAATGGCATCTGTGGTAATGACTATGGACAAATAGATCATTACTATGGAGATAGCTTGCCGTGCTGACGGAATGATAGCTCTTCCCCTTAGGGTTTTTTTGGTATCTCAGTAAAAAAAATTGTGCCCTCCTTATGTATACAGTAAGGGTGTAGATAAATTTGTAATATATAGTTAAGTGTAATCCGTGAAGGATTTATAATATCTATTATTTCGTTATATATATTTGAAATTTAACTGATTTTATTCGGCGAATGCATTTACGATAGAATAATTTGTTTATAATTAAAATATTTTTTAAAATATATAACAGACGTGTCTGATTTGATATAATTTAGTTAAGAATGATAAATAATTGTTTAATTATATAGTTCAAAGGATTATTAATAGTTAATCAAAAATTAGAAAGAAAATATATATTATTACTGTGCGAATGTTTAAATATGTTTCCTATACATGTCATAATGTAATTTTAAATTATTTTAATATATGATCTAAGATAATTTCGATAAGTGCAGACAGCAGATTGTAATGTCGTGTAAAGAATCATATTCATCGAGCTATTGCAGAGATGCATAATGGCAGTATGTGTTCCAAGAAGAGAAGTATGAAGGACTCTAGTTTTCACAGAACATGTCACTCTCAAATGCAATAGGATCCTGGATTCCTGGTATTACTACCACCATAGTTTAAACATTGAACACAGTTAACAAATGTTGTAGCACACATGTATTAACCTCCATAAAATTCATAATCATAACATCTGCGTCAACATGTAACTGGTTAGTGTATCCTCGGGTTAGACTTGTTGTCCCAAGACTAGGTTGTTGTCAAAAAAATCCGAAAAATCCGATATCCGTCCGAAAAATCTGTTACCGTATCCGGAAAAAAGCGGATCTAATCTATATCCGGAATAAAACGGATATTATCCGTATTCAAATCCGGGGATTGCGGATACGGATATGGATATAGGCGTATTCGTATTCGAAAATATCCGTATCCGAAATTATTTATTATATATATATATATAATAATACTTATATAAATTTATTATTTATTTATATTTTTTCAATTTATCATATAAATTTTGAACAAGAATTAATATTTAAAATAAAAAAGAAACATTAAGTATCTTGCAAATGGAACTATCTTCATCAAGTTTTTTCTTTTTAAAATTGTTGCAGATAGTGTTGTTTTTGTGATTTAAAGTTGTTAAAATTGATATTTTGTTCAAAATATTTGGTTTGAATGCCCAAGCTTCTGTTAAAGTATGTTACTAATTTCTGACTGAGTATACATTTGTTGTTGAATGGTTCAAAATATGTTTTTTTAATTAATTTCAGAATGTATATTTGATTTTTGATGATGTTTGAAAAAAGGGATCCGGATATTATCCGTATCCGGATAATATCCGGCCGGATACGGATACGAATTTTTTTATTCTAAAATTTGCATATCCGAATCCGAATCCGAATCCGAATCCGATTTTGAGTAGGCGGATACGGATACGGATATGGGCAAATCCAAATCCGTTTTATCCGTTTGACACCCCTACCCAGGACACCCGGTTCGACTCATTTGCATGAAACATCTGCACTTCTATTTTAATTTTAATGTAACTAGTTGAGAAACAGCGCGTTGCGGCGGCCTACAAAAATTATACTAATGATTCAATATTAATATTTGTAGAATAAAATAATTTTGTGGTTGTCTATAAAAAGTATATTAATATTTCAAAATTAATATTTGTAGGATAAAATAAATTTATATTATAAAAATCTTGATGTAATACCAATACTAATATATAAAATTGCAAAATTGGACTATAACTCATGGTGAAAAAATGGAAATAAATTTATACACGTAATTAACAATTTAAAGCATGACAAATCTTAATTTTATTTGTTTTTTTTAAAAGTACTCATGTTCTTACATTGTAACCTTCCTCCAATTTTTTTGGATTGATTGTGCGCAAAAAACATCTAACTTAAATTTGTGAGATAGTGGTCTATAACTACCCTTACTTGTAACAACCTTTATTTTCTAATACTGTATAAACAACTCTTACTTAAAAGTTGCTCGAACGGAGCAAACAGATAATGCATGAATAATTTTTTCTTCTATACAAAGTAAATTATATAAAATTAACAACAACAAACATGTCTGAGATGAACAAAACAAATATTATAAAAGAATAACCAACAAACATATATCACTAATAGTTAATTTCTTGATATCAACCATCAATATCATGTCAAGATTATATTCTTTTTTCGTATTTGGATTTGTCGACTCCAATATTGTGGTCTATAACTACCTTTGCTTGCAACAACCTTTGATTTTCTTAATACTGTATAAACAGCCTTCACTTATCGTTGCAGAAGAACGACACTTCCGAGTTAGAAATCGAGCAAGATAATTATCAGCATAGAGAGGTAGGGTTGTGTTTAGATGATCCAAAATCCTACAATCTATAGGGGTATTTATAAGTGCAGAGAGACTTGAGTGCTACTCTTTCCCATAATTAAATAATCTGAAACAAAATCAGATTAAAACTTTCAAGTTTCGGGTATATTAGAAGCAAGTTTCTGAATCTCGTAAATTATTTCGTAAATTTATGGAGGATAAATTGTAAATATAGTAGAATAATAATCTCGTGAAATAATTGTAATTTATTCCTTGGGTTGAATTTTATAGAAAATACAAGTAAAAAAATTTCAACAATATAATAAAATCTCTCTGCTGGGTTATTTCTGAAATTTAAAATGATATGATAGCTGAGAAAATGAAAAATTTGAAAGTAGATAGCGTTGTTTTTATGAATTTGTGAAAGTAAAAGGGAAATGAGTTTACTATGAAGTAGATAAATAGTACTAATAATTATAAAATAGCAATAAACGAATGAATTAATATTTTATCAATTGACAAAATAAAAAAAATATGTCATCAGAAATAATTTTTAATCTACTTTAAAATATAACTTTTAATTTTTTAAAATAATAAGTGATTGACTTATAATTTTTGGTCAAAACAATTTGACCAATAAAAATAAAAATGTGACAACTATTTTGGTAAGGAGGTGAGGGAGGGAGTAATTTGGAAAATAGCAAGTAAAAATGAAGGTGGGGGCAGAAGTGGCAATAAAACTGGAATTTGGTAGCGAGGAGTCCCAGAGGAGGAGTGTGGGAGAAAGGGGGTGATGTTAAAGCAACTTTCATCATCATATTGTTCAAAAACAATACCAAGTTGGGCAAGTTTTAATAGAATTGCAAGTATTCGCATCTGCTGCAGTGGGATTAGTAATCATCATACACATTCAACTTGTGTAATCCTCCATCCCCTTGCTATTTCTGTTTTTTTGCTTTAATAATAATTATTATTATAATTGTGAGTATCTGATTATTCATTTATAGATGGAGGCGGAGTATGTGTTCGGTGCGTACAAGATTCACCCCAAGGAAGTGTTTTACTCTTCCCATCTTTCTTATGCCATGGTCAATCTCCGCCCTCTCCTTGCTGGTACTATTTTATGACCCCTTTCAGTTGACCTGCTATATTCAACTTTGTACATTGATTATTTATCGCGTTTGTGGCTATACGTATTAGCAGCATATGTCTCTTAGCTTAACTTGAATTTCCTTGTAAAAATCAAGTTAGGAATGATATATGGTCCAATAGAGAAATTAACAGAGTCAGTGAGATATGGTCATATGCTAGATATTGGACACTGTTACAGAATGTGATTAGTAATGGAATTGGGTTTTCTGACTTCATTACAACAAGTTTGGAGAATGGGATGATCAATTCCAATATGTTGATGGCCATAGATTATCAAGTTTTGTGAGACAGACTTGCAATGGAGCTATGTGACAAGTTTGTTGAGGTCTATTATCACAAGATGAGAAAGTTATTGGATGATTCTAGTGCTATAGAATCAGCTATTACTTGCAAGTGCAACTGCATGTATGAATCTCACTAAATGTAAGAAAAAGGGATGAAAGGAAGAAACTTCCTTAATTTCTTGTGGAGTTGAAGAAAAGCTTTTTTACGTTTGGAGGAAATACTGTGAGGTCAGGATGAATCCACCCCTCAATTGCACAAGCATTTTCACTTCAAAAAAATATATATAACAAAGACAAGGCAATTTATTTCATCACGGTTTTAGGAATATTCCATAAAATTTCCAGTTAATGCAAGTTTCAGGGGTTAGTCATACAATTGTAACATTCTAATCAAAGCAGTCAATTATGCCAATTTCTAATACACAGATTCAGTGGTGGCTTTCCCTGTATGGCCTATGGCGTGATAAAACAATAGGAGTCGTCGAATCGGTCAGCATTCAGCATCAATGTGGTTTCTATTATTAAGCAAATGGTTTGAAACAAAGTTTTCTCCAACAAGAGATGTCAAGAATCTTAAGGGCAATAGTATTTTATTCCTCTTCTATTAGTTGTCTCTTTAAATTAGTTAAGTTTTTGGCTGAGCTGTTGCTTTGTTCTAGTTTAGAATTATCTCTTTTTTTCACTCCTAGGGTATGCTCCCTTGTAGGTTGTCTGTTTTTTTCTTTCTTTATAATTTGTTCATTTAGCAAAAAAAATAAAAATCTAGTAAATATCTATCACAACAGCATAACCTCAAATTTTACTCCAGTTTCCCCCATCTTACAATTCACCTCTATCTTACAGTTCATCTCAATCGTCATATGCTCCCTTACTTTCTTCTTATGTTCCAGTTGTTGAACACCTATTCTAAGACAATCAGTTAGATCAAGGTGTGACCATCTTGGTGGGTTGGGTATCATATTTAGATAAAAGCAAGCATTCTTCTTATCATTTCCCATTCGAAAGGGATTTTTAATCTGCCACAGTCTGTAGGAAAGTTAGTAGTACTGAGAAATAGTAATGGAATTGTACCAAGGGTATTTCCGTTATTAGTGAGTTAATTAGATCACAACGCTACACAACCATTTTTAGTTACCTGTTCTCCTAAATCCTCAGCGTGTTCATTGTTGGGAAGAGGGCTTCCCTGGATTATATATCATAATCTAACATTGTTTCTTTAAAAAACAAATTTGGGCCAAAGTTTTTAAAGGCCCTCCTCTTGCCTACTGTATGAGGATTGTCTAAGGCGAGGCAAGAACTTTCCGTCTCGAAGACGATGAGTCATTGTTAGGAGTTATCCCACATTAGTTGCGGGTGGGGCGGCGTGCTTTAAATTAACCGCCGCTTAGGCCTTTTGGGCCGTGCGGCTCGGTGCAAATCTGACAATATCATACTCTTATGGACTTAACGCTTAAGGCGCACTTGGCAAGCCAAACATCTATCACCTGGGCAGGCCTTTGACAATGCTCTCCATACTTTCTCTCTTCATTTCAACATTTGTTTTTCCTTGCTCTCTCTGATTCTTCTCTTGTATCACTTTAGTTATTATCTCACATATTAAGTTTTTGTCTTAGCTGATGAATATATCTTGTTTTTCTGATGGTTATTTTTTTTTTTTTTATGCTTATATAACTTCTTTTTAACTTCACCCTTTCTTCTCTTGCAGGTCATATCCTGGTTTCAACTGCTTTGCTTCTTTCTTATATGAATTTAGGCTGGTGCTTACACACACATGCATACACCCGTCTTCGTTCTTTTTCTATTCTCCCAACTCAGGAAGAGTTTGAGGATCACATTCAGAAGACTGATGTTTACTCTTTTACCTAAAACTCCTTCTTAGGAGTGCCATATATTTTTCTTTCAAGTGGGCAAAGCTTGCTTTCTTATGTGTTATGTGATGTTAATGTCTCTTACTTAACTGCTAGGAAGCACCGACTCGGATACGGCGACACGGGACACAGGACACGGGGATTCTCCAATTCTCAAAGAGTCTTGGATACGGGACACGGCAAAAAAAAAAGTCATAAAAATTATTATTTTTTTATATGTCAAATATTGGATTATATTAATAATAATAGAGTTTCTTTCAAAATGATACACACATCTATTCTGCATTTTCATTCGAATGATCATCTTTTGTAAAAAGAACAGCCTCTATCTCCGGTTCATCAAGGAAGAGATTTGCAATTTCTAAAACACGTGCACCCTCCTTTTTCTTGATTCCAATCCAGAGCTTGCATTTCCTAGTGTCCCAGTCATTTTCTAGGGTTTTTTTAAGGGGTCGAGTCGGTCGCGTGTCGGACACGTGTCGGTCGCGTGTCGGGCGTGTGTCGGACGTGTGTCATGTGTCGACACGCCACATGGCGAGTCGGACACGTACTCAGCCGAGTCGGTGCCGAGTCGCCTTGTCGGCCGTGTCGGACACGGACACGGACACGGCAGTCTTTTTGGAGTGTCGGTGCTTCCTAGCTTAACTGGCTACGCATGATCCTATTACTATGATCGAATGTTCAAATACTAACCCTAATCAAATTAATGATTTGTCTTTTATCTGTTTCTTTCATAACATATATTTTGCGTTTGCTCGTTTGGTGAACTTGACATATGGTACATGTGCTCGTCTGCCCAAGACGCGAAGTAAAGCGCTTTGTTGATCTTACTGGTGATGAGACTAGTGACCTGTGGATTGTGGCACAGAAAGTTGGTAAACAGCTTGAGTACTATCACAAAGCATCCTCCCTGACATTTGCAATCCAGGTAAGACAGCTGCTCTGTGATCTTGTTTTTAGTTCAGGTAATATTACACAAGCACTATACTCGTATGACTCTTTACTGAAATGTGACAATCTGTATCAGTTACTTTACCTTTATGACTGTGTAATTGGTTAACCAACTTTAAATATTTAAGAGATAAATGAACAAAGTGATAAAGTTCACATGCAACCTGCGTTAGCATATCACCTGCATTCGGAGAAGCTTCAGGCGAGACTACCACATAAGTATATTTTTTAGCAAAACTAACTAATTAAATGACACAGAGCCTCTTACGTAGATTAATTATGAGATAAACTACCGTCAACTGACTAGCTGTTTCCACTTGTCATCTATGTAGATGCTATTATCTTTTTAATATATATAAATAAAACCGATGGAAATATATTGGGTCTGCATGTAGTTGATATCGGAATTATCCGTTATGTCTTTGGATTTTGCCAACCAATTTTACTTTGCCGTTCCTTTTTTATATCTGTGGTTGTGCTGATGAGTTGATCTAATCTAATGGTCCCTGGTACTGTAGGATGGTCCACAAGCAGGACAGACAGTTCCTCATGTACACATCCACATCATCCCACGAAAAGGCGGTGACTTTGAGAGAAATGATGAAATATATGAAGCGGTGAGAAGAAACTCATAGTTTTGTTGGTTATACATCAAGTAGAGTGATATCGATTGATGTCTTTATTATCTGTGTAGATTGATGAGAAAGAGAAGGAATTGAAGCTGGACTTGGACAAGGAAAGGAAAGACAGAACCCTGGAGGAAATGGCTCAAGAAGCAGAAGAATACAGAAAGCTTTTTGTGTAAACAAAGTGAAGCATGACATTAGTAATATTTGCTGCTTGTGTAAACAAAGTGCAGCATGCGGCGATCCGTATTTAAAGTACTGTTGAAGATTTTTCCCCTTTTTCTTGAATAACATTCAAAAGCACAAAATTGCTTCCTAGTTGCTAGCGATTCTGGTTATTTTAGCACAAAAAGTTACTTGCGACTTATAAAGTTGACAAGTTTACTAGTATTTGACCAGTAGTATGTAATAGGTGAAAAAGGTTTTGTGAGTAAATTGTAAGAGTAATTTTTCTGAACTTGCTCCGTACTGTGCAATCAATGTCAATGTCCATCATATATTGATATTAAACATTAATACCAGATTTTCCCTTATTGGAATGTGAAGTTGCAAAACTTAATGAAATAGGATAAATTGTAAATATAGTAGAATAATAATCTCGTGAAATAATTGTAATTTATTCCTTGGGTTGACTTTTATAGAAAATACAAGTAAAAAAATTTCAACAATATAATAAAATCTCTCTGCTGGGTTATTTCTGAAATTTAAAATGATATGATAGCTGAGAAAATGAAAAATTTGAAAGTAGATAGCGTTGTTTTTATGAATTTGTGAAAGTAAAAGGGAAATGAGTTTACTATGAAGTAGATAAATAGTACTAATAATTATAAAATAGCAATAAACGAATGAATTAATAAATAAATAAAATAAGTGTGGTCTGAGGTGCGGAAGAAAAGAGCGGGAATCCAAAGTTAGGGCAGGGACATAAAAGTGCAGCAGCAGGGTATTGAGAAGTCTCTCTCTCTATCAAGTGGAAAGCAACATGGAGTCCGTTCTTAAGGTGTGATTTGTTGTTTATATATCTATATAGATATCTAGACTGATTGATTGAATTTGTAAATTCACGATTCAATTTGAATTGCTTGCAGAAACATTTTGGCTACTCAGCATTCAGGCCGTATCAGAAACAGATTATTGAGCATATTCTAGACGGAAATGACTCTTTGGTGGTTATGGCTACCGGCAGTGGCAAGTCATTGTGGTAATTCTATTTCAACTTGAATTGATTCTTCAATTTGTAAATTCTATTTTCAACTCATCGTCAATTCAATTGGTGTCTAAAGCTATCAGGTTCCTCCCTTGATTTCAAATAAGACTGCTGTGGTCATAAGCCCTCTTATTTCCCTAATGCAAGATCAGGTATTATTATTCTTCTTCTTCTCTTTCGTCTTGTTCTTCTCCTGCCTCCATCATCATCATTATCATCATCATCATCATCATCATCATCATCATCATCATCATCATCATCATCATCATCATCATCATCATCATCATCATCTTCCATGTTCAGGTAATGGCACTCAAACAGAGAGGAATTAGAGCTGAGTATCTCTGCAGTGCTCAGATCGACTCCACTGTTCAAAGCAAGGCAGAGTCTGGCATTTTCCATATCCTCTACATGACTCCCGAAAAGGCTTCTTCTGTTTCCAACAGGTCACTCCTCCTTTTTCCCCTTCTGCCTTTTCTTTTCTTATGTTTAATCTTATACTAGCTGTTATAACTTGCTATGCATTCATCTGCCAAAAACACATAATCATGTTTTTATCTTACTCTCATTTAGCAACTTCAGATCGATTTTTTTTATTATTCTTCAGGGCACTAATGTATAGCATGTTGAATAAGATCACGAATTACCAGCATTCTTCACCTCTGCATATCTACACAAACACATATAGTATACTTCACCTTCATGCATCCATCTCCATCTTTTCTATTTCGTTCCATTAATTAATCTAGCTTTCTAGTTTCCGTGTTCTTTTCTGTTACTAATAATATAGGCTTCATCTCATCTCAGCTTTTGGTCTAAACTTCTAAACGTTGGGATATGTCTTTTAGCCGTCGATGAAGCCCATTGCATTTCAGAGTGGGGTCATAATTTCAGGTCAGATTTTCTCATTTGTACCTTGTACCTGCTCTCTCTTAACAGTAGCCTGGTTCCCAAGATAGGGTGTAGGGCACTAAGAACTATATATGTATTGATTGCTTATAAATGGGGTACACCGGTACATAGTACAGGACTGATTGACTATTAGATGAGGACTGAAAGATATGTACTACACTTGACTAACAAGTGTTTAGTTTTCAGTATCTCTTAGCGTATGTGTATTCATTAGTTTATGATTGTCACACGCTTCTATGGAAGGTACGAGGTTTGATACTTCACGATTATAAACAATAACCTGATATTTATGTATTATTTAATCAAAATATTTTACAAATTATATATGTATTACAGTATGTTAAATGTTTGATTATGTTATGAGATTTCAAACAATATGGAAAAGTTCATGCAAGCCTAATGGTTGAAAATTATTGTAAAGGATATGTGCATCATGGGGTAAAACGTGTATAACGACCCACTCAATCACAGTGATATTCCTCCTGGAATGGTAACATAGTATTACAATATAATTTATTGATTATGTCTTTTACCATGATTGGTATGCTAGTCGCCTAGTCATGTTGATCACTGAGTTGGAATACTGTAAATTATTTTCCGGCAAGATTTAAGATGTGCCAATTTAAAGTGTGCACAGTAATTCAGGAACCATAGTCTTATGCGTTCTTTCTTTTTCAGTGTGTTCATTTTATAGGGTGGAATACAAGCAATTAGACAAATTGCGTGATGTTCTCATCAATGTTCCATTTGTTGGATTAACAGCAACTGCTACAGAAAAGTAGGTATCGACATTAAGTTCTTGTTTCTTTAATGCTCTTGCCCCTTGCAATAAGTTAATTTTAATATTTTCTTGACAGCCATGTTGGAAGATATAATAAAATATAATGATCTTTTACGAAATGATGGCTACAACTTTTATTTTCATGCTGCATGCCTAATTGCCTATATTATTCTACTTCCACATTTTCTGTCATACAGCTGATACTTATCATTTTATTACTTCTAGCAAAAAAGCAAAATATATCATTTAATTACCACCTTTTTTTGTTATATATCATTTGCGGTGTTTCCTTATTTCTTTTTCTTCCCCTATCATGTAATTGGGCTGTTTAAGCATGACTTGACATTACATGTTCTATCACAGAAAATATAATCTTCTGACTGACTTCATTACATTGTCACAACATGACTGACTTCTGACTGTAATCTTTTGTGCATGATGTGTACATTTGTTGCTTCATATGAATTAAAACTTGTTTCCATACCTCTCTATAAATGAATATTCTTCCGCTTACAGTAATTAACTGGAGATGTCTTCTGTTGCGGTAATTTCTATAGATGATTTAGGGTATTGAAAAGAAAGATTATTGATATTACAGGCTGCAGTCTGATATTATCCAGTCGCTTAAGCTGAAAGATCCATATCTTGCTGTTGGCTCATTTGATCGTAAAAATCTATTTTATGGAGTCAAAACTCCTAATCACGGTTCATCATCTGTGTTCGAGTTTGTGGAGGAGATCTTAAAATGTGTAGCTAGTTCTGGTTCAATTATTATATATTGTACCAGCATCAAAGATGTTGAGCAGGTAATATTTGTTATAACTTCCTTTAAGAAAAATCTCATGTCACTTACATTTATGCATGTAATCGGTGAGCATGCCATGTCAAGAAACTAAGAAATCTAGTTGTTTTATAGCTCATAGTGCATACCAAGGATTCAATATGCGATTGCTGTACATACTTATCTAGCATATGTATGCTGCTTAAAATTTGAGTCATACTACAGAGGGATGATGAATAAAAATGCATATTGTAGCAGACACACCAAGTAACTACAGCTTATCTGTTTACTAAGTGAGAAAAAACAAAGACAACCCTACCATGCTTAATAATTACGGTTCTATATCTGCGGGCCTCTATTGTGGTCCTTCTACAGGCACGTCTCTACCTTGCTGTATCTTCTTTTAATTTGTCTTTCTCACTATTTAGTTTTCAACACTTTTCTTAGATTTCCAAATCGCTTCTCGAGGCAGGAGTTAAATCTGGAATCTATCATGGTCAAATGGCGAGTAAAGCTCGCGAGGAGTCGCACAGGTTACCTTCTTAAAAGTTAAAATTAATGCATTATCTTCCCGGATTTTGAACACTTTTAGAATCTACCATTTGAGTCAATTGACCAAGTACTTTGGGCTCAATTAATGTGATTTGCAGATTGTTCATAAGAGATGAAATCCAAATTATGGTTGCAACAATTGCTTTCGGAATGGGCATTGATAAGCCTGATGTCAGGCATGTCTTACACTATGGGTGCCCTAAGAGTCTAGAATCTTATTACCAGGAAAGTGGGCGCTGTGGTCGAGATGGTATTGCCTCAAATTGCTGGCTTTATACAAAAGAAGCGACTTTGCAAAAGCTGATTTTTACTGCAGAGAAGCACAGTCAGTATGTGCACTTTTTTCTTCAACGGTCTTGCATTAATATTTTTAGGAGGCAAAACCACATTTATACTCAGTTCTTATATGCAATGTTAACATCCTTGCCGCTGAAATTTTTAGTGTATTCAGGTTTTAACCCACTTCATTTCTCCTGTTGGGGTATTTATTCACCAGGAAAGTCAGAGAAAAGCTATAATGGAATCATTCATGGCTGCACAACAGTATTGTATGCTGAGAACTTGTAGAAGAAAGTATCTGTTGGAGTACTTCGGCGAGATCTGTGCATACGAGAATTGCGGTCTGTATCGCACAACATCTCTTTTTGTATTATTGTCATTTTTATCGGAAATGAAACAAACCTGATAGGACCCTATTATACCTCCTCTTTAAGTATGTAATTAATATGTATGTAAACATATATGTGTGTGTGTGTGTATGTTGGCAGTGGCGGACCTAGGATTAAAATTTAGTCGGGGCACAATTTAAGATTTTCTTATTAATCCTTTTAGTTTAACCTCTGTTTCTGGTTGATTATTATTTTAGATATTTGACTTGCTTTTTACTTCAAATCATTAATGGATTGGGCTTGTTATTTTAGATATTGGACTTGCTTATTACTTCAAATCATTGATGGATTGGGCTTGTTGGGTATTTTTTAAAACATAACTTAACTAACCGGGCTTCTAATTATATGGGTTAATGATTATATTTGTTTATTTAATGGAACACCTATATATCTCCTAAACTATAATATTATTGGGCTAAATTTGACTGGGGGCCCATGCCCCCAATCCTATCAATGTAAGTCCGCCCCCGCGAACAGCGCAACCCTTGGAACTAGACCTGGCAATATAGGTCCAGAACCATATATCCGGTCCAAACCAAACCAATTTTTAAAATTTGGCCCAACAAAAAATCACATATTTTATTTGGATTTGGTTGGTTTTAAAATCACATTTTTTATTCAAAATATGGACCAAATATGGGTACCCATGTTTCAAAGAAAAAGAGCTGAAGATCCACGCTCCAGGTACAAACTTGATCCATATCAAATCATATGGAGTAGAATAATATAATTTAAATTGAGGGGAGTCTGGCAGTGACAAATGGGCTGCCTTAAGTCAAGTGCAAATTTTTTACGGGGCTGGAGATTGTACATCGAAGAGAGCATCAAAAGACAGTACTTTATTGGTTTCAGATTGTAGGACAAGTTTCCATTTCTGTAATTATTAGTACTACCATAACTCTCTATCATTTCTCCTCTTTTATTCATCTAGATTTTAATTATTGTGTTATTTTCTGTTCAATCTCTTAGTACATGCTTGACTAATACAGATTGCAAAAGTGCATGTTTTCGTTTCAATTTTCAGTGTGCATATTTTGCGTGAATCATGTCTGCATCATTTCACCATTATACCATTTGCAGCTCGTATGGATAGAATTTGCAGAGCAGTACTTAATATAAAATTTTCAAATTTTGATACAAATATGGATATCCATATTTTAATCCATAACCATATAAAACCAAACCAAATTATAACCATATTTGATATAATATGGTTCATATATGGTTTTGGTTCATAAACCAGTCCAAATCCATATTAATCAACCAAAATTGGTCCAAAACCATATTCTGCCAGGTCTACTTGGAACATACTACAGCCCCAGGTGGCGAAGAGCCGACATTAAGGTTCCAAGTCTTCAATGATATGTAGATGCATACATGTAAATTCATGTACCAACATCTGGCCTAGGAGATCATATCACCACTGGCGGGTAGCACCGGTCACATAATAATCAATTATCATTTATAAATGATATACAAGCTTTGTTATATATATTTTACCCTACATTTCAAGATATTCTTGAATTTTACCCAAGAAAAAAGAAAAGAAGTTACTTGTTCAGAACATGAGGGAGACAATTTTTCCCTTGAGCACCAACCAAGCTCCATCCTCTTTTTTTTTTTGCATGGTTTTAAATCAATTGTAAGTTTCATGGACTTCACGATCTCCCTTCTCCCCTTGAGAGTTTAGTGAGGGATTGTAACTAAGTGGTGCATACTTTTTATTTGAGTGCTGCTGTCTGTCACTAGGTTTAACCATCCTTTTGAACCTGATTAGTTAAATCTCATTCCATTCCACCAAGAAAGTACAAATTTGAATTTCAAGGTTCCTCTATAAATCTAATATTCTTGTGTTCCGTGTTTCATTTTACTTTCATCATCCACAACATAGTCTGAGTCGTATCTCAATATATGGTTACATGTATTTTCGTTGCAGGATACTGTGATAACTGTACCATCCCCGAAAAGGAGATTGACGTTTCTAAACAAGCATTTTTACTTATGGCCTGCATTAAGTCATGTGGGGGTCGTTGGGGACTTAATCTTCCTGTAGATGTGCTTTGTGGATCTCGAGTAAGATGACTATTTGCTAGGTAGTAACTGTTTTGTTAAATATATTGTCACTCATATGTTTGGTAGGTCATCATGTCCTTTATGTAGACATGCATTCCTCCATGCCCCCTCTGATTTTAAGTAGCTTATGATAACATTAGTTGAAGCAGCTTGCTTTGTTTTGGATGTGATCCTCAGGTAATTGTTTCATAACTATTACTAGATCTTTTTTTAGCACTTTTGTATTCTTTGGCTTTCTATTGTCATTATTTTCTCGCACACAAGATTCTGAATTGGTTGAGAAAAATACTCATTTACGAGCCTCTATGTTAAATAGCCTGATAATAGACTAATTATTGGGTTGAGTGACCAATATCTGAGGCTTGATGGATCTAGACTTGAGTTCTGTTATGGATTTGTTGGATTGTAATAATAGAATCTTAATTGATATAATGCATCATACTAAAACATATATAAAAACAGATTTATTTACCAATAGATTGCTGAAAAGAAAATGGAACTCGTAACATGCAGTTATAGTTTATAGATTTTTTAGTCATCCTATATTTATAATTTAATACACTCAACAGTCTACTGTCTATCTAATTAAAAGCAGTTATACTTGTGATCTATAAGCAATATGCTCATTGCACCATAATATCATTAAATTTGTTGTATCAGCTTGAAGGATGATGATACCACAGCAGAAAGCACGTCTCCTATAGTTCACAGACTCTGAACTACTAATGTTTTTCAATCAAACATCCTTTATCATAATTATCCAGTATACATCCCTTTTACATGTTCGCAGTCGAAAAAAATTGTCGATGCTCGATATGACAAGCTTCTGTTTCATGGCCTAGGCAAGGAGGTTTCAGCAAACTGGTGGAAAATTCTTGCTTCACAACTGATTTCATTTGGTATGTTTTTTCTTAATCGAATTTATGCATTATGAGCATCTTAGGTTCAGAAGCAGATATGGTTACATTTTCCTTTCCCTTTTCTGGAGCCTGGACATCTTAGCATACTAAAGTGCCTAATGTATAAAATATTATGCCATTTCCCAAAATAATAATAATATATTGTTTCCGTCAGTATTGATCTCTTTGGTTTATTCATCTAAGAAATTGAAAGCATTGATGACGGGTCAGTAAAAGTACCTATCTAGCAACCAATCATTAGTTGGCCACATAAGGGTTTATTTTTGAATCCTCAGCAAGTATATGTAGAACTGTCTTATTTCGCCTTCTGGCAAATATATCATTACAGTGTTTGCTACTTGGTGCAGGTTTTTTGACAGAGAATCTTAATGATGTATATAAGACTTTCAGGTAGATTAGTTTTCACAGATCCCTTTAATCTTAGTTCTCTTTCACATACTATTGGAATTACTTTCGTCAGCTTGTGAGCTCACTTTCTCACAAGTCATAATTTTCCTGCCACCAGTGTCAGTCCAGAGGGGATGAATTTTTTGAGCTCTTGTACGCCTGATCATCAACCACCATTGCTTTTACTAGTTACTCTTTTCTGCATGAAAATATAAATGTTAATTTATTTATTGGTCTTTCTAATGTGTGTACAAGATCACATAATAAACACTAAATTTGATGAGTTTGGTTAAATTTTATTGGTGAGACTGATGTAAATGTCTGGAGTTTAATTGAAATATTGAATATAATAGTCAGTGTTCAACGAAGTACGACTCCCAAGTCCCAGGTAGCAAACAGCTTCTTTGGAGCCTGGAGGTGTGTACAAGAGGCAAATAAGTTCAATATCCTGTAGAAAAAAAGTAAAGGAATTTAATTTAATTGTTTGTTGATCGGACATATACAATATAATAAATTATTTAATTTGATTGATTCGTTATAATATTATAAATTATAAATATCCGATTAAATCAACAGCTTCATAAACTAATCCCGATTTCCTCAATATATTTTTAAGAAAAATCTTCAAACCTAGAATGAATGGATGGGCCAAAAGCGTGTGTAGCTTACCACATTACCCGATCTAAAAGACGATCCAGCCCATCAAACACTGTATAAAACCTCAGCGGGAATAGTCGTGGGGGTCTGGATGAAGCGAAGCAAAATACTCCTCCCTGGTGACCTAGAAGATTTGAAAGCTCTCACACCATACCACCGCTGAGGTATTACAAAACTAATTCAATTTAATTAGTAACTGTTCTGCCTATCATGTCATATAT
Source organism: Daucus carota subsp. sativus (assembly GCF_001625215.2). Taxonomy (NCBI): domain Eukaryota; kingdom Viridiplantae; phylum Streptophyta; class Magnoliopsida; order Apiales; family Apiaceae; genus Daucus; species Daucus carota. The sequence goes on along the minus strand of NC_030381.2, from coordinate 56,052,126 downwards.
TGGATTATTATAAGTATGTTTGGAATTAAATTATGTTACGGATCCGTTTGTAGAGAGACTTTTGGTTTTATAATTTGTTCATGCCTGCTTTTCAGTCTTTTTATATCGTTTTCTATTGGCATCCGATTTGAATATGACCATTAGAATGATTAGCATTCTGCTAATTGTCATTTACTTGTTACCAATGTTATCAATATAATCTTTTATGCATCCACTAGGGATATGGGGTCTTTCTTATGTTTATATTGTTGGATTTTGCTTCAATCTTATTCTTCACTTTTATTACCTAATGTTCTTGCTACTTGTATATTTTCAGAAGCCGTTGCAAGAACCAATTTTCCATTCTGTGATAGGCTTTTAATTTCATGGCGGAGTCTAGTGAACCTCCTCGACAACCTGAGTCAGGTATATATTTACACTTAATATCCTTGGTTGCTGAACTAATGTTTTTTCGTCATATATTCATTGCTTTATCTTCTTCATTTACAGTATGCACATTTTTCAAAAAACCAACAAAAAACAGAAATATCAGGAAAAGGAATCTTAGTGAGGATGATGGAGTTGAAGAAGATGAAGGCTCCAAATCCGACACTGTTACGGTTAACAGGAAAAAGTCCTCATTACAGGATAATAAATTGCATTTTTCGACTGCGCCTACCAAGCAATTAAAAAGTTCAGATGTTGAAACTAAAAAGGAGCAAACATTATTTCAGTTTGAGTCCTCTAGTGCAATTCAAGTTCAGAATGATAGCAGGGCCACAGCAACCCCTGAGACCAAGACTGATTTTTCAAGAGATGCTCGGGCGATCTGCGAGAGGGTTCTCAAACAAGCAGAAGCAGCATTAAAAGGGAAAAATAAAGGTGAAGGTGATGACAAGCTGTACAAAGGAATCAATGCATACACAGATCATAAAGCTGGGTTTAGAAGAGAACAAACAGTCGCAGGGGAGAAAGCAGGTGGGTCACATGGACCACTTAGGGCATCAGCTCATATTAGGGTGTCAGCAAGGTTTGATTATCAGCCAGATATCTGCAAAGATTACAAGGAAACTGGGTATTGTGGGTATGGTGATTCATGTAAATTTATGCATGATCGTGGAGATTACAAGTCACTAAGTCAGGGTGGCAGTTGGAAAAGGAGTGGGATGAGAAAGAGAAGGCCAGAAAGAGAAATTTAGCTCTGAAACAGTTTGAAAGTGACGAGGAAGCAGAGCAGAGTGATGAAGATGATGATTCCTTGCCATTTGCTTGTTTTATTTGTCGCCAGCCATTCGCTGATCCTGTTGTTACCAAGTGCAAGCACTACTTCTGTGAGCATTGTACGTTAAAGGTTAGCCACCATTAAAGTTTTTTCCTTACATATGTGTAATTAGTCTAATCTTCATTAAGTACAGTTTATGATTACAGAATTGACTTGCTTTTCTTTTTGATAAAATAAAGCAAGAGATGAAAACAATCACATTTTATCTACTGTTCTATGACATGTTAGAGAATACAATGTTAATATCTTGATGAATCTAAACTTGCAAGCTTCATTCCTTTTGGGAGTAACTTATGAATAACATCAACCTGATATAACAGAACTTACAGAAGTCTTTAAGCTACCGTGTGTATAGCATATCAATATAGGATTGATCTCCACATGTTATACTGTGGAGATGATCAGTTCCTGATAATCTAGATGACTATGTGATCATATTTTCTGCAGCAGGGGGGTTTTAGACATGAGAATTATATACGGGGCTGAGGATTGAAAATAAATCAGCAAGAAATACTGAACTAGAGAGATGAGAAATAGATATAGTTACGATCAGATAAACAAACTTTTACATCAGAGAGAAGTGAGATTAGCTAAAGATTTCAGAGAGAAAAGATCGCAACAGTTATATAAAGAGAATAAAGAGAGGAAAATCTTGGTAGAACTAGGCAACTTGCCCATTCTATTTTCTAGAGTCTAGAAAATGCTACATATTACATATCGACTTTATTTTTTCTTATTAATTAAGAAGTAATCTGTTTTTAGATTAAGCGTAGGAAAATAGCTAATTAGAATTTATTAATCTTCAGAACAAATTTTCTCTTTTCCATGCTCAATAAAATAATATTTTTGCTGTTGGATGGAGCAGTGTTGTTAAAAGCGCGATTAATCACGCTTCGCGAGTTGGCGAAGGTTCCGCGAACTGCGTTTGAGCTTAGCGCGATTATGAAATTGGCTAAAAAGACGCTTAACTCGCGATTACTCGCACTAAAAAGCGCAAAAACTCGCACTAAAAAGCGCAAAAACTCGCAAAAGTATAAAAGACTAAAATATCCTTAAGTTAAAAAACTCTACTTCTCTTGACCCTCTCTCTTCATCATCTCTCTTTATGTCAACACTTTTTCTTTGATACCCTGGTATAGCATTATGCTAAATTGTAAATACTATTTTCAATGTTTGTTAGGTGTTTGAATACATTTTCCTTAAATATTACTCTCTTAAAAGGTGCCGATCACTTGGGCCATAGTTAAAGATGACTCGAAGTGTTGACATTGGATGGAAATATGGGAATCAAGTGGAGAAAGACAAGTCAAAAGTTCAATATTCGTTTTGTAACATACTAAATGTTATTGATTGATAGTATGATATTTTTATGTGATATTTTCACTATGTTTGATACTATTATTTATGTTTGAAACTAATAGTGGAAGTAACATTCTCAAAATTATATAATTATATAGATAATTTAATTTTTGGCAAAAAATCGCGCGAGTTACGCTTCAAAATTGGAGCTTGTGTTTTTTTTTTTGTGCGTTTGACAACACTGGGATGGATAATGATTAGCATTTTATAAGCTTTACTCTTTGACATCTAACTTTTTCCCTACATGTTGGTTTCAATCAATATCTATACTTCTGCTCCCGAAGTTGGCATCATCTAGGGTTGGTAATTATTACGCAGTTCAATCAATAAGATTGCTGGGCTCATTCTTGTTTGTGTAGTTTTCCTGCATCAGTTTGTAGATCCCATGTAATAGCTAAGATAGTCAATTCGTCAGGAAGTAATTGAAGTGATTACCTTTGTGAATCAATGTACTTTCAAGATATAAATATAGGTATACTTTACATGCATTTTACTCAATTGATATGTACTAGTTAAGGAAAATGTGGTGTTAATGGGAACCTTGCAGAGTAAACTGAATCCTAATAAACTCGAAAGCAAAGAAAACATAAGAATAAGAATTTTAGAAGTAACAAACCCTAATGCCTAAAGCAAGAAAGACATGCAAGAGAAATCTTCTTGTTCTGCACATAATTCATGATTTGAGCGATTTTATGCAATATCAGATTTGTCCAAGAATGACCTATCAGAAGGATTGACTCTGTTGATATATGACACTGAAGGTGCTGTAGGTGACAAGATTCATTTTGCACTATTTGATTATATTCTACACCAGTCTGTTTTATGTAATAGGACATGCAAAAAATATTGAGGGAACAGGAGGAAAAAATTAAAAATTTATATAGAATAGATGTGTTATCATTAGGCCATGAATTTAAAATTCAATCAACTGTGAATGGTTCACTTTCCATGGCTTCAACATTAGTTAAAGGTAGTGTAAAGAACTGAGAAAATCTGAACATTAGTTTAGGCATAATAAATGTCTAAACACTTATTTGTTGTAGGAATGGACCTGCTATTATAGATGAAGAGCTAGATTAAAGACGCGTTAATATTTTGTTTCATTCTATTACATAGAGAATTAGATGTAGATATTTTAAGAAATGTCAATATTATGGCTACTCATAAGGAGAGAGACAAACAGACACCAAGTATGATAACAGTATATAAGTAATCTGTGGGACCTGGGTAGTGACATTTCCTGACAATGTTGTACTAGAGTCTAATACTGATATACAAGAAAAGCCTGAACTAGATATGATCAAGTCTCACTCTGACTAACTTATCTATATACTTACAATCTTTATGTCTCTGTTTTATCTTCCGATTCATCGAAAATCTTCTGTCTTATATTACATAAGATCTCACAGCTCCAATTTGAGACCTTCTCTAAAGATCTTTGGAAGGCAGGGTTGAAGACAACACTTCTAACAAAAATTTATTCCAATCAATTGTAGTATTGAATGGTTTGATATTATAGGCTGCACGGTTGGCTAGAATGGTATGATGTGAGAATGCAGCGAAGGATGTTAGAGAATAGTGAATACGGTGAGAGTGAAAAATATGGTGAGGCTGTTAAATATGTATAATGGATTTGTTATGCCCTGCTCCGAGTTATAATTTGGGAGGAAAGCAAGTGAAAAGTTATGTAACTTTCACTCATGTTTGTGCTCCCGAGATTTTTAAAAGGAGGAAAGCAAGTGAAAGTGGATGCAAATATAGCATACTTTCACTCCAAAAGTTTCACTCCAAAAGTGGGATGAAAGTGAAAGCACATTTGCTTTCACTTGCATTCACTTGGTTTCTCTCCCAAAAAAAACTCGGGAGCAGGGCCTTAAAGTATATTGTGGGTATGTAGCAAAAAAAAAAGAGAGAAGTTTACTGATGGTAAGCAGTCATATTTGTATTGATTAATGTTTTTAACATTGTTTGCCAGTATCGCTATGTGCTCTTTCATATTACATATAGATATCTTCTCTGGTTTTTATCCTTTTTAAATTATTTTTTTTGGTTTACCGCATCACGCGAAGAACAAGAAGTGCTTCGTATGTAACACGCCAACTCTTGGGATTTTCAACACTGCACAAGAGATCCGCAAAAGAATTGCTGCGGAGCAGAAGAAGAAATAAGTTTGACGATATACCTTATATACCTATGTTATGTTTTGTAGGAACTTACAGTTGAACCTCGATTAAGTAATAATCGATAAATTAATATCATCACTAAAATAATATTTTTTTCTGGCCCCAACATAATGTACATAGTGTATTTTTACTCTCGATAAAGTAATAAACTCGATAAAGTAATATTTTTCGTTGGTCCCAACGTCATTACTTTAAAGAGGTTTAACTGTACATGTCATGTATTTGAATGGACGCTACTGTATTCACAAATGTAGACTATAGTTATGGATTGGTCATGCAATTGTTATAATGTTCGGATGCTGTTTTATAGTTTTAATCAGCACAATGGTGCATCAGTTTGTACTAGCTAGCAGGGATTTGATGTTTGTACTTTGTAATCTTTCGGACAAATTAGTTCCTTTAAAGAAAATCAAAAAAATAAAATAATTTGTTGTTTTTGCATACGTTGAGTCAGATTAGGCTTGGGTGATATACTTGAGATATATTGGAGAAAAATAGCGAGCGCTATGGTAATTAGGCTACTTTCATACAAAGTTGTGATATGGAAAACCAAAATGATTTCAGGGTTAAATGTCAAGTAACTCATTGCAGTTCGATGACTCAAGTTGGTCACTGGTTGAAAAAATGACTCAAGTTGTGGTCACTGGTTTAAAACGCACACTCCGTCACAGTCAACTATAAATCTAACGGTCCAACCTGCTGACATAGCTCAAACAATTAGCTGGCGCTTATGTGAAGTCTTTCTTTCAAACTAACTTTTATATTTACAAACAGAGTATATATATATACAAACTTGAGAGGTTTAGGGTTCTTGATTTTGAGCATCCAAATCTCATGTGTTTTCATTGATACTCTAATTGTTTCCGTACATTGTCTCTAAACAATCTCTTATTCGAAAGCCCCATGTCAATGAGCTCCGAAAGATCGTCTCGAGTTTCAGCCAGTAATTATATTTGTGATTGCGGGAAGAAGGCAAAGATGTACACCTCTTGGTCTTTGAAAAATCCCGGACGAAGGTTTTATACTTGTTGCCAATCTCAGGTAAGCTTGGTTTCTTATGAACGGAGGGAGTAGTTAGTTATGTTGCAAACTATAAGACTTTCCAAGGAAATTATAAATCAAGATGACGGAGCCGTTTGATTAAACTTAAAAGAACCCGACAAAAAAAAGAAGAAAAGAAATGATTTATGATTGCGGGAATAAAATAAAATAAAAAGAAGAAAGGAAATGATTTATGATTTATGATTTTATTTATTTTATTTTAAAATAAAATAAAATAAATAAAATAAATTATATTTGTGATTGCGGGAAGAAGGCAAAGATGTACACCTCTTGGTCTTTGAAAAATCCCGGACGAAGGTTTTATACTTGTTGCCAATCTCAGGTAAGCTTGGTTTATTGATTGCAAGCAGTGAAGTAGTGATGTATTTCTCTCAAGTCTTGCGATTGCGCAAGACTTGTATAAGATTTATAAAATAAATAAAATAAAGGAAAAGGGTGGACCGTTAGATTTATAAAATAAAGGAAAACTGTTATAAAATAATATATTAAGTGATTGTCAAAAGCTTAGTCAAGAAGACTCACAAATCTTATCAAGTAAGTTTGGTGAAACTTACTAAGGAAGACTCGCATAGCTTATCGAGGAAGACTTACGATACTTACTCGAGAAGAATCGTAATACTTAACATAGAAGTATTGAAAATCTTAGTTACGAAGATTCATCAACCAACCTCTATAAATAGCTGGTTCAGTTGAAATGAATTCAATTCTGAAAGATTCTGAAATACAACTACTTTCTCTCTCCATCTCCTGTTCTCTTTATACTTTATAAGATAGTTTATGTCCTATCGTTGTATAGTTTAATAGTATATATTACAAGATTTACAACACGTTATCAGCACGAGACTGTGCCGAACTGAGATAAGTCAAAGAAGGACTCTGTCAAATTGAGATAAGCCAAACAAGGTACATCATAAACAGGTACAATCTAACCCACTCTAAAAATTGCGACTTCTACAGAAATAAGGTACGATCTATCTTTACTCATTTTACAATTATTACTATTGTTATTGCTGATGAATTTATTATTGCTTGATTTGTTAATAGCGACGATGCCGTTAAAACTTTTTAGTTATATCATACTGTATAGATATTCAATTGTTTGTGTATTAACTTGAAATATTGATTGGTCATGTTTTATATATTTATTTTACATTCAGAATGACGAACCCTGTAAAATTAGAGTTTGTTGCCTTGGATATTTTCAGGTATAATTATCTTTCTTGGTTCCTTGATGTGATATTAAACCTTAGTGCTAACAGCCTAAAAGTCACTATTGATTTATAAAATAATCACCGCTGTTTAACAAAATGCGAAACCAATTATCTTTCTTAGACATCACATCCATGAAGACTTAAAATCTGAATATCTCATTATCAGAAATCCCCTCACCCTTTGGAATAATCTCAAGGATAGATTTGATCACCAGAAACCTATTCACTTACCATCTGCCCGTTCTGACTGGTTGATTTGTGGTTACAAGATTTCAAATCTTTAGCTGAATATAATTCTGCTATTTTCTAGATAAGCTCAAAATTAATTTTTTATGGTGAAAATATTATTGATGCTGAAATATTTGAAACGACGCTATCGACTTTTCACCCAAATACTATGATTCTAGCACAACGATATAGAGAGCGGAGTATCCAAAAATATGGAACGTTGGTATCTCTCCTTCTTGTGGCTGAAAAGAATAATGAGTTGCTATTGAAAAACCATCAGATACATCCCATAGGCTCTGCCCAGTTACCTAAAGTACATAACACGTCATTTCTAAAGAATGAACATGAGAAAGGGCATAGAGGAGGACGAGGTTTTGAACGGAACCGTGGACGTGGAAATTTTCGTAGTCGGTTTCGAAATATATATCATTCTGGCCACCTGAAGCGGCAACATGATGGTTACAACTCAGGCCACTAGAAATGGCAACGTGAAGTGCCAAAAGAAAGGCACCCCAAGAAGGAGAGAACCGAGGCATATGTCATTGGTGCGGATTTGAGGGACATTGGCAATGTACCTATCGCACACCTAACCTCTTGTTGATCTCTATGAGTTATCCAAAAGGAATAATGGAAAGAGAGTAGAAACAAACTTTGCTAATTATAATCTAGTTGATGAATCAATCAATAAGGTCTCAAATGAAATAGATACTGGTGCCAACCTTTATTATGGTTGAGACGACTAGACTTCATATGTATTGTCTTGCTTTACTTATTTCCTTTATGTTTTACTTATTTTCTTTATCTGTTTGTTTCATGTTGTTTAATATACTCGCTGTGTTTTCAAAAGATGTTTTTCATTTATGTATAAAGATGGAAGATATATGCATTATTGATTACACAACCACACACACTATTTTACAAAGTTAGAAATACTTTCACAGTTGACTAATGAAATCAACTCACATGTCTGGACAGTATGGCTACATCATATATAATAGAGGGTTTTGAGAAAGCTAGTTTTATTCTGCCAAATAAGATGCACATAAGATGCTCTATACTCTAAAAGGTCAACTAGAAACCTATTGAGGTTTAAAGATAATTGTAATAGTTTCATGTTGAAATTACTGATGAGAATGAAAAAGAATATCTTCTCATCACCTCAAACACCATTGACAACAAAAAGGTCTTTGAAAAATTTCACTCAGTTTCTTCAGAATTATATGTTACAAGAATAAGAGTTATTGAATCTCATGGTGTCAACATTCCCAAAGTCACAAACCCAAAACTACTTTTCCCTTGGCACGAAAGTCTTGGTCATCTAGGAATATCTATGATGCGTCATATTATTAAAGATTCTATTGGACATCCTTTTAAAACTCAAAAGGTAATACCCCAAGATGAACTTCCTTGTTCAGTATGTTCCTTAAAAAAATTTTGATTGTCTGATCATCCCTAGTTTAAGCTTCAAACTGAATCCCCGAAATTCTTAGAAAGAATTCAAGGTGACATTTGTGGTCCTATTCATCCATCTTCTGGCACATTTAGGTACTTTATTGATGCATCAACTCGATGGTCCCTTATATGCCTTTACCAAATTACTTGCCTAAATAATCAATAGAGTAAAGAGCTATGTGACCTACAATTATTTAGTATCTTGTCAAATAGTACTTCAGTAATAAAAGAAAATCGAAAATGATTGTCATAGACAATCTTTTGGTTAATTGGTCATTAAAAGGATTTTAGAGATACTACTGGGGGACTTTTGATAATTGAAGAATGTGCCCTTATTGCGTTGTCACAAAGAACTACACTGAGACACAATTAGTATATATGTTGGTTTTGATTCTCCGTTTAATATAAGGTATCTAGAGCCATTAACTGATGATATTTTTTCTGCTCAGTATGCTGAATATTGTCATTTTGGTGAATCTATATTCTCTAAGTCAGGGGGAGAAAATATTTTGCATAAATTATGTGATATCTTTGAATGCATCAGTTTTGAATTATATTGATTTACTAATAATATGGGTCATAACTTCAAAGAGTTATTTATATGAAAAATATTGATAATCAAATGCCAAATTCTTTTAGTGATTTTTAAACATATTATCACACATACATGCTATTAATGCTTTGGTAAGGATTGAAATCCTGATTTATAAAGCAATTCTTGAAGAATTGGTTAGAGTATAATAAACACGCCGGAAGCGTGGGAAATCTATTCGTACATAGGATATTGTACTGTGAAATTACAAATTTATTGTACTTGCCCCAGAAGCGGCAAGCTTTTTGATATATACCCTAAAAGCGGTATTACCCCTCGTAGAGGTTATTGTATTATGAAACGGAAATTAATTAGACTTGCCAAGAATTGGCAACCATTCCATAAATTACCCCAGAAGTGGTATTACCTCCTGAAGAGATTTGAGCCACTGAAGTGGCTGAAACAAAATCCCTAGAAATGGGATTCTCTCTGAAAGATGATATTGTCCCAGAAGTTACAAATACATACCCCAGAAGTGGTATTGCCTCCTGAAGAGGTTCAAGCCCCTGAAGTGGCTGTAACAAATCCTCATGAAGTGGAAATTGCCCCAAAAGTGGCACATGCCCTAGAAATGGCAAATGCCGCAGAAGTGGCAAATGCTTCCATAGAAGCAAAGGTACCTGAAACTTATGAGATCTTAATGAGTTATGCACATAAAGGGAAATTATTGGATCGTGAGAGTACTAAGATTGATGATGTGTACGTTTTCCCATGATATGTGATATTATTCTAAACTCCGATCCTAAACCACAAAGTGTGGAGAAGTGTCGACAATGAGATAATTGGATCGTGGGAGTATTGAGATTGAAAATATGTATGTGATATTATTATGAACTCCGATCCTGAACCACAAAGTGTGGAAGAGTGTCAACAATGATATGATTGGCCAAAATGACAATTTGCAATCCAGGAAGAATTGCAATCCTTGCGCAAGGGAAATGTATATGGACCTATAGTTCAAACACCAGCTGGTGGAGTCCCTGTTGGGAATAGATGAGTATTTGTATGAAAATTAAATGAGAGATATGAAATTGTGAGATATAAAGCTTGGATGATAGCCCAAGGATTCTTTCAGAAACCTGGATTTGATTATCAGGAAACATACTCTCTTATAAGGGATAGAGTCACTTTTGTTTCTTAATGAGTATAACTTTAATCACGAGGAAATATACTCTCCTGTAATGGATGAAGTTACTTTTCATTTTCTAATGAGTATGGCTTTGGTAACACGTCTGATGGACGTTGTGATAGCATACTTATATGAATCACTTGATAGTGATATTTATATGAAAATCCCTGAAAGATTAAAGATAGAGGACACTAAGCCTCGACATTTATATTATGTTATATCACAACTATCATTATATGGTTGAAATAATTTGAAATAATTATTGAATGATGGATATGTTAATAACCAGGTACGTCCTTGCATTTTTATTGAACGTTCACCAACTGTTTTTGTTATTATTGTTATATATGTGGATGATTTGAATATTGTTGGTACTTCTGAAGATATTACCAATGCTATTAACTATTTGAAAAATGAGTTTTGAAATGAAAGATTTTGGAAAGACAAGATTTTGTTTAGGTATACAGGCGGAGCACTTATCTTCATGCATATTTATTTATCAATCAAACTACACTAAAAATGTCCTTGATTGGTTCTACATGGACAAAGCTCATCCACTAACCACGCCAATGATTGTTCGATCACTCAAAGTTAAAAAGGATCCCTTCCGTCCTAGGAAACAGGATGAAGAAGCAATCGCACTTGAATTTTCCTAAGTGCGTGCAATTGGAGCCCTTATATTGCATTTGTTGTGAACCTGTTGGCGAGATTCAATTCTGACCCAACTAAAAGATGCTGGATACATGTCAGATTTTCACTTTGGGCGATAACAAACAAAGTTACCAGAAATTCATAAAGCAAGAAAATGATGTATTTGTTTAAGACAACTCAAGGAAAGACATGTCTAAGGAGATTGAGCAAAAACACATATTGTTAGAATTCTTCTATACTCAAGAGTTTCAAGAAAATGATGATATTGATGTACAACAAGTTCGTTCATCCGATAACCTGGTGGATAAACATGCAAAGTCATTACCGACATCAACATTTGAGAAGTTACGAAGTAATATGGGTATACGGAGATTAAAAAGTCTACTGGATCAAGATGTCAAAATGTGATTAATTTAATTCAGGGGGAGACTGTACTCTTTTTCCTTTCGACAAGGTTTTTATCCCACTGGGATTTTCCTTGCAAGATTTTAACGAGGCAGTCAATCTCTATGATAACTCGCATTTGACAATCAAGGAGGAGTGTTATAAAATAATATATTAAGTGATTGTCAAAAACTTAGTCAAGAAGACTCACAAATCTTATCAAGTAAGTTTGGTGAAACTTACTAAGGAAGACTCGCATAGCTTATCGAGGAAGACTTACGATACTTAATCGAGAAGAATCGTAATACTTAACCTAGAAGTATTGAAAATCTTAGTTACGAAGATTCATCAACCAACCTCTATAAATAGCTGGTTCAGTTGAAATGAATTCAATTCTGAAAGATTCTGAAATACAACTACTTTCTCTCTCCATCTCCTGTTCTCTTTATACTTTATAAGATAGTTTTTGTCCTATCGTTGTATAGTTTAATAGTATATATTACAAGATTTACAACAAAAACAATGTATTTGACTGTGTATGACTCTGTGTCTCCGTGAGTGCAGTCATAAATACCCGTGCAAAAATGTTTAAATAATTTATTATATGCATATAATCATTTAAGACGTAATCTCTCGGTCCCAACCATTTCTTTACACTTTTCCTTTTGGAATGTCTCATCCAATTCTTTACATATCAAAACTTACCAAAAATAGTCAATGGGTCCCACCACTTTTCCACTTTTCTTTCCTTTTCACACTATTTTTACTCCACTATCTTCTTTTTATACATTAAAAATCAATGGGTCCCACCACTTCACCCACTTTTTTTTTTCTTTTTCACTACTTTATACATATTTCTTAACCTCCGTGCCCAACCCATTTGATAAGAAATGGGAGGGACGGAGGGAGTATAAATTAAGATCAACTCATCATATATGACAAACTCTACCAGAATTTACTATGCTTGAATGCTAGTTACTCCTGCTAGTTCTGCGTTTACCAACTCTTCCTCTCTCTCTCTCTACATTTGTAAATATAAAGCCTGTACATATATAATAAACTAAGGAGAAATGCCAGACAAGCGAGGAGTTATGTGTGGACTCTTTTTACAGATGTAAATTTAAAGCCTGCTGCCTGCATACATAAAAACGAAGTAGAAATGCAGGTAAAGCTGCAGATAAGCGAGGAGTTATGTGTGGATTGTGGCACAGCTAGCATAGATGCCTAGGTTACTATATCTGGTATGCACGTAATAATACTCCTCTCGAGCATCAATATAGAATCATGCCTAATTGTGCATATACTACTGCTGATTCTATTCAACTTGGATGTGAACCTAGTTAGCGATAGTAAATAAACCATCTTTACATTGTTCGTATGGTAAAACATGTGTACATGCCAGCTTAATGAATGCCTTTGGCATCAAAACTAAATGCAGATTCTAAAATCATGAAACAGACTTGACAACTTATCAAACTCCTGCCAAAAATTAATCTAAAGTGAATGAATAAGTAGATTCCAGGTACTCTTAAGTGTGCAGGCTTAGTTGGCAGGGGAAATTTCAACATTTCATCACAATTTTATGCTAATATTGCGGGGGTGTTTGTCTACAGGTTTTATAAGTTAGAGGCACTTATTCGTATCGTTTGTGCAAAAAGTCAAGAACTACTTAAAAAAAGAAGCTGAGAATACTAGTTTTTGTTTCGTGACTTCTATTCGTTTACAAACACTTTAATTACTTATATTATAAGTCTTAACTTTCTTCTTCATTTTTTTACTTTAAGCAAAAAACACTTATTTTTAAGGTAAGGTCACTCAAACGTCCTGCATATATTAATTGCTTCTGTGATCCAAGACTAGGGAGGCTTTGCGTGTTCAACAAGTGCCGAGATTCATGGAAAGTTCGTATGAAAAAGGAACAAGGAATCTTCAGATACGCTGAGGTGTTGCCTCTGCGACTCCCTTTAACTTTGATACATTCAACTTTTTCTATGTTCTCCCTTTACCTATCTTCTCTTACAATTTTTAATGTGAGTAATATTCCCGTTCAATCTCAATCCAAATTATTAAATAAATGTTCCTTCCTACTCTATACTAATAAAATTCACAAATCGTATCGTTACCAGAGATAACTTTACTCCCGTATGTGCATATATCGAGAAACAATTTTTTTTTTTAAAGGTATCCCAGAAACAATTTTGATTGTTAAGAAAACGATGATTAGGAATAAATTTATGCGGACGTATTAGGAATAATAATAATAAATAATAATAATAATAATAAAATCTTATTACAGAATTGACCAGAAATTCTATATTTTCTAACTTTTTTGTATTTTTATGATTTTTTTCGGAATATTTGTAAAAATACTATGAGCAAAAAAAGCAACTATGTGCAATTATTTTAATATGATTTGCAACCAAATACAATCTAAAGCAATATTTTTTTGAAAAAACTTGGAGTGCGCTTTTAATGGCATTACATGTTGATTTTGATCCAAATTAGTTACATTTGATTGCAACACAGTAAATTCGTAAAAAAATATAATCAAAAGATAGTATGTTTGTGAACTCTTAAAAAAAAACAAAATAAAAAAGAAGTATATTTTTCCAAAAAGCTAGTATTATTATATCATAAGTTATGTATTAAAATAATTATGCACAAAATTCTAATTAATTTAAAAAATTTCCGATAAAAATTTTGAAAAAAATCACTATTTTAGATCTCTTATGATTAAATTGATGTTGTTTATCGATTAATATCTTAGGATATGTTATGACAATTTTCTCACGTGGTAAGATTTGTTTTTAGTATAATTAGTTACTAAAATGCTCTCTTTTAAAAGTCGGTGATTAATTTTAATCACCGATGTTCCGTAACTTATCAAACTAATTAAATTCCCGATTACTTTCCGATCAATTCAATTAATCTCCGATTAATTCTTCTTTCATAGCTTCGCGCTGATCATGATTTTTACAACACTGTTAAAAAGAGCTTATAAGTAAGATAATAAATCTATTAAACAAACAATATATAAATCATCCAGCTACCTTCTGTCAAAAAAAATAAAAAATCATCCAGCTACCTCAAACTCCGATGAATGCAAATGAAATCATCATAAATATTTTCAGAGGTTTTAAATTATTTAATTAGAGGTTTTAGATTATTTAATTTAGTTAAAAAAATTGATGAAAAAGTAGGGTGAATAGACAGGACTATCTTAAAAATATTTTTATATGAATTATTCTTCAACAAAATTAATATTATTACAATTAATTACTAATCAGAGCATATTCAACAATATTATTTGTAATTGATTATTTTTTTATTATTATTCTAAAAATTGATCATATAATATTTCTCCAGGACGCCGGCGACTTTCATGCACAAAATTCGAATGACTAATTTTTACAATAATTAGTGTGATCAATTTTTAAATTAACAATAATTTTATTATATATATATAGTGAAGTGTTTTTCATGATAAAAAATGTTATGAATCTTTTTGTTGGAAAGAAACTTCAAAAAGATGTATATTTCTTATTTATTTGTTAAATTTTCTTTAATATATATAAAAAAAAGTTACATGTCCAAGTTCTATTTTAAATGTGGAGACTGGATAATAATAATTAAACTAAAATAATATTTAGAATCTGCTTCTTGTTGAAAATTTCTCATTTTGAAAATATATTTTGTGGAAAAAGATTACACTTTCAAAAATATTTTAAACGAAAGGTAATCTCAAAAAAAAATTACTTAAATAAGTTTTCACTAAAAAAATACTTATATAAAATAAGTTGTAAGAAATGTATTGAAACTTTTTTTTCTATGGACTCTTTTCGGGGGAATGTAAGAATTTATTTTTCGAAGGACCCAATAGTTACAAATATTCTTCAAAATATAAATAGACACTGATAAGGATATAATTTTCTTGAAAAACAAATTTAAAAGAACGGAGCCTAAAAATTTAGCAGAACTTGTTCCATTTTGTTATTTTCTGCTGCACTATCTTTGTTATCTTAGGGTAACTCCAACCCAACACCAAAACACCATTTTGGAGTCAAATTTGATGTCAAATTCACTCCAACCCAACACTAAATTGGTGTAAAGTTGACACCAAATGAATTGGTTGACACCAAATTTGGTGTCAAGTATTGATTTGGTGCAACTTTTACACCAAATTTGGAGTTTTCCAAAATACCTACTATACCCTCACATATGTTAATGAAAACAAAATTATTCCATCTATGTCTCACTAAAGTTGTTTTATGTTGTATTATGTATTCTTTAATTATAGTTGTTTTAAATTTTCTTTCTTTACTATTTTACTCAAATTTTTTATTTATTTCCAAATAAAGTACACAATGATTAAAATTACCTTACATATGTATACCCTCACATATGTATTATTATGCACGACTTGACTTGATAGTTACGGATGAACGAGACTTGAATTTGCATGTACATGATTACGTGGAAACATCTTTTGCTGCTGTCGATATGGAAAGAAATGGAGATGACGAATTTCAAGATTTTCTTAGTAGATATCGACAAATTAAAGATAACGAAACTTATTTTGAACTTCGCAACGCCTTAATCGAGCACATGTGAGAAGAGCATGGGAATTCATATAATTAAGTTGTTCTCTTGAATTTATTAATGAATTTATAATTATTTTAGGTCCTTGTCTATTGAACATGTTAAAATTTAAGTACAAATTCAATAATGATATTAATAATTTAAAAAGAGAGAATATTCTATTTAATGTGTAAAAAAGTAGGATATGGTGTTAATGGGTTGGAATGAAATTTTGATTTGATGTAGTTTTTACACCAAATTAGTGTATTTTTCACACCAAAATGGTGTTATGGATTGGAGATAGTCTCATAGATCTTTCATCACAGTGACCCATGGATATCACTGAGTATCTGGCTATTTCACCGTCACTCTTCGTTGTCACCACTGTAATCCTTCCCAAGAAACTATTTATTTTTTCTCAGTAAAATTATGTAAAGCATATTTTATTTATTTTTTTTTTGAAAAAAGTGAAATTAGTTTATTTTTACACCTTCAATTAAGTATAGAAAGCTGAACCATTATAATTTTGACAAAAAAAGTATATTTTCTTTTATTCGTGGTATATAGTTGACTAAATATAATCATTCCTAGAAATTAAAGAACCTATCTAACCAGCCAAAACGAAAAGAAAACTCAAGTCAGTAAAGAAGCAGATTTGTACTAGAAAATACGGATAGTTATATGACAAACCCTACCAGAATTTACTATGCTTGAATGCTAGTTACTCTTGCTAGTCCTGCGTTTACCAACTCTTCCTCTCTCTCTCTACATTTGTAAATATAAAGCCTGTACATATATAATAAACTAAGGAGAAATGCCAGACAAGCGAGGAGTTATGTGTGGACTCTTTTTACAGATGTAAATTTAAAGCCTGCTGCCTGCATACATAAAAACGAAGTAGAAATGCAGGTAAAGCTGCAGATAAGCGAGGAGTTATGTGTGGATTGTGGCACAGCTAGTCTAGATGCCTAGGTTACTATATCTGGTATGCACGTAATAATACTCCTCTCGAGCATCAATATAGAATCATGCCTAATTGTGCATATACTACTGCTGATTCTATTTAACTTGGATGTGAACCTAGTTAGCGATAGTAAATAAACCATCTTTACATTGTTTATTCCACACACTTCACCCATTTTTTTTTTCTTTTTCACTACTTTATACATATTTCTTAACCTCCGTGCCCAACCCATTTGATAAGAAATGGAAGAGACGGAGGGAGTATAAATTAAGATCAACTCATCATATATGACAAACTCTACCAGAATTTACTATGCTTGAATGCTAGTTACTCCTGCTAGTTCTGCGTTTACCAACTCTTCCTCTCTCTCTCTCTACATTTGTAAATATAAAGCCTGTACATATATAATAAACTAAGGAGAAATGCCAGACAAGCGAGGAGTTATGTGTGGACTCTTTTTACAGATGTAAATTTAAAGCCTGCTGCCTGCATACATAAAAACGAAGTAGAAATGCAGGTAAAGCTGCAGATAAGCGAGGAGTTATGTGTGGATTGTGGCACAGCTAGTCTAGATGCCTAGGTTACTATATCTGGTATGCACGTAATAATACTCCTCTCGAGCATCAATATAGAATCATGCCTAATTGTGCATATACTACTGCTGATTCTATTTAACTTGGATGTGAACCTAGTTAGCGATAGTAAATAAACCATCTTTACATTGTTTATTCCACACACTTCACCCATTTTTTTTTTCTTTTTCACTACTTTATACATATTTCTTAACCTCCGTGCCCAACCCATTTGATAAGAAATGGAAGAGACGGAGGGAGTATAAATTAAGATCAACTCATCATATATGACAAACTCTACCAGAATTTACTATGCTTGAATGCTAGTTACTCCTGCTAGTTCTGCGTTTACCAACTCTTCCTCTCTCTCTCTCTACATTTGTAAATATAAAGCCTGTACATATATAATAAACTAAGGAGAAATGCCAGACAAGCGAGGAGTTATGTGTGGACTCTTTTTACAGATGTAAATTTAAAGCCTGCTGCCTGCATACATAAAAACGAAGTAGAAATGCAGGTAAAGCTGCAGATAAGCGAGGAGTTATGTGTGGATTGTGGCACAGCTAGTCTAGATGCCTAGGTTACTATATCTGGTATGCACGTAATAATACTCCTCTCGAGCATCAATATAGAATCATGCCTAATTGTGCATATACTACTGCTGATTCTATTTAACTTGGATGTGAACCTAGTTAGCGATAGTAAATAAACCATCTTTACATTGTTTATTCCACACACTTCACCCATTTTTTTTTTCTTTTTCACTACTTTATACATATTTCTTAACCTCCGTGCCCAACCCATTTGATAAGAAATGGAAGAGACGGAGGGAGTATAAATTAAGATCAACTCATCATATATGACAAACTCTACCAGAATTTACTATGCTTGAATGCTAGTTACTCCTGCTAGTTCTGCGTTTACCAACTCTTCCTCTCTCTCTCTCTACATTTGTAAATATAAAGCCTGTACATATATAATAAACTAAGGAGAAATGCCAGACAAGCGAGGAGTTATGTGTGGACTCTTTTTACAGATGTAAATTTAAAGCCTGCTGCCTGCATACATAAAAACGAAGTAGAAATGCAGGTAAAGCTGCAGATAAGCGAGGAGTTATGTGTGGATTGTGGCACAGCTAGTCTAGATGCCTAGGTTACTATATCTGGTATGCACGTAATAATACTCCTCTCGAGCATCAATATAGAATCATGCCTAATTGTGCATATACTACTGCTGATTCTATTTAACTTGGATGTGAACCTAGTTAGCGATAGTAAATAAACCATCTTTACATTGTTTATTCCACACACTTCACCCATTTTTTTTTTCTTTTTCACTACTTTATACATATTTCTTAACCTCCGTGCCCAACCCATTTGATAAGAAATGGAAGAGACGGAGGGAGTATAAATTAAGATCAACTCATCATATATGACAAACTCTACCAGAATTTACTATGCTTGAATGCTAGTTACTCCTGCTAGTTCTGCGTTTACCAACTCTTCCTCTCTCTCTCTCTCTACAGGTGTAAATAAGCCTGTACATATATCTACTCTTCTAATACAGCTGTGTTTATATTAAGAAGCTGCACTAGAAAAGAAGTTACAAAACATAGCTTTTTTTCTGAACTTCTCAAGCCCAGTATAAGTGCTTCAAATTTTTATCCAAACACACGCCCTGAAGCAGAAGCCCACTTCTACCTTGAAAAAGCAAGCTCATTTCCCAAACACCCACTTAATTTCCCCATCATCAAGCTTCCTCGCAGCTTCAGTCCCATAAGCATCCATGGCACAACTGTATATTGATGAAGATTATCATATAGCCATATCTGTGGTGGAAGCACTTCTATATCCGGGCAGAGTGCATGACACAATCAAGAACAAAATGGCAAAAGTATATTGCGAGTTCGGTCATGGAGTCACAGGCTGGAAACTCAAAGAAAGTGAATATAATGATAATATCAGAGCTTTGCTTCTATTCGTCGAATTTGCTTTCGACGAAGATGAGAGTGTGACGCTCATTATTCGAGCCCATGATCTATATATTATCGGGCACCTGGGGCAAAATCGCCATGCGTTCTTACTCAAGCAGGGAAGGATGAATCAGCTTAGAAAAACACAACAATGCTTAAACATGCATAATATCCCTTACACGGTAATGGAATCGATTGGCGATTCGTACCCTGCCCTGGAAAGCAAAGCTCAAATCCAAAGAATGGAGCTCAACATAGGGCAAGAAGGATTTAAGAAGGCTCTCAATAATCTTCTGAGGGAATCCTCTCGCAAATATCGAAAATACCGCCTTCTCTTATCTGTATCTAGCGGTGTTTATTTGCGAAGGAATGAGGATAATGCATATTCGTGACAGTATAATCGGTTCTTTTGCCGGAGAGGGTATGGCAGTGCCAGAAAACTTCTTGCAGTATTTGTATGGTTGGGGTGCAGCATCTTATATTCTCGCGGCGTATGCTACGAATAATCAAGCTCCTTTGAACTATTATCATGTCAGAGCTGATCACGGAAGAATGGGGGTTGTGGATATGTCATGGGCATATCCTCTGATCAAACATGCTCGTGCACCGAGACATGTCAACACTGATATGATGGCTTTATATCAGTCCACGGTCGATCGATATCGCCGGAATATATTGCGAGAATTACCATGATAAATAAGCATTGTAGTATTGATTATTTTAGTGGTTTTTATCAAGACTGTATCAACTCTCTCTAAGAGCTCTAAAGAGACACTAATGAATGGTGTCTATTATGTTACCGACTCCGGTCGTTGATTTGGTTGTATTCTGATCATAAATGTGAACTGAGTTTTCTTAGTTGTGTGTTTACCAGTTAGTTTAGGATCTGTATTTTAACAGAGTTGTTGCTCAAAACTCACAAGCACCAACTCAACATGCTAATTTTGATATCTTAAGCAGGATTAATTCTTCTGGAGCGGTTAGGTTATTTACTTATTTTAAAGCAATAATTACTTCTGTTTTTTTTTCTCCTTAAAATATCCACTGCGTTTTGTGTGTATTATTTTATGTGCCATTTTGGCTTTGCATTTTCTTATTCTATAATTTTGGATAGATTCATGATTTCACAGGTTTTATGTTACCCAATTATTATTTCTAAAAACATTCTACTGATATTCCTATGAAAAGCGGGCACGGCAATGAGAAAAGGTTGCATGTGTTACATATTTAAGGATTATTCAGTATCTGACCTTGTGTTTGGTCGATTGAAATGCTTATATCGGTCATGAGTAAATGTTGATGTCAAATATATTCAGGAGCAGGGTGTCAAACGGATACGGATTTGCCGTATCCGTATCCGTCTACTCAAAATTGGATTTGGATACGCAAATTTTAGAATAAAAAAAATCGTATCCGTATCCGGTCGAATATTATCCGTATACGGATAATATCTGGATTCGTTTTTTCAACATCACCAAAATTCAAATATACATTTTAAGATTAATTAAAAAAACATATTTTGAACCATTCAACAGCAAATGTATACTCAGTCAGAAATTAGTAACATACTTTAACAGAAACTTGGGCATTCATGCCAAATATTTTGAACAAAATATCAATTTTAACAACTTAAAATCACAAAAACAATACTATCTGCAACAATTTTAAAAAGAAAGAGCTTGATGAAGATAGTTCGATTTTCTCCATTTGCAAGATACTTAATGTTTCTTTTTTATTTTAAATATTAATTCTTGTTCAAATTTTATATGATAAAATAAAAAAATATAAATAAATAATAAATTTATATACGTATATATATATATATATATATAATTTCGGATACGAATACGACTATATCCATTAGGGGTGATCACGGTCTGGTTTAAACCGCAAAATCCGCATAAACCAATCCTGAGGTTTACGGTTTCGGTTCGACTAGTTTAAAAAACCGTGGTTTGTGGGTTGGTTTCGGTTTTATATTAAACCAACCCGTTATAAAACCGAACCGCATGTATATATATATAATATAAATATTTAATATTATATATATACAAAATATTAGTTTTACATAAATATATTAATTTTTTAGTTTATACTTGCCAGGTTGTTTAGTTGCTTACCTTATCAATACCAACTAAGTGTCATATCAATTCAGTAATCCACGACTTCGGTTCAACTTTATGCATTTTATTAGACTAAAATTTGTATTTTAATTCAACTATGTGAAATTATGTAAATTGAGACAAAATGATCCTCTATTTTCTAGTATTATTCATGAATTCTCATTTCTGATTATAAGCCTTAGTCATAAACCGATCAATCCGCTTAACCGAACCATTAAAAAACCGCACCGCTTGGTCCGGGTTAATTGGTTTGAGGGTCGCGGGTTGGTTTGAGATTTTAAAAAACCGCTAATATATGGTTTGGTTCCGGTTCTACCTCCAACCCGAACCAAACCGGACCGCGATCACCCCTAATATCCATATCCGTATCCGCAATCCCCGAATTCGAATACAGATAATATCGGGTTTATTCCGAATACAGATTATATCTGCTTTTTTCCAAATACGGTAACGGAATTTTCGGACGGATTCGGATTTTTTTGACAGCCCACAGCAGGACTATAATATTGCGGTTATCAGTATTTCATTCTTTATTCTTGATTGACGTTGAAGATAAAAATTGGCCCGTGTTTTAATCTTGATCCTTTTAAAAACGACGTTTTGATTTTCAATACTTGACATTGATGGTACAGCAGTGAAGCAAGTCTCTACCATAATTCTTCCACACAAAAATAAACATTTTATATTCCAAAAACCCAGGTTTCATTTTGTGAATTTACTACGAAATTCAGAAGAGAGAGTGTTGAGAATAAAATGTTATTTTGCAGGTGAGATTTTATTAAAGATGACAAAAAAATAATGAAAGACATGGGTCGAATGGTTGCGTTCTGTAAAGCTTTAACATGGGCTAACTGGATGATTTAGATGTCAACACACAGACAACTTCAGATGTCTCCACACACAGAGACAACCAAAGTTTTCTTCCAAGGAATCTCCTCCTCACATTACAAGTAAGCCTTCTCTCGAATTCCGGAAATTATAGATAACAGAATTATCGAAGTAGTCCACATTTTTGGAGTATGTGAGACGGAGGATGTATAATGTTGTTTAAAGATACTTCGCCTTCATATATATGCTATTGCGCTAATGATATAATCTTGTAATGTACCAGTGGCACCGAATGTAACGAGCGAGGAGTGACAAACTGCAAAAGAAACAGAACCAATCAGCAGATCATCGTACCCAGGTTGTTTACCAGAAGCAGCCATTTTGTGGAACAAGTGTTGAGTAAAATGAAAAAGCCAGTGCATTTACTCGACATCGACTCTTTTCCAGCTGAGAAAAGATGGACATCCCAGCAGTTACTATAAGTATAAGGCATGGATTGTACTCATTGGTGTATTGCAGGAGTTACAGATACGGGCAATCAACTCCTTCATGCATCCCTAGTTTTGGATTAGAAATATATAGAAATCATGAAACACACACCACAGTTTACATAGTAGCTGACAATGCATGTCAGATATTATATACGTCAAATCCTCTGATGCTAACGATGGCGACGATTTGGATATAAATTGACCTTATAACTAAGCATAAGCATGATTCTAATTATATAATTTATTGAATTTGCAATAACCCTGGACATATATATATATATATATCAAAAGCATCCAGCCAATCAAGGACAGTCATCAAGGCAAATCCTTCACGCGACTACTGGCTTTCGCCACGATGAGGCCCAGGCCCAAACCTGCCGCTTCCCCTGCCTACATATTTACTTCTGCTGATAGAATGCCCCCCCTTGGGTCCTCTTTTACGAGTTTCACCAATGGAAATGTAAGAATCAAATAATGAGTCATGAAACTCATATGCATTCCTACCAAAACCATATTTGTCATCCTTAACCCCAATTATCTCTCCGCAAAACAATTTCCCACTCATTTTCATTGCAGCGCTCCTTCCACTTTCTTCTTCAAAAATAACGTATGCTTTACCCATTGACACGTCATTAGAGTTGTCCACGAAAACCTGAAAAAGAAAATTAAGTATAAATTGATAACAAACTACAGGTTCAAAATAAGTGAGTAAGAACTTCCATTTTAGTTATACTTTGTTCTTTGTTGTTTTTGAATTACTTCTTAGGCTTTCTATAGGTAAATTTCAAATATGCAAGCTATGAATCCATCTCGAAAGTAACTTTTGCAAGAGGTGTCTATCATCATTGTTCTTATGTTTGCCGGGGTGGACCCACCCAGCATTTTATTTCTTGCCTAGGCTAAACTGATTCATACTTGATCTAACTTAAATTTGACAATCTTCCAATTGTGTCTATTGCTTGCAGCTGCTGCACTAAAGGAACACAAACTCCTGGTCATGTCCTTGGTGGTTAGAGTTTTTACATCACAGGACTAACAATATGATTCAAATATTGTTGGAAACTACATAAAAAATGCATCTTTTCAATGTTTTAGGTTAAGCTTGGAATGTTATTTAATATTAACAATGCACAACTATCTACCAACCCTTCGGCACACTCGTTACTCAAACTCAGATGAATAAGTCAAGCAAGATTTTGCATTCCGCAATAGCTTTCAAGCTACAGCAAGCAAAAATTTAAAAACTAAAACGCTTACCTTGGATGCCCTTTAAGAAGAAAAATATAGTGGAATTTCAGCACCTAGTTATGGGCCTAAATAATTGAAATCATTTTTTACTTAAACTTAATGAATACTGAGTATATGGAATAATGTCCTACAGAATGATCAAATAGCATGAGAAATTTCTTGGAGATTCTTCAGATAGGATACAATAGGTGCATAAATGGCATGAATTTAAAACTACAAGTATGAACTTTTAGAGAACATTTTTACAAAGCTTAGGACACAAGAACCACATGGCACAATAATATTATTAATTCTATTATGACCAAACATTTTGTAAGGACTAAGGAGGTTCTGCAACCCATAAGTAAGATCGTGACAATGATATAATCCATGAGCCAGATCAGTCATAATACCCTCCCCCAAGAATTTACTACAGACACCAACAGGCACAGAAAATTGAACAAATATCAAGATGTCATGTTCCCACTAACAACTAACAACTTAAGCGCATTTTGTTTCTAAATAATGTGTTGTTCTAATACTAAATTTCTTAAGAAGTTTTGTGATGTTATTATTTTTGTTTTACTTTTTCAGTTTAAAAAGTAAGAGTGATTTTATTTCTAAGAAATTTAAAATTCTTGATCTGAATATGCTCACATGTTCTTTAATTTGTAATTTTCAAATTACTACTACCTCCGATTCAAATTACATGTCCATAAATGTTTCAAATTAGTTGTCCCTTTCAACTTTCAATGTAGTGTAATACATTATTTATATTTTCACTAAACTTTATACCACATCTTTCAAATGTATATTTACAAGATCAACTATATGCCACATTTTATATTTGGTCATTTCTCCGTCACTATAATTGTAAACAAGAAGTTAAGTTTTCTTGATATGCGTAATTATTTAAAAGTGGACATTAATTTGAAACGGAGAGACTAATTAGTTAATTCTATTTATGAAGTACCAAAACATATTTTACTTTTCAAACCAAAAGTAATGATATAATAAGCATAAAGATAAAACTAAAACATAATAAATACAGGCACTCGGTATAAACCAGTAAAAATTTATTTATTACTACATGCCCGAATAAAAGAAATTACACTATTTAATTATATTTTTAAAGAACGTATTATATTTAATTACTTTAACTCAAATAAATAAAAATAATGAATCCGTTGTTAATGTTTATACAAAGAGAATACTCCCTCCGTCCCAAAATGACCGAGTCACTTCTTTTTGCACACATTTCAATGCCCTCGGTAGAGATACTTATATATAATTATTTTTGAACTTTTTTTGTAATATAATTTAACGCATAATTGATTTCAATCTTTTAATCTGCCTGCAATTGTTTCATCTAGCTTTAAAGTTGGTTGCAATTTCCTCAGTTGTTTTATCAACAAGCAGGGGAGCAGTAGTATTAGCAGCAGTTGTAGCTCAAGCCAGAGGGTTGATTGTCCCACTAGTATTGGGAAACAAGCACAAGTGATGCAGCTTTCTGAAGAAGAATGTTGATTTGGGCCACAGGACTTAAAGGAACTGCAGTAACTGTGCAGACTGCAGAGTGACTAGTGACAGAGATTCATATATTTAGTTTAAAAGTTTTTTTTTTTTTTTTTTGCACAAGATTATGATCTAAAGTGGCAGCACCAGTTTTAAATGCCAATGGTTCGCATATGAGTGGCAAGGTTCCGCCAAGAAAGAACTGAAACAGTGGATCAGAAAGTGTCCAAGGCCAAGAAAGAAGGTGAGAGTAATGGGTGTTGGCAGAAACTTGTCTGTTTGTTTTGAGTCAGCATGGAATGAATTTTAAGCAATAGAACCATCAACCGAAGAGACAAAAAGTTTAGGTAAAACAATTAATCAAACACTAGAAGTTATTCCTAATACAAATCCAGGGATCCACCTCAGCTACTAGGACTTTTGTAATTCATAGTACTAGTCTCAAAAACAGGAGTGTGCCATGGGTTCAGAGCCACACTGTCTGTTCTACTAATGACCGAGTTCACTCACACTATCTGTACTACTACCGAACGCCGACTAAGTTAGAGGAAGATAGTAGCTAAATAGAACAATCTTAATTAATGTAAAAAAAAGTGTGAAATTTTTGGCACATAGCCACTTACGAATCAATCATTACCTATCAAGCATCGTGTAGTGATAAGTAAAGTGTGTAGGTTACTAGAAACATAGCCACTTATGAATTGATAATTTCCTATCAAGCATCTTGTAGTGATTAGTAAAGTGTGTTGGTTATTACAAACATAGCCACTTATGAATTGATCGTTTCCTATCAAGTATCTTGTAGTGGCTAGTAAAGTGTGTCCTAAATGAAGTTGACTGCAATAGCCTCAATTGGAATGAATCATATGCTTATATTAACGCTTAAATAAATTTGGTACAGTTAAGGGGTCATTAACCAAGTAGCCTCGTGTAGCGATTAGTAAAGTTAATCGTAATAACATCAATGTATTTAAGTTGACATCCTAACTAGGAATAAAATAAATATGATAGAAAGAAATCGAAGAATACGTGTGCATCAAGAATTTTGCCAAAATGGCTAAAATTAGCCTTGACGTGCTCTGTTGTTGCTGATTTCGGGAGTCTGGTAATCATGCAGAGGTAACCTTGTTTCTGATCCGCCATCCTTTGCTGCAAAGAAAAAATCAAAATCCCCAAATTTTATTACACAAACAAAACCAACCTGTAACAATCCCAAAACCCTAATTCCCAAATCCAAGTAAGAAACACATGTCAAACAGTATACATACATCATTATCATAAATACATATATTCATGATACTGCAGACACAATCATAATAATTATAATAATAATATTAATGGGAAGATACCTGTTGCAAGTGTAAAGCGCTGGAATTCAACTTCAGGTGAGAGATGTTGTATGATACGAGTCGAACTGGCCAAATGAGCGGGTTCGAACACCGGACCGTCAAATTATTCGTTAAAATTATCTGAAACGAGTTTTTGTTCGGCCCAATGGGCTCTTCTATTGACCAACAGGCTCTTATAGCTCTTCAAAATCTAGAAGGATATCGTCTGAGCATTTCGGTGCTCCTGATTATAAATATTACCGGCATTTCGCATGCGTTTTAATTGGGAATATTTTTAATTTATCATCTATTTTTATTTATAAAATATAATAAATGATATTCGTGTATCATCTATTCTGTTCTTGTTTTTTTGAGGTGTTGTTTGTTAGTTTCTGTCAAAAAAAAAAGGTGTTGTTTGTTAGTTATAACGAAGTTGGTGTCATTACATATTGAGATTTTAGTTGGTTGTTCAATATTTGAAATTACATCATGACATGTATTAGAAACATATTTAAACACTTGCACAATTATAATATATATTTTCTTTCTAATTTTTGATTAACTGTTAATAATCCATTGAACTATATAATTTAGCAATTATTTATCATGCTTAATTAAATTATATCAAATCATACATGTTTATTATATATTTTAAAAAATATTTTAATTATAAATAAATTATTCAACAATAAATGCATTTGCCGAATAAAATCGGTTAAATTTCAAATATATATATACATAATGAAATAATAAATATTATAAATCCTTCACGGATTACACTTAACTTCACATAATTTTCATAGGAGATCTCTCCAAATCTTCTATCATAGTCTTCAATATCTGTAAGTTTGAAGTTATTCTTTCTTCCTTGCAAACCATCAACACAAACACATAAGAGCAAGTCAGCTTACCTAAAGGCTAAACGTACTCCTAACTCAAATTTAAGTAATGTATGAAAAAATGTCACTTCAACATCTATAACTATATTCTATATCTTCTTAATGAGCGCAATGTCCATTTAGCCTTTTTACCCACGAGTTACCCATGTTTTACCCGCTTCCTAATCGAAATTACCTATTCTACCTGACCCGTTTAGAAAAAAATAACCGGCTACATAACCGACTCCGACAGCTTACGAAAATTGATTGCTGATTTATTCTGTTGTCTGCTAATTACGGCATTCATATCTTCCATCATGGAAAGTGCATGTAATCAAGGATGCATATTAGACTATGAATGTTATTTTTCAAAATTCAAACTGAAGTTATTTGATTGCTATGGAAGAGTTCTTGTGTGGGTTCGTAGAGTGATTTTTGGCAAGCGTCTCATCGGCTATGGAAGCAGCCAATGATTAATTGGTCAAGCTCAGATTTGTACAGAAGAGGCCTGATCTTGCAATAGTATTTATCGGGACTGTACTTTCCACCACCGTGATTGCGAGGCTCATGTATTGTCTTTGATGTGTAGGTCGTAAGAGAAATAAAGAAAATCAGTCAGATGGTTCACTTGCTGGTATTAGCGTAACCATTGCCTGACATTCATCAATTGAGCATTGTACTTTATGCCGTGTTTATTTAAGGTAGGAACACCACGTGTTTGTGTTTTTTATTCACCACCGGCACCATGTTGCAGGTAGGATTTATTTCTGCAAAGACGCGCTGAAAACATTAAGAAATCCAGGACCATCGGGACTTCGTCAGCGTTTGACAATATCAGCTCAGGAAAAAATGGTATTCACGCTCTCTCATTGTGTAGACTTGCTGATTTGTGATCGATGTCTTACAATGTATGCATCATTCTTCGCTTTTTATTATCGCAGCCACGAGTCGTGTCCCTCTATCAACTGTTGATCATAATGAATCCAATCAATGTATGTCGGAATTTCTGTCAAATGTACATATTTAGTTGGATGCTGCATACTCTGTATTGTTTTGATCTAATTATAGTGCTGATACACTCTGTTTCTTTTTGTGTTGTATACTCATCTCATCTCATTGTTTGCATAGTGAGAGAGTATTTGTTAGTGCAAATATGTTGTTTTGTCTTCTAATGGACAATTGTTTTAGATGTAGGCAACAGTCATTCTCCTCTTTCCAACAGTCGTCGGTATTCGTTGGTTGCAGAAACCTGTGAATCGGATTATGCTCTTAAAGGTACTAGCAGGTCTTTTTTAATGGTTTGCCTATAAGTTACGATGAGTTGATGATTGTTCTTTGTTACTTTCACACATTTCATCGTTGAACATTTTACCATTGCAGCCACAGGTGGTGTCCTGCTATCAACTGTTGACTAGAATGCATCAAATCAATGTAAGTTGGACATACCTTCTGAGCATTTAAAGATTAAAGGGGCTGCTCTAAGCTTTTTATATATTTGGTTTAATTTTATAGTCACTGCATTGTGTCCAATGTTATTTTTGAAGTGTTATTCGAGCACGTGATTGTTGATCTTTCATTTTTCTTGCAGCAATCAGGCGTTCTCCGTTGTCCAATATTGATCAAAATGCAAATCCTGGCTTTGTGTTGGATTCTATCGTCACAGGTCGATAGCAATTAAGCTGTGTTAGATTTCATTTTAATTTTCCACCTTTATATCATGGATATAAATTTCTATATTTGTTGCTCACCGCGTTGAAATATGACTGATGTTGAAATTTGGAATCAGGTGTCAAGCGTAGAGGTCCTGATAATATTTTGCTTACAATATGCTCAAGGTTTTCTGTGTACTGGATGCTACTCAGTGCCAATCCTCACAACCAACTTTCTTAACGTATTGTTCTCTCATCTCCAGACCACACGATCCTCCCATCTTCTTTATAAACAAGTATATAATGTACAGTTTTCTTAAATTTACCCGATATTATTGATGGCATTGATAAACTAACTATAACCAGAAAACAGATTTTTGATTTAGCTATGGGCTTTGGCCTTGAAAACCGATGATGAAATTCATGATGATAATGTAGAACCTGTAGATTTCTTGACTACTGATGGGTTGCCTCAAGCAGAAGGATTAATCTATTTTAAGTGTCATGATACAACAGAAGGATAGGTTAGCAAATAATAGTTTTATAACAAAGACACCTGCAAGATTTTTAGACGATACGAAGATTTAGGCCTCATGCACCCAGCAAGACATCATATAAATCATTACTGCACATATGCAGTGACAAACAGTATGAACACTGAGAAAGCTCAGAGATCTATACCAAGTTGTGCAGCATTTTATTGTCATTCTTTGACACTTGACACCAAACAAATACTATACAAGACAAACAGAAACCAAGTCAGCCATATAGTGTATTCTACAAATTGAATACAAAATGCATGATCATTTTCTGCATATAGGTCTCCTCTCAGGTGATAACATTTGCCGCTGAGTGAAAAGCAGGAGGCGGAACATTTGAGGAGGTTTCTACTGGCGGTTCAGTACGTCGAAGTTTCCTTTTGCTCTGTCGAGGTTGAGCTTTCAGGCCCAGATCTGAGCCTGCAGCAGGATGTTTCCTTACTATCTTCTGAGGCGGAACTGCACATGTTTCAGTTGGGTCAGGTATGACTTCGGCTAATTTACAATTCTTCTCAATCTCGTGTTGTATATATGTCTGCATCATATTTAGAGGTTGATGAGCAAACTTTTCAATCTTCCTTCTACTATACAAGCTGTTGAATAAAAATCTCTATACAAAGGAGGAGATGTAATAAAGGAGTATATGCAGGAGATGTACAAAGGAGTTTTCTGTTCTTTTCAATATTCAAGCATCAGGCCTGCACCAATTAATACTATTTGTTCATTTGGCGAAGTGTTTGGGAGTCGAAGTCAGTTCTCTCCGCTGGCCTTAAATGGTCAGTTTGATCTGGGGAAAATATAAAAATTTATGGCCAACCTTGGCTGGGGAACGACTCTAATCCTTATATTATTTCAGAACCAATGCCCCTGGAGAATTTCAAGGTCTCTTCTCTGTTTTACAATGGGAATCAAGTTTGGAATATTGAGCTCATAAGAGACATGTTTGTTGCTCGGGATCAAGATTGTATAATAAACACAAAGGTACACGAGCAGGGTTCTGAGGATCGCTTATACTGGTGCAAGGAGACCTCAGGGGTGTACTCAGTTCGCAGTGCTTATCGGCTTTTACAAGCTCAGAAAAATTTATGGCAAAGTCGTGATAATATTAGTTTTTAGCGAAAGGTCTGGCGGGTTAAAGCTCCACCAAAAGTTCTCAATCTTATATGGAGGGCTCTTTCTAATAGTCTTCCAACTAAAAGCCAACTGGTCCAAAAATTTGTGCCAATTCTTAATACATGTCCTTTCTGTAATACAGAGGAGGAAACAACTATGCACGTGCTGGTGACTTGCCCTGTAGCTAAGCAATGCTGGGTGGGTTTGTTACCAGTAAATCAAGTTAATGACGGTACTGATTTTGGAACATGGTTAGAATGAGTGTTCCAACACAATTCAAATTATCAAAAAGCGGAGATTATTACATTATGTTGGGCGATTTGGAAAGCTCGAAATGAGCTGGTTTGGGATTAAAAGTATCCTCACTTAGATGCTATTGTAGTGTCAGCAATGCAGTATCTTGGAAGTTGGAGAAATGCCCAGGTTATCATTTCATCAACTATGTTTCCTAATCTGTGTTCAGGGGAGGGAGCCAGTGCTTGGGTCAAGCCGCCGATGTCAACAATCAAGGTAACTGAGGATGCTGCTACATTTAATTCTTTGATGTGTATCCCTCTCTTTCCATGCTTTGATGTGTCAGCTTTTAGACATCATAAATCTTGACAACTAACCTATACTAAGCATACCAATGAGTTTTTGTACACAGATACACATGTTGTATCGACTATTTTAGCTTGCAGGACAGATGAGGCAAATGTGTTTGGTAGGACTACTCAGAATTCATTTTACTACTTTTATGACAAGGATGGTCATTCAAGATCAATGACAGTCTAATAGTGAACCGCAAATAGCATATCTATTAATGGCAATACTACTAACTTCACTTCGAGTTTCTTCTCATTCTTCAAGCAGATGGATAAACCGGAGAAAGTTGCTAAAGACAGGTTTTGGACCGGCAATGATGCTGCTTCTGGAGATGTAGTCTCTCATGTGCTGCTGCTGGTTATAGCAAATCGGAAGAGTTGTGTGCAACTGTGCATTAAATTTGTATTCATTCATTTTATGGTCGTATATTGATTTCTATTTTCCTTCAATGCTCAGAATCTTTTATATATTAAAGAAGCAACTGCAGATTTGAAGATGAAAGCCCCTGCAAAAATTAAAAATTATGCTTTGATTTTCACAAAAATTAAGAATTATGCTTTGATTTTCACACTGCAGATTTAAATATAAGTAATATATTAAGTAAAATTAATACAATATTTTTTTTACAATTTCACATTATGATTATTTAAAATTTAATAATACACTATATATATTTAATAATTATTAAGAAATAATCATACAATATTTTTATTAGAAATTTAATGATCTCCTACTTTTTTTTCAAAATTATTGCGGGTGTTAGCACGTGTAGCGCGGACATAATTCCCAATTTATATTAAACAATACTAATAACAATAATTTTGTAAGATGATAGAACAATTTTTTTGACCTCTTTTTAGAAGATTGATTTTTGACATTTAAGAGAACCGAAACTTATTTTTTTTGTTGGAATTATAAATTGTGTCTTGATAGCGTAAATCTTTAGTTTTTCAATATTATATAAGTATTAATTTTTTTTATTCACTTTCAAATTTAAATTTAATATTATATGCAAATATAACTTAAATCCGGAAAATCAACATAATCAAGAATTATAAAAATCATAATTGTAATTTTTCAATTAAATTTTACAATTACGATCCAATTACTAATATCATTCCCTTAAATATTTTATTATATTTCTAATTATATCAAAAATAAAAATACTATATCAAAAATATTATTTAATACCAAAATCTAATATTACATTTTTATTAAAAGGTAATAGAAAATTAAGATTGTTCCGACCAATATTTTGTTAGCATTAAATTTCAATTTTCATATAATCGTGTTATATGAGTGGTTGAATTCCAAAATTTTACTTACTTTGAAATTTAGTTTAATTATAGAAATCAACAATTATATGAAAATTAAGAATTATAAGATAATATTGTTAAATTTTAAGATATAACTGTTAGAATCAACATAGAATTTTAGCTATCATATTTAACAAGATTCTTAAAATAAAATTCTCACTTATGTTACAATTAAATTTAAAATTTTATGCAGATATAACTTAACATTTCAAAAAAAACTTAACATTTGATAACCGGGAATTTAGAAATTTAAAAAAAATGCTGTAATATATAAAAATTAACAAATTAATAAGTATAATTCATATACAAATATCACTTTCACTATATTTTGTTAGCATAAATCTCAATTTTTAACGGTGAATACCATATATCCCAAATAATTAATTTTTTGATGATGCAGTACCTGTAAATATACATAATATGCTAAATAAATATTAAAAATCTAATGTTAATATTTGTTTAATTTATTTTCCCACCTTATTTTAATGAAAATTTTAATAATTTACCCGCACGCGAAGCGCAGGCATAATTCCCTAGTTATCCCAATGATTACCTAAATCACTAGCACATCCTCAAATTTACTAGCCATTACCTATTTTTAGGTAACCACTAAACATTATTTATTCAATATTTATGAATAAAAAATTCATATCCCTCATTTTTTCTTTGACTTTTTTCTCCTTTTCCACATTTTTTCCCTCAAAATTATTATTAAGATAATAACAAGGAACAAAAAATAGAGATTACTATTGGAGTTGAAACTAAGAGTAGCTTCTCTAAATCAATAGGACTCATTGTGACTCATTATTTTATATTATCATACACGTCAAAAATTAGGGATTACTATTTGATTTTTAAAATAGGGATTACTCTCTGATTTTTATCTAAATCAAATAAAACAATCAAAAAATTAAAATAAATAGTAGATAAATTTTTAAAAATTTAAAAATATTATCTAAAATATTAGAATTTAGAATATTACATTTAGATGAACTCAATATATAATACTTTCAGAATTTCGATGAGTGACCCATTTAAGCCAAATTTCTGTTTAATAATAATTTTGAGACATTTTAAATACGGTCTTTCTAATGTGTGCCAAGGGCACACAATAAGCACCACTTGTTTTGATTGGTGGAATTGATGTGAATGCAGGGGGCCATTTACATTAATTATCCATCCACCAATCAAAAACTAGTATTTTCATTGGAGTTAGTGATTATTGTGTGCTCTTGGGCACACTACAGAAAATTCGTTTTAAATAAGTGAATGATGCTTTTGATATCTTCCCGTGTAGGGATGGCAGAAAAAACCGATCCGAATATTTACCCGACCGTTTCGACCCGAATGGATCTTACCGAACCTGATATTTTGGATTTGGATTTGATTATTAGACCCGAACGAGTTTGGATTTGGATTTGGATACTAGGTATTCCGTATCGAAACCCGACCCGAAATCCGAACCCGATCCAAACCCGAAACCCGAAAAAAAATCCAAATATATATGTATAAGTATATATATATGTATACTAATATATTTTTTTTCAATTTTAAATCTACTAAATTTTGTTTATATATATATAGGTAGAGTGTGAATGTGTATATTTTTGGGTTATAGCGAGTTTTTTTGTTTAACTAATGAGTTACTTTAAAATTTCATACTCCATATAGTGAAGATTTGTGTTTAGAAATTATTAAATATGGTTCAAGATTTTATTAATATGTAATACTTTATTATTAAAGTAGTTTAGTTTTAAATATAATGAAATTTAAGGGCGAAAAAATCAAAAATAATATTTTTACAATACTATATATATAAATTTCGGAATTCAGGTTTTGGATAAACCCGAACAAACCCGAACCCGATCCGAAACCCGTGGATTTGGATTTGGATTTGATATGTGAAACCCGATTGGATTTGGATTTGGATTTGGATTTTAAAAATAATTTGGATTTGGATATCTCAAATATCCGAACCGATCCAACCCGTTGCAATCCCTATTCCCCCCGTGTATACATGTAGTTATACATACTACTGTACTACACTTTCCTCTTTTATTAATTTATTACTCCCACAACAACCATCTAATGCTTCGACTCTCCGGCTGATTTCGCCGACGGCCACTCAACACTGTCTTCTTCCGATTCCGATCCGGTAATTGATTCTCGTTTTCCATCACTTGTTGTGATTATCTCAAATTAGGCATTTATATATCGCACCGCACCTTGTACTGTGTTTGACCTTTGCTTCTCTTATTTCCATTATCACTTATACATATTAATCCTTATGTTTGTCTGTTGATCTAGGCGTTAATCTTATGGCATGTAGCCCTATTTTTAATTAATCTATCTCACCAAAAGCTTAATTAACCCCTGCAATTCACTTTTTAAGGGACATTTTGTTCAGATTATCAAGGTTTCAGTTGGGATTTTATATACTTGCACAAGATTATTCCTTACCTAGATGCAAGCTCATTTAACAGGGCCGGCTCCCAAATGTGGAAATAACATTAAATCATTTTGGTTTTCCATATCACAACTTTGTATGAATGTAGCCTAATTACCATGGCGTTCACTATTTTTCTCCAATATATCTCAAGTATGTCACACAAGCCTAATCTGACTCAACGTATGCAAAAACAACAACAACAAATAAGCATTCCACCAGATGGAAGAATAAATTGACATTGGAATGACATGGCTTTGAATAAAAACAATAGAAGGAGAAAATACAGTGTCATCTACTTTATCTTCCTTCAATACACAAGTTGATACCCAGGTCTTTGTTACCAACAAGGCAATTGAATGAAAGTAGAACTGATTATATAATAATTTTAACTTTTGAACCGAAAGAAATACTCATGAAATTCACAGAACCCTAGTGCCGAGCTTATACAGAGATGATGAGGATAAGGAACAAGAACACCTCATGTAGCCTGGCTACTCTTCTTTCCTCATGCTCTATTTTTCTCTCCTTGATACCACGTGTCACTCTCCTGTTCGCCTAACATGTCATGCCATTAAGCACAAGATGTCAAGATCTCATGTGTCTCCCTTGACAAAATGTGGTCGTTTTAACCGAAAGGCTTTGGTGCCCTTTTCCTTTCAAAATGTTGTCTTTTATCACATAATTAAACTAAGTTAACAGTGTAACTAAAGCAGTTCTATGTGCAATTCATTTATTGTGGTTACAGTATTACCACCAATCCATCTGGTAGCCAAATTAATGAAATTGTAATATCCTTTTGTAAATTTAGATCACTATGAACCCTCTTTGTATTTACACTAGCCAATATAATGCAAAAACAATATTCTCATATCTAAATGAAGAAATAATAATCAAACAACCTCCAAGCACTATGATATTGCATAATTGTAAAGAACAGAGAGAGAAAACTATACATTTCTTATTGAACTTACCAGAATCTTACTAAAATGGATACAAAGAGTATATATAGTCTAATGCACACAAATTGTATCTACGATCTATACATACATGTAACTAACTTTCCCTAGACTACCCTTATTGACTAAGTAACTTCTTAACGAACTAATTCTGTTGACTTGATTGTGTTCTTGATCTTGATGTGACTTCTGATTGGTATGCTCAATAAATATGAATCACACTTATTCAGAACAAACTCAGAAGCTCAATTGCAGTTTTCACACACACCTTGAGAATACTAGTTTATTCATGATTCTCTTTTGGGGGGAGGGGCGGAATGTTTGTATGGATTATTATCTTGCAAGGATGGGGTTAAGGTTTGATCTTGATTTGAGACACTTTTAAGGCTTTTTTCCATGTCATACGATGGACACTCATACCTATGAAGATAAATATCTTGGTCCAATTAGTTGTCAGGAGCTATATCTTGACACTCGTGAATTAACCTTTTGGTACATTGTAATAGATCTACTTTACTAATTTGTAGTAGTATTGATACTACAGTATATACTCAAGTAGTCATTTTAGTTCTCACAGTTGGTGTTGGGGTCATTTATTGTATTAGATCGGGGTGTGTGTTGTTATTATCGGTTTTTAGGAGGGAGAACATGTGTAGAAAGAGAAAGAAGGCGATGAAATGTTTTCAGTTTCTTCCTTTTAGTTTCTATATTAAACCCACACAACAGCCACATTCAATAATTTTAACCGTTAACTACCTTGTTCGGCTAAGCTTCTTTTCCCAGCTTCCGGGCTTACAAGTCAGAAGTAGCTTATTCGTACCGTTTGTATAAAGAAGTTACAATTAAACTTCTGACTTATAAGCCTGAATTTGATAAGTTAAAAATCTTAGCTTCTTTAGCGACTTATTTTTATTTTTGAAATTTGATTTTACAAAAATGTATACGACCACTTCAAAAGATAATTTATTATATTTTATTATTATAATAATAATTTTTATACCCAATAAGTTGTAACTACTAAAAAATTTATCCAAACACATATATTAAAAAGTTACTTTTCAATTATAAGTAACTTCTCACTTGTAAGCAATAAGTACTTCTTTTAAGCCAAGCCAAACTTATCTTTTTCTCTTCTGCTTTTCAAGGAAATTTTGTTTTCCTATATACAGTAATTCGTGAATTGTGTGACATACCTGAGAGGCTGAGATATTTAAGTGGAATATTTGACCACTCTGATAATTAACTAAAAACAAAAATAAAAAGAGGTTATTTCCAACAGTATATTGCTTGCACTGCTTTTGTAATTTAACTATATTGATTACTTCAGGATATCCAGTCATGGAAGAGACACGTTCAGTTGCTACTCTAATCGAGTCAACTACTACTAAGATACAACAACTTCAGAAAGCATTTGCAGAGCTTGAAAGTCACCGAGCGGTTACACTTAACATGAAATGGCAACAACTGGAAGAACACTTTCATGGGCTAGAGAAGTCCTTAAAGAGGCGTTTTAATGATCTGGAAGGCCAAGAACAAGAGTATAAAAACAAAACGCTGAGAGCACGAGAAACATTGGTCAAGCGTGAAGCAGATATCATAGCCAAGGAACAAGCTTCACTGAACAGGCTTCAAGAAAAAAGAGATGCTGCGGTGTATGCTATCTCTTCTAAAACTACAGCAAAGCATAAAAAGCCATGCATAGAGCCTACTTTTGTGACAACTAAGAATCAATGTGGTATTCTGTTGGTAGAAGAGAAACCACCTGATATCATGGCTTCTCAAGATAACTCAAAAAGTATGAAAAAGTTCACACAGAATGTAAATGTGGAGGGGCAATCATATCCACAGCTTGTGCGCTTGTGTCAAGCAAATGATTCTGAAGGACTCCACAAGTTCATATCAGAAAACCGTAAGAACCTGGCTGCCATTAAAGAGGAGATTCCGATTGCATTGAGCGCTTCTGCTGACCCAGCTAATTTGGTGCTGGACTCACTCCAGGGATTTTACAGCATACAAGGGGCCCAGTTGGATGGGAAGAAGGATTCATATCTTCTAGGTTTACGTCGAACTTGTATAATGTTGATGGAGTGCCTTCGCCTTCTATTGGCAACTCTTGACATGGGCTCCTTTTCTTATGTAATCTCTGATGTAAAAGAAAGAGCCAAGGCTATTGCTGAAGAATGGCAACCGAAGTTGGTCGACCTTGACTTGGATGCCAGCAACGGAAACTCGTTGGAGGCTCATGCATTCCTTCAGCTTATTGCTACATTTGGTATTAGCTCTGATTATGATCAGGAAGTTTTATCTAAGATGATACCAATGGTTTCTCGTCGTCAGCAGACTGCTGACTTGTGCCGCTCCCTTGGGTTGTCCGAGAGAATGCCGGGTAGCTCTTTCAATGCACACTTTCCACTCTTCTGAGCTTCCATAATAATGTCTGTTATATCATTTATCAGGAGAAATTAAAATGTCAATGCACTGTGAAGTTCTTTCTTCTAAAGAGGGGTGATCTTAAAAAGCCTTTGAACCATGTCGTTTAAAGGATTGCATAAGCTCTTATGTCTCACCCCTCAACTTTGCAATTCACTGCACCTGTTTCTCTATGATGCCATAATCTTCTGATTACTCTAGATAGACCCTTTAGTACCGCAGTATGAACATTACACAGTGTCAACACAAGAAAACATTTAGAACTAGAGATTTTTGTTATGTGCTTTCCCTAGTATTCTTTGACAGTTCTGTTAAGTTTTTTTTGTAGATCCTCTGTGCTTTAGCTTTTTTCGTGTTATAGTAAAATATATGAACCTCAAAGTTCTTATGCTTTTGATGTTTATCGTATCCCTTGTCAAGACTGACAAGCATTGTCTGCATTTCTAAAATTCTCAGGAGTAATTGATGTCTTGGTCAGTAATGGAAGACAGATTGATGCAGTTAACCTAGCTTTTTCTTTTGAGCTTACAGAGAAGTACTCTCCAGTCTCATTACTTGAATCCTACTTGACAGAAGCAAAACAAACAACTTCACCATCGAAATCTGCAAACGCCTCGCCTACTGTACAGGTTCTGAGACTAATCTTCTTTACCATTTACTTGTATTTCTCTTTCAGACCCTGTTTTTGTTTGAGTAATTGAGTTTATCTATGTGATTAGGATTCCCGATTTTAAGGATACATCCTATTTTACATTTTCTAGGACATGTCTATATATCGCTTGAATGGTGGAGGCTCTGTCTCACCAATATTTATCACTATTTGAACTTCTTAAGTTACACCAGCTATCTTAGTATATTTTGTATTCGGTATATTTTGTACATACCTATGATTATTGTTTCAAAGCTTTGGCAGCAGGCCTACATCATCCGCTCTCACTTGGGCCCTGTGTTGTCCTACTTAAATTGCTTTTTTTGAGCTTATACCAAGACAGAGAACTTTGTCACCATAGAATAGTGAAAGGAAATGGAAAAGTTGTGCTTGTGTAGACCTTTTAATTAGGGCTAAAAGATTTTTGCTTTTATGCTACAGCCTGAGCACTTTGTCACCTGAGAAAAAGCTTAATATAAGTTTTCAGTTTCAAATGCAAGCACACTTATATGACTAAATTTTATTTTCTCTAAAATATGTTTTAGTTCTTAAAAGATTGCTAAAATACTTCTCCCATATTGTTCAATATTTGGTACTGTACATGTTATCCATTTTGCAATGATCTTAGTTGCTCATTTCACCTTCCTTGAGGAGCATTAGTATGTTTAACTTAATGGAGTTGTCTATAGGGTCTAGCAGATAATAATGTAATTGTGATGATACTGGAAACATTTTTTCTTTCAGACTGAGGTCAACGAAAGGGAACTTGCTGCACTCAAGGCTGTCATCAAGTGCATTGAGGATCACAGGCTTGAAAAGCAGTATCCAATAGACCCTCTCCAGAAGCAGGTTCTCCAACTAGAGAAGGCCAAAGCAGACAAGAAAAGGGCGACAGAAGTTGCAAAACCTCAACCGAAAAGGCCCCGAGCAAATGGTACAGGGTCTGTGCCACGAACAGCTAATGTTGCTGCGGAGAGGAATTTCTATCCCAGGATGACTGATAGGTACCCTCAGTACGTGTATGATAGACCATATGCTTACACTGGACCAACTGACAACCACATTCAGTCAGTTCTTGGTCCTGCTTCCTACAACCTTTCACCTGCTCATGGAAATTACTTTGCAAACGGCTACCAGTATCAGGCTCCGTATCTTCACTAGGTTGTAGACATTGCAAACCTCTGATTAAGTTCCTGTTTAACTTTTAGTCTTAACCTTTATGGATGTTTCTGTATAATTCAGTTTAGCACTAAAAAAAAAGACCAAAAAAATCATAAACATAAAAAACAATGTTGTTTATTAGTTTGTTGTGCAAGACGATGCTATGAACTTTTGATACATGCACTGTTTTTGTATTTGTTAGTCCAGCTATTTGTTAGTACTATATATCATGTATGCATGGACGGACCAGGATAGCCTAATTGCTCTGATCAGATGCCTGGTGCCTAAACCTCAGCAGTCAGCAAGAAGAGATAGTGTAGCATGATTAATATGTAGCGAGCCGTTGGTTAATCACAATGCTTTCAAAACCGGAGCATCTGCCACATAACATCCTCCATGGTTCCATGTTTCTGAGTTTAGAGCAAAAAGGAGTCTACTGTCATTTTCCTCCCCCTCAAATCAATCTTTTCTTTCTTTTTTCTTTTTATCCGCGATTTATCTTGAACTCTCAGCTTATCAAATCATCATAAATTCAGCCAAACGGGCTCTTAATGATAAGCTAGGAGTTAGGAATGTCTATTTAGATAAACTAGTTGAGAAGCCGCGCGTTGCGGCGGCCTATAAAAATTATATTAATGATTCAATATTAATATTTGTAGAATGCAATAATATTATGGCGGTCTATAAAAAATATATTAATGATTAAAAATTAATATTTGTAGGATTAAATAAATTTTATATTATAAAAA
This sequence comes from Daucus carota subsp. sativus, assembly GCF_001625215.2. NCBI lineage: Eukaryota > Viridiplantae > Streptophyta > Magnoliopsida > Apiales > Apiaceae > Daucus > Daucus carota. The sequence continues at coordinate 56,010,542 of NC_030381.2, read as the reverse complement.
TCTTGATGTAATACCAATACTAATATATAAAATTGTAATATTGAACTATAATTCATGGTGAAAAAATGAAAATAAATTTCTACACGTGATTAACAATTTAAAACACGACGAATTTTAATTTTATTTGTGTTTTTTTTTTTGAAAAGAAATCATGTTCTTACATTATCACCTTCCTCCGATTTTTTTGGATTGATTGTGCACAAAAACATCTAACTTAGATCCGTGATATAGCGGTCTATAACTACCCTCCATTATAACAACCTTTATTTTTTTAATATTGCATGGACAGTCTTCACTTAAAAGTTGCTTGAACGGAGCAAACAGATAATGCATGAATAATATTTCCCGTGTACAATGTAAATCATATAAAAAATTAACAACAACAAATATGTCCAATGAACAAAATAAATATTATAAAAGAATAACCAACAAACATACATCACTAATAGTTAATTTATCGATATCATCCATCAATATCATGTCAAGACTATATTCTTATCCCGTATTTGGATTTGTCGACTCCCACATAGCGGTCTATAACTACCTGGCACCACCGAGTTAGAAATCGAGCAAGAGAACTATCACCAGAAAGAGTTAGGATTGTGGTATTGAGAGAGAGTGAGTTGTGTTTAGATGATCCAAAACCCGACAACCTATAGGGGGTATTTATAGGTGCAGAGAGACTTGTGTGCTACTCTTTCCCATAATTAAATAATCTGAAACAAAATCAGATTAAAACTTTCAAGTTGCTATATTCCATAAATAATCTGAAACAAAATCAGATTCTGAAACTTACTTCTAATTCTAATATATCCGAAACTAAAAAAGGCAGTTCTAATTTTTGATATTTTTCATCCGAAAATTCCAGAAAAATAGAAAAATAGAACGGAGCGATGTGAGAGGCGCCACCTACACGCCCCTCGCTTCTCCTTTATATAAGTATATTGATTTGACTTATGAATACCTTATGATTTATTATAAATGTAACAATTCATATAAAAATAATTATGATTAATTTTTTTAAAAGAGGCTTTAAAAAATTAAATAAAAATATATCTTAAACAGAATTTTGAATTTAAATCAGTTTCTCATTTATTTTTGATTTCATACAAGTGCGGACATTTTTTAACGAGTTAGAAACAATTTAAACAACCGACTTAAAACTGATTGAAAGGCTCTGTATAATAGTTATGATTGAAAAGCTCTGTATAATAGTTATGGGTTGAAGTGACCTTTAGGGACTTGCTTAACGGACATATGATTTTTGGATCGTTGCATGAATATCCAGCGACTCAGATTATAATAAAAATATAGTGCATCCACCTCTTTTTAACCACTGGACGAGGTTAACGATTAAAAAACGCTGGACAAGTTCCATTCAGCGCTTAAAAAATGCTCAACGTATACAAAAATTGATTATAATTTGGGTCGATGGATATTCATCCAACTGCTCATAAATTATAAGCGGATTAATCCGTCCCTGAAATTCTGACTGCGAAGGAGCACCCCCAAGCCCCAATTAGAGCATCTCCAACCATACAAACCCCATAGCTAAAAAGTGAGTTGACATTCCAAATATAAAAAATTTAGCTAACTTGTTGAAAAAATCATACTCCAACCACGTGAACCTGTTGTCTATAATTTTAGCCAACCTCCTATGGATGACTATATTTGTCGAACCTCTACAGATCTTTAAGAAATCTGTATGATGATTGCACATCATTTATTACCATATTAAACTGATATATTCTATTTTAACAAACTAAAATACTCCCTCCGTCACAAAATACTTGTCACATTTGGTTTTGTGCCGGTCAAATTGACTAAAGTTTGACTGAAATTTATTAATATTTTATCAATTGACAAAATAAATGAAAAATGTCACCGGAAATAACTTTTAATCTACTTTAAGATGTAATTTTCAGTTTTTTAAAATAATGAGCTTATCATCTTTGGTCAAAACTTAGTCAATTTGACCAACAAAAATAGAAATGTGACAAGTATTTTGGGATGGAGGGAGTATTAATAACATTCCATTTTTAAATTATAACCTACCAATATAAGCAAATACCATTGAAGTACAATGTCTTACAGTTTCAGCAAATTTTACCTGATGTCTTAGAGCATTTCCAACGGCGTTGGCTATAATCGTTGGCTAAATTGGACCTGTAAGACATTAGGTAAAATTTGGTGAACCTGTAGGACATTTTGCTTCAATGGTACTGGCTATATTGGTTGGCTATAATTTAAAAATAGTATGTTATTAATATTTTAAATTGTTAAAATAGAATATATCAGTTTAATATGATAATAAAATGATGTACAATCTTCCTACAGATTTTCTTACAGAAGAGGTTCGACCATCTCCAACCATCAAAAACCCTTAGCTAAAAGGTGAATTGGCATACTTAAAATAAAAAGATTTAGCCAACAGCTCCAAAAACTGAACTCCAACCATGATGAGCTGTTGTCTATAAATTTAGCCAACCTCCTATGGATGGCTAAATTTGTCGAACCTCTACAGGTCTGTAAGAAAATCTGTAGGAAGATTGCACATCATTTATTACCATATTGAACTGATATATTCTATGTTAACAATTTAAAATATTAATAACATACTATTTTTAAATTATAGCCAATCAATATAGTCAGTACCATTGTAGCAAAATGTCTCACAGGTTCAGCAAATTTTACATAATGTCTTACAGATGCAATTTAGCCAACGATTATAGCCAACGTCGACGTTGGCTATAATCGTTGGCTAAATTGCATCTGTAAGACATTATGTAAAATTTGCTGAACCTGTGAGACATTTTGCTACAATGGTACTGACTATATTGATTGGCTATAATTTAAAAATAGTATGTTATTAATATTTTAAATTGTTAACATAGAATATATCAGTTCAATATGGTAATAAATGATGTGCAATCTTCCTACAGATTTTCTTACAGACCTGTAGAGGTTCGACAAATTTAGCCATCCATAGGAGGTTGGCTAAAATTATAGACAACAACTCGGTGTGGTTGGAGTATGAGTTTTTCGAGCTGTTGGCTAAAATTTTTTATTTATAGTATGCCAACTCACCTTTTAGCTAAGGGCGTTCAATGGTTGGAGATGCTCTTACAAGTTTAATTTAGCCAACGATTATAACCAACCGCGGTCACAAGTTGATAAAATTTCAAATTTCCCACCAAAAAAGTAACAATGAGAATAGCGGAGATATCGTCGCCTGAGATCCGGTCAAGCCCCGGCGATCCTCAATCTCATCTCCTATCGCAGATTGAATCGTCAATCAAACTCCTAGAGTCTCAATCGCCACCAGCGACTCTCTCTTCTGATGATCTCCGACTCAGCCTCACTCAGCTCAAATCGCTCTCTCCATTCTCCAACTCACTGAAGCTCCACGTATGGAAACTCAGTTATCGCCTCTGGAACGCCTGTGTCGATCTCTCCAACGCTTCAGGCGTTAAGTTGAACGACGAGCACGCAAAGCTCCGCCAAGTATCCGCCGATCTACTGTTTCTCGCCGCCGATGTTACCGAAATTCCTTCTCCGGCGTTCAAGTCAGCTTCATTCTTCTACAAAACTGGCGTGATTTGGCATGATCTTCGTAAGTTTGATCCCGCTAGCTCTTGTTTCGAGAAAGCTACTCATCTTATCTCGAGTATTGATATAGCTTCAATTTCTGATCCGGAAGAGCGTAAGCTTCTATTGAATTTGAATATTGCACGGTCTCGAACGGCTTGGGAAGTGGCAGATCGCAATATAGCGATTGCGTTGCTTAATCGATCGAAAACCGTGTTATTTGGATTAGCTGAGAATTATTGTGCATTAGCGAATCAGTACTTAATATTTGGAAAGACGATTCTAGCTAAAAATGAAATTTCTAGTGTTGCTGATGCTTTGAAACTCATGAACGAAGCGTTGGATTTGTGTGAAAAAGGATTGAGGATTGTGAAGAGGTCTAATGAATCACTAGGTTTGAAGGAATTGAAATCGAAGACATTGAGATTCATGGCTGCATCACATTTGCAGACGGATGATTTTGAGAGTGTTTTGAAGTGTGTTAGGGTTTTGAGAGATGGCGATGGAGATAGTGATAATCATCCGAGTTTGAGTGTCTTGGCTATGAAAGCTTGGTTGGGGGTAGGGAGGTTTGAAGAAGCGGAGAAGGAATTGAGAGGTATGGTGGTAAATAAGGGGATTCCAGAAGCTGTTTGGGTGTCAGCTGTGGAGTTTTACTTTCAGGCAGTTGGAACAGCAGGAGCCGAGACAGCGAAGGGAATTTTCTTAGGACTTTTAGGGAGATGTCATGTAAGTGCAGGTGCAGCCACTAGAGTGGTTCATAGAGTTCTTGGTGATGGTGTTGGCAGTGAGGGGTCAAAGGTGAGAGCGAAGGTGGTGGCTGAGCTTGTCTCCGATGACAGGGTCGTTGCTCTCTTTGCTGGAGATGCTGCCAAGGAGCGGACTGTAATGCATTCTTTGCTTTGGAATTGGTCAGTTTTTTTTGGTACTGAGCAACTTAATTGGGTTTATTGGATATCGTTATGCATCTAGCTCGTAGTTTTGCCTATGAATTTTATAGGTTAAAAGTTTAAACACTATAATTTGGTCAATAGATAGTGCAACATAAAGTATATCACAAATTTGCTCTTTGGCTAATGACTGCATAAAAACAGATTATAGGTTAAAATTTTATCTGTAGATAGATGTTTGGTCTCAATAAGATTGCATAAAACCATCCATTTTGACACAATAATAATGATTAGGCCATTAAAATGGAAATTACATTGTTAAGACAAGTCCAATATACTGGCAGAAGATAAAATGCAGATGGTATATCTTTTTAAATAGTTGCTAGTTTGGACTGTTGCCTGTTGGAATGGTTGTACATCAAATATGCTGGGGAATTTATAGGATGACATTATCTGTGGTGTAAGCACCTGGAAACTGAAAGGGTGCTGTTTAAATTAATATATGGTTATATTTTTGTGCAATAGACATCTGAGGTTTACAAAGTGATACAAAAAAAGCTTAGTAGTGCAGCATATGTATCTTTCGATTTAAGGTTGTATAATGTTTATAGCTTCTGTATTCTTATCAAAAGTTTGGTTCAACCTGATTTGAGCAGAAGACATTATAGGTTCATCTCTGTATACAACATAAACAGTTTACTATGTTCTGCAGTGCTGCAGATCACTTTAGATTCAAAGATTACGAGACCAGTGCTGAGATGTTTGAAAAGTCCCTGCTTTATGTCCCTCATAATACAGAGAACAGAATTCTTCGAGCGAAGGGTTTCAGAGTTCTTTGCCTTTGTCATCTAGGTCTTTCCAAGTTAAAACAAGCAGAGGAGTATATTGATGAAGCTGAAAAGGTACAAAATACAGTCTTCTAAGAATAATTTCAACATCTGAATTTACATATTTATAATATATTAATATAAGTTCTGTATCTCACTTTATGTTCTTTAATCATCTCACAGCTTGAACCCAACATAGCCTGTGCATTTCTAAAGGTTCTCTCTCTGCCCCCCAAAACTAGTTTGGCAAACAAGTATCACGGGTACAACTATATTACCAATATCATGGTTTTGCTGAACTGATAATATTTTTTATATGTGCAGTTTAAGATCTACCTACAAAAGATTGAGCATGATAAGGCTGTTACTCAAGTTCAATCGATGCCGGCTTGCCTAGACTTCAGTCCTGACTTCCTCTCCCTCTCAGCCCATGAAGCAGTTGCTTGTCATGCACTTCCTGTTGCTGTTGCCTCTCTATCTGTGCTCCTAAAATTTTACTCTTCGGGAAAGTCTATGCCAACAACTGAAGTTGTCGTTCTTCGTACTCTTGTCACAATTATCAGTCAAGATCCTCTTCATGATTCCGATGTCCTCAAGTACATGAAACAAGCTCATGCTCGCTTATCTGAGCTTGGAGCTGATAGCTTCTTTGGGAAAGGTGAGGTTGGGACACGGGAGCGGAACTGGTTTGCTGTGCAGTCATGGAATATTGGGCTGAGAACTGGTAAGGAGAAGAATTATGAATTATCTTGGAACTTTTTTATGTTGGCATCAGAATTTTATGGTACAATGATTGACGGAGATATGGATGGTAACAATGTAATGGTCTGTAAGTCGCTGATACTGGCTGTTACTGCCAAGATAGCTGATGAAAAGCAGAGGAACGTCACATTGCTTGAAAGTGAAGTCAAACAAGCCATCGAATTACTAGACAGGACTGGAAAGGTATCTTCTGAAAAAAAAATTGATTTTGCTTGTTGCCACCATTATAAGTTCCTCTTTATAACTCTCCAACATATGTTGATGCTTGTAGTTTTGATCTGCAAATTTGTTATCAAGAGCTTTGTGAATTCATTATGATATGTATTTCTGTTTGTATACAGATCTTGTTGTCATGCTCTGCTGGTCCCCAACCAAACATTGATCAGACTACTAACATTGAACCATATTTCCTCTTTATACACACATTGGATGCCTGTGATCTTTATTCAAGGCTCAGTGATACAGGACCCCAACTACTTCGCCTGATAAAAAGCTTCGCCAGCTCAAAGTCTTGTAATCCAAAGTATCTACTTCAAATTGGCCTGATTTCATCAGATGGCCCCCGGTCCAATCTTGAAGTAGCCACCTACGCTCTAAATACATGTCTCTCAAGCTTACTGGACTCCCAATCACCAGATTATGGATCCGTGGCTCAGATAATGAGGAAACTAATTAGCCTTAGTGGTGTTTACAAGGCTGATACCGATGATGATGAAGTCTATGGCATGTATAGACAAGCATACCGGATAATGGTGGGACTGAAGGAAGGTGAGTACCCTATTGAAGAGGGTAAATGGCTTGCAATGACAGCATGGAACAGGGCAGCTCTAGCAGTAAGAATGGGGCCTTCTAGTGCAGCAATGAAGTGGATGAATATGGGGTGGGAATTGGCAGGGAAGGTTCAAGGAATGCAAACTTATCAATCATGCATGGAAGATTTCATTGCTAGTTTCAAGGATAAATGCAAGGCCACAAACTCCAATTAAAATTTCTTCGACGAATAGTTCTTATACTGTAATAGTATAATGATAAAACCGCCTTGCACATGTCTGGATATTATTCCAAAGAGACCTGCAGTATAGTATTTTCTACTAGGCAAGGTCATTTGATACTTAGCAGTTAGCATATGATTTCAGAGCGTTGAAGCTTATGAAATTATAGTAGTAACGATTATAGATTTATAGTTGATGAGGACGAAATTGACACAGTAATTTGAACTCCTATGTCAATTGTAAGTAGTATGTGATATAAGTTTGAAGTTAGACCGAGTAACTAAAATTAAAAAGAAAAGAAAACGGAAGAAAGTAAAAGCAGTTAAAAATGAAAAAAGGGGATGGGATAGACTTCTAGACTGAATGAATATCTTATCGTTTGTTTCTGGTTACCAAAACCCAGACCAGCTATCTTGGGGTCTTAGGGAATGGAGTCTTCTTCTTTCTCCGCATGCCTCTCATCATCATCATCTTCTCCGCCATTCCGGAATCACTTTAAAACCCACAATTCTCTTCTTCTTTTCTCAAATTACAACTTTTCCACCTCCAATTTCAATCCCATTTCTTCTTCCATAGCCAAGAAAAAAATCACACTCAAAGCTCAAACATTTCACCAAGTTCCCAGAACAAATCTACCAATCAAGAACAACCCACTGCAAATCTTTGTCAACACCCATGTCTCATTCCTTTCTCTAGCTTTCTCTCTACCTCTTTCTAGCTCTGCTTCTGACACAACATTGCCAGCTGAGCAAGTCTCCAACAAGATTAACATAGAGGCTATCTTGGTCTCCATTGATGACTTTTTTAATCGATACCCTTTCTTTGTTGCCGGAGTTACTTTCATTTGGCTTGTTGTTATCCCGCTCACCGAAGATTACTTGCAGAAGTTCAAATTTATCTCTGCTATCAATGCTTTTCGCAAGCTTCGTGATGACCCAAGTGTTCAGCTTTTAGATATTAGGGATCAAAAATCCTTGAGGACTTTGTCTTCTCCCATTTTGAAAATTTTGAATAAGAATGTGTGCCAGGTTGAGTATATTGAAAAGGATGAAGATGGGTTTGTGAAGAAAGTGCTGGACTGCTTTGGGGATCCAGCAAATACCACAATTTGCATTCTCGACAGGTAAGTTTGATGATTCGAGTCGATTTTGATATGATCAAACTATTGCTGATTAACTTGTTTTGGGTGGAAGGTAGTTTTGATGATAACTCCTTGAAAGTTGCTGAGTTGTTGTTCAAGAAAGGTTTCAGAGAGGCCTATGCAATTCGGGGTGGCGTTAAAGGGAAGAATGGGTGGCTGGTATTCTTCGTCTCTCTGCTGTAGTTATACGTGCCTTCATTGTTTCTAGTTCTTTAGCATAGCTCAGATGGCATTATATTTGTTGATTGTCAATTGATTAGCTTGTTATAGAGAAGTGTCATTATAGGTGCACGGTGCACCTACTGAGCAATAGAACACCTCCTGTGTATGGTGGATGTTGCCATTAGGTTGATGTTGGTACTCCGATGATTGTCATTGAGTCCGTATGCAGTAAATATTCAAACGTTAAATCAACAAGGGAAACCAAAGTTGGATAATGAGTTTTTCGGTCATAACAGAGAAAAGGATTATGAGCTTTTGTTTATAAGTGAAGTTTAGTCTTTAGATATATGTGATGGCTCTCTAAATATGTTGTATTATCATTAAGTTACATATCTCAGTCCCAAATTGTTAATTTACTTCCATGAAAACGGTGTAAACTATTATTGCAGCTGATATTTACTTCTGTTGCAGTCAATACAAGGGACACTTCTCCCTCCATCTGTGCACATTTTCCCGAAGAAAAAGGGAAAAAAGTTGCCACAGACTGAATTGGTTCACGGCCAAGGAATTAATCAACTAAGTGAAAATGCAGATCAGTCTTCCTCTGCGAGTAGCAGCGCCCAGATGACTAATGGATATGTAAGCAAGACTGAACCCACTGCAGAAACAAAAATTAGTGCAAGATCTTTATCTCCTTATCCTAAGGTATGGAACATAATGGACCGTATTGATGCTTATACAATAATCTTTGCACATCGTGCTTAATCATATTTTATGCACACCAAAAACTTAGCAACTCTGTTCAATTGCATGTGACATTAACAAATGCTTTCCTTTACAAGGGAAATCTGTTTTAGTCCACCCTCATATACAAAAACACATTGTTAAGTTCAAGTCAGATGTGAGATTAGTTAAATCATCTTGTATCTTGTTACTATGATAAACTAAATTCCAGATGAAGCTTTCTTTTCAGTATCCTTTTAATGATTAGAATCTCAGCATGGTCACAGTTCAGGGGTTCCATTACCACATTAATTACACTGCATTCTGTGCTATATATATTGCCGACAGGATTTATCTCCTTCTAAGAATTCTGAATTTTCATTATATGACTTCTAACTGATCGTTTTAGTAAACTTGTCCGGTGCTGTAGGAGGATTTATCTTTCTGTGGACTATGCATTCAGTCTTTCATTACTTTCTTTAATTATAATACTGACCTCATTTACATGGATCATGGATGTAGTACCCAGATCTGAAACCACCATCTTCTCCAACTCCATCGAAGCCAAAAAGCTGATACCAAGTCCTTCAGATTTAATTTGACTCCTGCTGTTGCTTGGATCTCTTCTAGCTACCATGGAACGTAGCAACACATTATCGGATAAAGTGTCTCTTTCGGCATGATAGTCATAATTTGTTCTTCACATATGTTTTCAATTTTCCTTAGTTTTTTGTTGTATTATCATCCTATTTTCCTTAGCTTTTGTTGTATTATCATCCTATTTTCCAGGATTGGATTTCATTTGCAGCCTATTCAAATTTGTTCCAGGATGCAGCGAGTTTTTGTACACATAAATTTATCAGAAATCAAATCTACTCGATATTTTTATTCTATGAATATAAAATTTCAGTTTAATTTATATTTAACCCAGTTCAGATCTCAATCGGAACATATATAGTAAAAATCGGTTTCGTAAATGGGTTGTGCGCAGAAATTTACTAAAACCTGAGCAGATATAATATGAAAAAAAATCCTTTCAATAATCAGTGAAGGGGTAAATACACAAGAAGGTTTTGGGTCTTGCTCTTTTTATTTAGCAAAAGAATGTGTAGCTCACGGTCGTTTTGAAGTGGTAAACGAAGTCACTTGAAAGCAGTTAAGATTATAGAACAAAAACCTCCAAATGCAATGTTATATAAAATACGACACTTCAATACAATGCTAAAAAGATAAATAATAATCAAGTATAGATTTGACTACAATTGTCATGTGACAATTGACATGCAATCGAGAAATTAATATCAAACAAATTTGATTTAGGTTTTTTTTACTTGTGTTCATCATTCATTCTACATCAATTTATTATTCGTTCTACATTTAGTTAATTTTTCATCTATTTTAATTCTATTTGAAAATCATGCATCAGATCATGAAATCTATTTACCAATAAAATATACTTTTTGATTTTATATTGCAACAGTTACCTCTATTCTAATATTAACATCGGACTACAATAGGGCTTTAGTGATGCGCTGCATCTAAAAAAGCAATTGGTAACATTAGAATCTTTTACAAGGCAGACATAGTATATAGCTTAATGCAATTTTTACAAAATTCAAATGCTTTCAACCTACTTCATTTCCGGGCTTTGCTTGTGTGTGATGGGACCAGCTGTTCTAAATGAATTTGTTCTCACTTCGCAGTCGTACCGTCTTCTGCACGCGAGAGATCAGCACCCTCCACAGCGATTCTACTATAGCAGGCCAAAAACTCTACATTACCTTCAGCTCCCTTCAGAGGAGATTCAATCCAGCCGTTACATTGAAAGCCAAAATTTTCTACACCACTAATTATCTTCTCACGCACCTGCACATGTCCAAGACTAATTTATTAAAACTTTATATGCCCAGTTTGGTTGAAGGAATGACATGGTAATAACTGAGATTGTAAAACAAAGTATAAAAATCAATTTTTTATTGCCAAAAGAAACAAAACATAAGATATATAACATATGTATTTGATAAGAGTGATCAACTTCACAATAAATTGACATGTATATAAATAATAATCAATGTTTTAAAAATATTAACTATTGTAATATATATACACATATTAATATTATAACTAAAATGTAAAAAATCTCCGTCATTCCCTGCTTGTCTAATACTGTACATGCAACAAGGTAACTCTGATCTTCAGATATATTAACAAGCGTCAGTTTAGTTCAAAAATGTATTGACCCAAGCTATAAAACTAATGACCTTTAATACCAAATTTATTAAAAGCCAAAATTTCTTACAACAGGTATAGCAGGACAAAGGCACTCTACTTAGAATTGTTATAACAGACTGTAAATATGATAGAGAGCTGCAGTTCAGTTGTGCATGTTTTCGAGAAAAGGTGTCTTTGAATGCTATGTCAATGGGGTTAACACCAAATCTGAGTAGCTACCTCTTTATGAACTAAAGGATCTCGCACGATTCCGCCGCCTCCAACCTGTAACAAAATTTATATTCCGCCCGAGAGTTACTTCACAAGAAACATAAATTATACTAATTTTATATTGCAACCTTGCAGATCCTTCTGTGCAGTAACAGAGTTAAATTTTTAATTCAGAGACATTTTATAATTGATAGAAATTGAAGGACACATAATTGAAAGGCATGAGAAAATGAGAAAGGCATTGATTCCATACTTGTGATCTGCGAGCCTCAAACTGAGGTTTTATTAGAGTAACCAATACAGCATCTTCTTTCATTAAATTGACCACAGCCGGCATGACCTGCATATAGTTGGGGAAATGATGCAAAACAGGAACCATGGTTAAGCTTCAGTGGATAAAACTATAATCAAGAAGCTGACCTCGATTATATAAATCTCAAAGCAGCATGAGTTATTAGTTGCTAAAATTTAGTGTCTACTTTGGTGATCCATTGGCTAAAGGCACAAGGATAGTCCACAAAACTTATAAAATGAGTATTGCAAGAAGACAAAGGTAAGCTTAAAGTCGCAAATGAAAAGTTTACCAGAAGTAAGGATATGAATGAAAGATCCAGCGTCACCAAATCGACTTTTTGAGGAAGTTCAGAAAGATATCTCAAGTTTGTCCGATCTATTACAGATACACGCTCATCACAGCGGATTTTTTCTGCCACCTGAAATGTGATTGGCATTCATTACCATAGACAAATAGCACAACTTTCTGTCATGCAGAATGTTCAACAGTAGAAAAGGTCGAGAAACACATTGCCAACCAAATAAGATACAGTTCAAGCTTTGGTATTTCTAATCTTCATCAGTCATTTTAAATTTCTGAACATGAAAGAAATATCATATCTTTTTTCAAGGTTATTACAAGTTCAAGGTAGAGCTCATTGCACTGATGAGGTTTCCAAAATATAATATCCTTCTCGAGCTTTATTACAGAATAAGGAAAAGCCTTGGATGACTATCAGTTTTAGGTTATGAGCTAGAAGGTTGTCTTCTTCGGTACTTTATAATACTGCTAGTTTGACTCTGTAGGTGCTCCTTTGTTTTCCATATACAGGGTTTGACCATGACCAGTATCAACTCACAAATTTATACCCCCTCATTCTAGATTCGATGAGGCTTGTCAAAATTTAGTAAATGAAATCGGTCATTGAATTTAAGACTTGAAGTGTTTTTTTTTTTGTTTCAAGGAAACCACAATAATACATTAAGAAAGTGGAGGGTGTACACTATACTCACTGTACATTATATGTACTACCCATTGAGTTCTCTTACCTGTCCATATCCCACATCTACTCCATAAACAAAAGAAGCACCATACTGAAGTAAACAATCAGTAAATCCTCCAGTTGATAAACCTGAATCAAGAGCTACTTTTCCAGCTACATCAATACCAAGTTGCTCAATGGCAGCCTCCAATTTATGTCCTGCCCTGGAGATGCAAACTTGTATAAAATTAAACAAAATGCCTGCTCTAACATAGTTGTGGAAATGAAAATATAATGAGGATAAAAGAATTTTGCAAAGAATCATCACCTACATACATATTTTGGAATTTCAGCTTTGATCTCCACGACAGATTTATCAGATACAGGAGTTCCAGCTTTATATATCACCTTACCATCAACAATGACTTTGCCTAAAGAGACAGAGTCATCAGATGCATGCACACAAATTTTAGACGCGGCAGTGTAATTCAATCAGGTGTCTTCATAAGTGTATAGTAGATACGTGTCTATATTATGTTTAAAACCAACAAGATAGGGTTAAAAGGGGGAGCATTTTCTAATGCAACATTAAAAACTTGGTATATGTATTAATGTATGTGTTAAAAAAACAATGATTACCTAATTAGATATATCAAATAGACAGAGGATTAAAATTTACAAGGAATCCCAACAATAGATGAACAATCAAATGGCGAAAAAAGTTTAATCTAATTGTCTGACAAGTAATAACTAGCATGTCACTGTTATTGCAAATCTGAATACAACATTATCCATTTTAGTAATATTAGGGATGAGAAACTCCACTGCAACATTTATGCCCTTAACATAAAAAAAGCAAAAAATTGCAGGGTGAGAGAGATCAAGTACCTTGCAGGATCCATGACTGTACATAGGTTCTGCTGTATTGCTGAAACCTTTCGAGACATACATCATCCAGTCTCCTCCTCCTGATAAAAGATGGAGTCGAAGAAATTGCAATAACATAGCGACGATAATTCAGAGAGAGAGCGGGAGAGAGAGAGAGAGAGAGAGAGAGAGAGAGAGAGGGGCACACACTTGTTGTTGCGTGGTTTAAGCTTTGAAGAACTAACAGTAGCAAAGCTCCTAATGGGATAATGCGGCAGCATCTTTACCCACTTAACTGAACAAAAATATTGTAACTGAATTAGTTAATTCAATAACAACTTGATATGTAAAACAAATTTAATTTACCAGAGAGATTGGAATAGGGTGGAGCAGTGAAGCGTGACAGATGAAGGAGCTTCAAATTCTGCAGTGCTGCCATCATTAATCAACCACCAACACTTTCAGACAGCGCCACCGCCTTTTTTTTATCCCAACGCCACCACAGCAGAGGCGACTTGGGTTGGATTCGGGGTATAATTTGTTTTCAGCCCATTTATCAGCAGGCCCAAATAATATCCAACCCAGGCCCCAACTTCCCCTCTTACCTTTCTCTTTTCTTAATTCCGTCTCTATCCTCTCTACTACTCCCCTTTCTTCAATCCCTCTCTCCCTCCCCGCTCTCTCTCTCTCTCTCGCGATTAGATGGAATCATTGCTAGCAAGTTATGCATCTTCTTCGGATGACGAAGAAAATAATTCAATCAAACCCCCACCTGCACCTCCTTCAAAACCATCTGTATTCTCATCTCTCCCACCTCCCAAATCAAATCTCTCTAAACCCTCCCCTTCTTCTTCTTCTTCTCAACAAACCACTCCCAAATCGACAACCCCTTCTCAACCTAACCCTAAACCCTCTTTGTTCTCTGCCCTTCCCAAGCCCAAAGCACAAACCATAGACACGCCCAAAATCCCAAAAAAAATCGTCCAATTTCGCCCACCCATTAACCCAATCACCCCAGACGATGACGATGACGATGTGGCAAAGGAGAAGCAAAGAAAAAACTCAGAATCTTTGAATTTAATCAACAATTCTTCTTTTAAATCCATCTCATCGATTATTCCTGCTCCCAAGAACTCAATGTCGTTGGGCGGTTCCTCCTCCTCCTCTTCGGGCACTGCACGTCGATCGATTCTCGAAGCTGATGCCTCTCCTGCAGCGACCTCTACTCATGGTAGTCTTTCTACTAAGCCACTTAATGATAATATTCCTATTGATAACTCGGTGAATGAGAACTATGCAAATTACAATACTTATGCTAGTACTGGATATAATGCTGCTGCTACCGATACTTCTATTGCGGTTCCACCTAGTAATGATTATGCACCTTATGATGCTACTTACGCTGCTGCGTATGGTCCTGCCTATGATGATGCTTCCAATTTGGCTCCCGCTACGGACAATTATGCTAATTATGATGTTGCTTATCCTGCTTATGACACCAATTACGGCCAACAATATGAAAATAAATGGATTGATAAGTCCAACACAACAACAGAGACACCAGCAATGCCAGTAGAAATTATGGGTAGAAATTCTGGAAAGAGAGGCAGGAATGATTTTCCTTCGGAGATGATTGAGGTTAAGCAGGATGAGTTGATGAAGAATAGACCAAGGGAAGACACTGCCAAGTTGACTGGGATTGCATTCGGTCCTTCTTACCAGGTTCTTTTTTGCCCTTACTAGTCTATCCATCTTTTGATTAATTTTCCTTGTTGCCCTAGATTACACCCTTAGAATATGGTTTTACCTTGCTACCTTGTTACTTATTTATCTATGGCTTAATAGGTAGAAGTTATTTCCTTATAAATTCCAAAACAGTAAAATTCAAAAAGGAATTGCATAAAAATACCAGGCTTACCTGTCCGAGGGTAACACTAATCTTTGTCAATTCATATTACAAGCCTTAAACAACTTACAGAAATAAGTAACCTACATGCTACTTTTTAAAAACTGGAATATAACTTATAAGCTGTGGTGTAGTACAGGGCGAGGAAAATGTTAAAAAGAGGGATAAGTACCTATCCCTGCAGAGAAGCGGCAGAGTCACAAATAAATTCTCGTACTTATTAAATAATTATCGATTCATATTGTCCATCTCTAATCTGTTTAATAATAACAGATTACATGAGTTTTAACTCCTTATTCCCTTTATTAACTTGTTACTTGGAGTTATTTTGATGATGTTAGTTGTTCTCTTAGTTGTAAGCTATGATCTGTTTGATTAGTTTACTTGTCTTTTGTTAAAGGTAATAATAATCACATCAGAATAGTGAAAATACCAGAAATCACATTTTGTCAAAGTGATTAATATTTGTCAAGTCATATTAAAATTATAACAATTTGCATTAAGTTGATTTTAACATATATCTGAATTAACCAAACAGGCTTATGAGCTTGAACGTGGAATTTTTTAATTTTTTTCTGGATGAATGTTCGAAGCTTTGGTAACCAAATCCTTGGCTTTTGGTTGAGAGGATTGAATCTGGTTGAAAAGGAATAAATTTGATACTATTTTGTGCTTGTTTAGCAACGGCTGTTATTTATTTATTTTTAAATGCAGCTTTTTATAAAAAAATTTGGATGTAAATGTTAAAGAGTTGTTTCATATTCGTTATTTGACAACAAAAATAAGGGCTTATTTCAGAAAGAAGTAGAGTTTTATGTACTTCTTTACAGAAGTAATATATATCCCTTCCACCGTTTCATTAGTACAATTCAAAGTATAGTTCAATCCCACAAATTCGGGTATGACTAGTTGGATTGGAGCTCTAGTTTACATTGGTAGGAATAAAATGGAGGAATGCTGAAAATTTATGAACATTTAAATTTCATTTGATCCCCTCCTATCTTCGTTCACCTTGACGTAGCACATGTCGCAGACATGAGATTGTAAATGTCTTTGTAAGTGTGACTGTTCCATTTTATAAAAAGAAAATGTTCAGCTTGATACCTGAAATGAAATGTCTTTCTTATTGGCGCTTCTTCTATTGTGTAGCCTGTTTCTGCCAAAGGGAAGCCTTCAAAGTTGCACAAGAGGAAGCATCAGATTGGTACTCTGTATTTTGACATGAGGCAGAAGGAGATGGAGCTCGCAGAGAGGAGAGCCAAAGGATTCCTCACCAAAGCTGAAACACAAGCCAAGTATGGGTGGTAGGGTTGTCGAGGGTTACAACGTCATCATTTAAAGCTGAGCAAACCAAATGTGCCATGATTGCTTGTTTTTAGACAATTCCAAGATGCGGGTTACAACGTCATCATTTAAAGCTGAGCAAACCAAATGTGCCATGATTGCTTGTTTTTAGACAATTCCAAGAGCATCATCATTTGTCAATGTATGTACGATGATATAAGTTACGATGATGCTGAAATGTAACATGAGAAGTTGTGGATTAGTGTTTCAAGTGCTGATCTTGTTGGTCAATTCCCATCAGCTTGTTAGCAACATGATAAAATCAATTGCTTGCTAGACTTTTAGAGCTTTTGTACCATGTGCTGTCTGCTTATTAAAGTGTTATAGTGTATCTTTCTGACTCTGCAAAAGCAAGTTATACAGTTACTCTTTTATAAATGAGTATGAATCACATATATTGCATTTAAGATGATAGTAAAAGAAGGCAATTGTGGAAAATGGACTGTAACCAGATTTGCAATTTATATTTTAACGGAGTTCAACTATACAACTAAACCAAAGAACTAGTAATATATTGAAACTTTTGAAACAATCCAATTAGCCATAAAATTCAAATATAATCAGTTTCATCTTCTCTTTTTCTTTAAAAGAGAAGCTGCTCGCAGAACCATCCTATCAACCTCATCAAGGTTGGGTATTTCAGTATCCTTTTCCCATGACTTTTCCATTTTTGAATCTGCGGATATTTGACGCAGGTGTACTTCAAAATCATCTGCTTGCCCTTCATTCCTTGCAGGGATCTTGTCAAACTCATCTAAGTATAAATTTTTTTCTTCCTTCTCATATTCAGTATCAGACTCCGTCTCAAAAATATCTGACAGGGCTTCAGAATCCGAATCTATACCTGAATGCGTTGTGGAATCATCATCCTCATGGCATCCATCATTTTGAGCCATTAGTTCTTGTAGCTTTAAGGAGCCTTCCAATTGTTCTTTGGAAAGGTTTCCAGAGTTGCAAGTTGTAATGTCAGTCAATTGGGTGTTGCTGGTAAGCCCGGGCATATTTTTAGTTTGGCTTTCTTCAGTTAACCCGAAATTACTTTCAGCTTGGTTTTCAGCCCTGGCTCGAAGAAGATCAATGTCCTGCTCAAGTCTTGGTATATACTTCCTTACGGCTCGAAGGCCATCCCGGTACTTGGATTTGTCTAAAGCCTGCGTTAGTGAAAAACATGTATCAAGCATACAACTGTTGCAAACTATTGCAAGGCACTATCATGTACATATAATAATATAATATTTTTAAACTAACATCAACCCAGTATATTTAGATCAAGTCACACATCAACTCAGAAACTTGTTGCATATACAATTTCAGAACCGATTTCAAAAACTCATTATTTATTTTTATTTGACCGTCTGGCCTAAAGTATCAACTGACCATAGTTCAAATTTGGCTTTCATAGTATAATAGTCAAATAAGAGAATCATGGTGCCTGTCCATTGAAGTATATTTATATATGTGGATTGCCTGCCAAGGATTATCTCTGTACTAAACAACTAACTTTCCACCAAGAACCAAAAAAAAATATCAAGTAAAAGAGAAACATTTGTATTTTGCAATGTGCACACATTCTTATAAACTCGACTTTATCCAAGGAAATCAAGCACTCCAAAAATAATACACATGTTTATGAAGCTGATTAGCCCCTTGGAAAAGAGATTTTAAGTCAAGTAACCACGTCAACCAATCCATATGATATGGTAGATACGCATAAAACAAAAATAAAAAAATAGATTGTGTGTACGTCTCCACAATGGCGGAACCAAGAATATGGACAAATAAGATGATGAGACTTGTTTAACTATTAACATGATATGGACGCGTTGTGAGATTTGTTGAACTATTAGCATGTATGGACATCAAGTGATACTTTAAGATCACGATCTTTCACTAATTTGTGGGAAGTGCTAACAGATACAGTGAAGAACAGTGAAGCACATACCTTCTTCCTAGGGAGAGTGATTCTTGGTGACATTATCTCTGTTGGTGGCTGAGTATAGTTCTTCCCTCTGTACATTATAATGGTATTATCTTCCTGAATGTCAAGAACAATCCCTCCAGTCAATCTTGCAAGCTCTACTGCAATCTCCCTCACCTCCTCTGGTGAGAATGTCTTGACCACTACTTGTAAAGTCTGGTGCTTCTTCCAGTGCAAGTGCATGTTCAGGATTACTCCTTGATATATTCCTCGTCTTCCAACTGGTACATAGTTCTTGCTTTTCTGCCCCATCTTTAAAAAGAAAAAGTGCTCTTCCGGTGTTAATATCTCTGGGTCATGTTTTGTTTCTGCTGATTCCTTAGGCTCAAGTTTCCTAAGAGCTTCAACATACCTTTCTTCCTTTTTCCGAGCCTGAAAAGGAGATGTCACAATGCTAATAGACATTATAATATGCAACTGACAAGCAAATACTATGATCATGCTCTTTTCATAATTGATCGAAAACCGGGTACACATGGCATAATCAGTATAGCTAAATGATATGTCCCACCTTCAATTCTAGCTTAGCAGAGCACAAAACAATATAGTTTACTTCTGATCAGTTCTTTAACTTAGTTGCTAAGTTAGTTATGAAGATTTTACAGCATGTGAACATTACTCACATAAGGTACTTGTTCTGAAAGATACGGATGCAAATAATTTGACACATTCAGAAGTGATGCTAGCAGTACATCTCAGAACACTGCTAGTAAAGGCCAGGTAGTAACATATAAAAAATCTCCTATATACTGTTTGCTTTTAATTCTCAAAAGAAAGAATTTATAAATGAAAATTACCTTTCTCAGTTTATACAGAATTTTTTCTTCCGCAGTCATTCGTTCATACTCCTTTTTCTTCTTAAACCTGAAGAACTTTAACCACTTGACAACGGCTCGTTTCCCTTTTAATTTTATCCTCTTAGTTTTACCATCGGCAGAGCCCTCCGTGTGCCCAGTAGGCTCTTCCGGATTCACAGGTTCCTCGAATCTGTTCAACCAGCGAGTTGTGTGGATGGAGTGTCTTCCTCTAGGGCCAAACTTTTCCAATTCATAAAGTGGTGATACACCAGGTACTTGACAGAATGCCTTAAAGCTAGTATAACAAGAGATTAGCTTAGCAAAGATGTAGATTAAAATACACCAACAATTCATATACATGACTATATCAAGTCGAATTCATGTCGTAAATACATTTATATCAATAATGTTTTCTCGACAAGAGAAGGGGGAGTACCGTACCTCTGTTTTCTCGAAAACAAGGGAGTGTAGATGTAGTAAGAATGATTAAACAACGCATTCTTCAGCGGCTGCTTGGAATTCAAAACACTCTTGGAAGCATGTTTTAGCAATCCCCTTACCATCATCACCATTTTCTTCTCCCTCGCTCTCACAAATTCACAGCAGGATTCATTTCTCTTTGCTCAACTTTCATCAACTGTTCTGGGCTGCTCTGGGTTGGGCCTGCCAAAATACGGAAACCCGTTTTGTGGCCTATTCGCGGTTTGGACTTCAGTACTAGACTCCTCTTCTTAATGGACTCAAAAAAGTGGCTCGTTTTGTGGACCAACCTTTAACTATTAGAAAAGAGTTGATACTTACTAGGGAAAATAGATTTTTTTGTCACCGAACTTATTATGTTTTTAGAAATTTGCCACTCAACTAATTTTTTTTTTCCTTTTGGTCACTGATGTTAGGTTCAGAATTTTTTTTGCCACTAAAATTAGGTTCGGATTTGATTATTACCATTATATTAATTCTTTGTAATATTATTAAAATATATGATAACCTATAATATTTTGATGATTTGATATATGTCTATCTTTATATATAGTACTTTTATGTACCCAAGATCGTTTATCTTCGGTGATAAGAGTTAAACACGCATTTTACGGTTTCTAAAAGTGTACTCTCATAAATTATTTTATTTTTTCTTCCGAATAAAAATTTAGTGTTTGAATTTTTATACGCAAAAAGAAAATCTCATAAATCATTGAAGATTAAGTTTTCCTCTCTATTTATTTATCTTTATCTTGAAAGTTATAATAAGATAAAGTTATTAAAAATTATGAGGATAAATTTAAGAGAGATCTTAGACTGAACTAGGTGATTAAAACTTTAATAGTGAAAGATGATGCATCGTATCACTCAATTAGACTTTATTTTATCATGGAGAGCGTAAATTATTTGAAGTCATTGATTCCATACTGATGATTTAATGAATTTCTAGAATTCTAATTACGATTTTTCCTGATTTTAATATTATATCACCTCATTTTATGTTATTATTGCTATATACAAAGATATAAACATACATCATATTATCAAAAAATTATATACTATCATTATGTATTTATGATGCTAAGAAAAATTATCACAATGCTAATAATCATATCCGAACCTAAGTTAGTGACTAAAAACAAATCCAAACCTAACATCAGTGATTAAAAGGAAAAAAATATTAGTTGAGTGGCAAGTTTCTAAAAACATAATAAGTTCAGTGACAAAAAAATCTATTTTCCCTACTTAATATAGTGTTCTAAAAATCTCCGATTTAACCGATTAATCTCCTGCAAAGTCGGCCACCGATTCGATTTTTGAAATCCGATTAATCCTTATATATATATTCCTTAATCGAAGTATATATGATAAATTATTAAAAATTAAAATACTATATTACTTTAAATAGGAATAATTATAGAGTTTATGTATATAGTAAATATATTAGTTGCTAAATAGCTAATATAATAATAACTAAATATTAAATAATATTTTAATATAAAAATAAATCCGATTTTCACTCCGATTAATCTCCAATTTTCGATTAATTACTGAATCGGCAACTCAACCGATTAGGTTTGACTGTCAATTTCTGTAACACTGCTTAATATGGGGCAATAACAAGTCAGCGAATTTTTTTTTAAAAAAAATCTATATTATAATCCTTTCCTGACGTATTTTAGGACATGAGAGCGCCTTCCTAAAACACATGATGCATTTACAAACAATTCTTTACAAGCAACTCCTCGTATGAAACTATGAATATACTTCATCCTTGTCCTTTTTACAGTAGTCTTATTTGTGAATTTTTTTTTTTAATGATATTTGTCTTCTTCTTTTTTGAATGCAATTTTTATACTATTTCAAATTTTGACTATCATTAATTCACAAAATTTTCAAAAATAAACAAATAATTATGTAAATTTAATAAAATGAATAAAAATTTGGTAATATTAGTAATTAATACAATTTTAGTATTCAAATTTTGACTATCATTAATTCACAAAATTTTCAAAGATAAAGAAATAATTATGTAAATTTAATAAAATGAATAAAAATTTGGTAATATTAGTAATTAATACAATTTTAGTGATGACGATGATAATAAAACATCACATTAAATTTTTCTTAATATATGTGAAATTTATTAAAAAAAATATTAAAATGAGAAGGATGAAATAATAGATACAAAATTACATATACAATATCACATCTTACATCAATTAAATAAGTGAGTATTTGGGGTTTTATAAGCACAAATAAATAATTAATGTATACCAATTTGCTAGCACTTTTGAACCGACTTGTGATGAGTTGTTGGATTCGGTATGTATCTAATCGTGAACTTGGATGTTATAAATGGTATCAGAGCTCTCATTGACCCGGAAGTGCAGAGACACTGCCCATGTTTCGTTTCGTAAAGTATTAGTGAATTCGACGAGGACGTCGAATCTATAAGAGGGGTGTTTGTAACATCCGACATTAATTAGACAACAAAGTATTTGAGTTTTTATAAGCACAAGCAAATCATTAATGTATACTAATTTGCTAGCCTTTTTTAGCCGACCCGTGATGGGATTGTTAGATCCGGTATGCATTTAGCCATTGGCTTGAGATGTTATATATAATTATATTCAATTTGTTTGAACTATTTTATATTTTAATTAGTGTGATTGTTGTAGATAGAAAGGTCCATCATTGTTAAGAGTGTAAATCAAATTAAAATAAGACCAATTTATCTAATTTTGTGCTTGTTGTATTCTTGCGCATATGAAAACCAAAATACTCAAAAAAATATTTAAAACATAAGTCATTTCTATTATCGATTTTTTTATGATATGCTTATGGGCATACAACAAGTAATAATCCTACGAATTCGGTGCATTTTTATTAATCATCTAATCATAGATATGAATGAAACATCATGCAATTACACCAATAAAAATTTACAAAACTAATCAAATTTAGTATTTTATTATGTGTCCTTTGAACACACATTAGAAAAACCCTTCTACTATTACTATCCGGAGATGTAAAACTAAACTAAAAACTGTTCTAAACATACCTCACTCGATTCTTTTAACATTTTTATGAAGTCTTTTATAGTAAAATTATTATTTTTTTTCCTTTTTAAATTATTAGTTTAATCACATAAAATCAGTGTTCTAAAAGTCGGCGATTAATCGGGATTAATCACCGATTAATCGCCGATTAATCGTTGTTCGGTCGGCCACCGTCTCGATTAAGCGTTAATCGGTGAAAAAATCGTTTTTTCTGAAAATCGGGATTAATCGGTCAAAAGTCGGAATTAATCGGAAAAAAGTCGGTCAAAAATCGATGAATTTAAAAAAATTAAAAATAAAAAGTAAAAAAATCTTAAAATTCTAAAATTTAATTTTAAATAAAACAAAAGGCACGGAAATGCATAAATTAAAGTTGTTTTATTACCTTTCACTCTTTCAATATTAACTTTAAACTCTAATTACATAAATTTGCAATATCTTCCTTCGCAGATTCAATCAAATTCAAGTTTATATATGAGATAACTGGACTTGTATATGTATATAAAGGCATGTTTTGTTTTATAAAAAATCATTAATCTTTTGATTTTATATGACTATAAATTTATACTATATATAATTATATTAATATATATTATTTAAAAAATAATATTAAATTGATTACGATTAATGATCCGATTAATCACTCCGATTAATCTCCGATTATCCGATTAATCGCTAGACGGTGCCTTGACCGACTAAGTCCGATTCCCGCTTTTTACAACACTGCATAAAATTATACTCCCTCTGTCCCATTTAATTCTATACGTTTTTTTTACTGCTCGACGCATTTCAATGCTCTTATAAAATATAATTCCGTAACTTATTTTTGAGATTTTTTTTTTTATAAAATTATAATATCCAAACTTCAATTCAAAAAAAAAAAAAAATTTAAAAAACAGTAGCACTAAAATCTGTGCCGCGTCCCCGTCCCCCAATGTATACAACTCAGGCAACTCAGGGGGATGGAGGAAGTATTTCTTTCCTGTTTTGTCCTGAACAAACTTCCTCCGACTCTTAAGTCTTATCCCTTCTCATTTCTCAAGGCACAACCTAGGTCTCTTGTTGGAGTGTTAGACAAAGCACTTGATCGTTTTTTCGGAATATCCCAGTGAGCTTGGTTCTCGAAACTATCAGTTCTTTGTTAGAAACAAATATCTCAGATAACAATTACTGTTTCAATTTCAACTTCAGATGTCATGAATACCAATCAAATTGATCACGAAACGAAATTAGAGAGATTGAATTTTTTTTAAAAACATTTACAAAGTTGATAAAAACAATTTCATAACGAGATTTAAACGATTAAACACTGAAATGTAATCCAATTATGTGTCTTACATGATCACCGAGAGAAGATCACTTAGACGAGTCAAATCGGATTGATAAAAATCAATATAGCAAACCAAGAAATTGCCTCACAACATGATTTGTTATGGGACAGAGTGAGTTTGCAGTCACACAATCCAAATCAATTATTTTACACAAAATAGAATTTGTGACAGTATAATAAGGGCCTGAATAATCAGCAAAAAATCATATTCAGGCGAGTGATACTGACTAGATTATATCGTTATCGCAAGCTGTACAAGTACAATAATTGACTGAACCGTAGTCTATGAATCGAGATTCAGTCAAGAAGCTGACTTGCTTAACCATTCAGATAAAGAAAAAAGCGTTTTAAGGTGTGAAAGTATAATAAGGGCCTGAATAATCAGATGCAGATCATATTCAGGCGAGTGATACTAACTAACAAATCTGTTATTCTTCTCGCAAGTTGTAGAATCTACAATAATTGACTGAACCGTGGGCTCTTAGCCGAATTCCAGTCAAGAAGCTGACTTGCTGCCGCTGAATGAGAAATAGATACAGAATATAATAGATAGATACAACATACAAGCTTAGGAGGTTCTCAAGGGAAGTGTTGACGGCAACGACGCAAGCTGCTGATACATAGAGAGACGTATATATATACAGGCTCCATCCAGCCAGGTTAGGGTTTTTAATGCTGAAGCCTATTGGGCCTTGGCTTGGCCCATAAAGCAATTAATATGTGGCCCGACTATTCCTTTTTCTTGTTTTTGCTAAAATTTTCGTTTTCGCATAATTTATTTCATGCAATAAAAACATACTGGTATATGTTTTCTTACAATTATTAAATATTTAATCATTGGTAATAAAAATAAAAAATATGATTTATCTCGAAAAAACCTCTTAAAGAACCTATATTAATCGGCGATAAAAATAATTTATAATATAAACCCCAGTTATTCATATCAGCTACAGGCCTACAGCAATCAAAATCTGGAGTATGTTCTAACATTCGTGTGACATTTATATGTGAGGAACCCGGAGTCCATCATAGACATATACACGTCTATTATTGCACATGTACTCTTCAAATGAGTTGCACATTGTATTACACTAGCAGAGAAATAATTTATCTATTCCACATAATAGTTTATAACGTTACAGTATATCAAGCTTCTTCAATTTGATGTTCCAAATCCAATTTTGCTCGACTCTTAAGATTACTGTCGTGTATCTTTCTTGTATGTTTATATTAAATCATCTGTTTAATAAATCAGGGAGTTATATCCTTATTTTGAACGCTCAGTGGAACATCATGGTTCTCGATCTCATATCTTTTCCCCGGCAAGCCAACGGCTATAGAATGCCAGTGCCTCTGCAGGTTTATACTCTGGGACTGTATGACCAGAACCCTGTCACAATATCACAGAAGATGAGAATGGATCCATGATCAAGGGAATGTATTTTAGCTGGTTAAGTACTAAACAAATGGGAAGGGCTGCGGATATACCTTTACAGTGAGGAAAGTAAGATTGTTGCCGTATCCTTGGATGTACCTGGGATCAGCAAGTTGTAAGAATGATTTAACCATGTATTCAAATACTCTGTCATTAATATGCATCTAACATAGAGGGGGATGGGATACTCTGATACATTTTTAAATGGACTGGAAGTGTTCATACCCAGCAACTTGTTCTTTTACAATCCATGGCCTCCACTCATCCACAATTTCATATCCCATTGATCTTGTCCAGGCTTCACTTCCAGTGTAGGGAACACACATATCATGGTCCCCGCTGATGGGAGATTAGGGTTGCCGAAACAATCATCAGTTGTGTGATAAATTGATAATTAATGTCATAGAAGTGCATATATTTACCCCATCATAAAATAAAACAAATTTATACAGAAATAAGTGAAATAACCACAAGTATCCTGACAAAAAAATAACCACAAGTACTTGTGACAAATCTCCATCCCTTTCTACAGAACTCCCTTTCTTCTAGTTTTTTATTGTCTTATCATAAATTAATACAATTTCCACTTTCCAAGAGTTTGATAGTATAATTTGCATAGATTTTCAGATAGTCGAGGATAGCAACCTTGAAAGGTGTTAGGTGTATGTGAAGATTATTTACCCATACACGTGTAATACATCTTGTAAATCTTATGTCAAGAGTAGCTCCTTTGTCTGCCGATATTCAGTATTCAAAATGGAAAAGAGGCCGCGCCTTTTTTTTTTCTTTATCTACCTTGTATAGTCATTATAACTATGAAGCTAATTTCTGTCTGGAAACCTTACACTGCTGAAGAGTCAAGTAGGTGCCAAGAATTAAGTTTTCTACTTATGCTTGAGAACAACCCTTTGCCTCTTAGGTTAACACAATGAAATGCCCAGGAAAAGATGTAAGCAAATCATGGAACACTAGTCAACTGTGGACATGAAACACTACCTGAATATGAGTGCCCGGATACCACGGGAAGTGAGGTTCCTGTGATATTTAATCATACTGCCAGTATCATGCCTAAATGAAATTCTGCCCGTGCACAACACCCATTCGCCTGCCACACTTGCCTATGTAACAATTTCAAGTTAGTAAATCACTGCTTTAACAGCTTCTACAAGTTGAGATGGGTGAAGCTTACTTGTTCAGCATGAATTGCTTTTCTAACTGTTTCATCATTCAGCCACGAAGTTGCAACTTCATCATCCTGAATTTTGATATAAAATGATAACATACCATGATCAATTCCAGAAACGCGGCTAGCCAATCATTGTAGATGGATTTATTTTGCCGCAACAGGCATATGAAGCAAAAATATGCATTTCACTGGATAAGAACAAATTGGTTGACTAGAACTTTGCTATGGTTATTGTTTCCCACTCTGGGAGAGGCTACTCAAATAAACTTTTGGTTCTGATTAAGGCTTGTTTAAATTGGAATTGTTTAAAGAAATTGTGTTTCCAAGCATAAATTTTTCTTTTCAATAAATTATTTAGAGACACACATATACACGTACCATAAAAGAATCAAAAGCTAAGAGATTGCAGACATAAATGACGACCAAAGGATCATGAACTTAAGGTGTTATTAACATTCTCACAAGCACAAATCAGTTAAATCTTTTCGAAGAACTAGCATAATATGAGTATATGCTATTGTGAAAAAAACTATTGCAGAAACCAGCATATGAAGCAAAGGAGTACTTACTGTGCATGGGACATTTCCACTGTTCAGAAGTTGGGGCCAAGTTGGAACAATTCCATCCCTCACCGTAGCTCTTAATGGCCATGCACGGCCAAACATTCTTGTTCTCACGGGAAGAGGTCTTTCCGTCTCCCCCAATTTCCTAAAGCTTTGCGGCAATCTCGTGGTAACAGTTGTGATTTTATTCTCTGAGCCATGATAACATGGTTCAAGAATATCGTAAATGTTTAAACCCGAGATTTCCTGCACTCATAAAATCACAAAAGAAGTTTAAAGGACAATGTATGTAAAGATCAAAAAAAAAAAAAAAAACAGTCTCTTACACGATCAACTTTCCCAAGTTTGCTTTCACAGTTGTCATTTGCAGGATTATAAAAATTTCCCTGACACTCAGTAATAACCTCCTGTAACATGTAATAACTAATAAGCATAAAGAAGTTAAAAAAGGTGATAAAAGACAACTTTGCAATTGTGTGTCTTAGATGGTGCCATATAAAGCTCCTACAAGTGTAATACGTTAATTAAATTTGTATAAAACAATTACATGGCGATCTATTATTAGAAGATGATCACTGGATCCAACAACATAAAGTAATGTAGATATTTCGTCTTCATGGAAGATGGTACAAGTAAGGTTTAAATATATCTTAGCCGTGATATCTGTATTTTCCTTTTGTATACCTTTAAACACAATAGAAAAGTCACACACCTGATAAAGTTCATCTGAAATGAGGCCCATTCCATGTGCAAATGGAACAAGAGCATTACCATCAAATTTGTCATCAGTACATCCATTTCCAACCATATAACCCTGTATATATGACATATCTAAGTTGCAGCTGAAAACATAGGATTAAGGAGAAAAAAGAACATTTGACATACCTTAAAATTCACTGCAGGCTTTACATTGGCATCAATACCTACAAAAACACCCCGAATTTAAGTTAGGTATTTCCCTCAGAGGATATGCGGGTTCAAATATTTAAAGCAGTACCTTTGACCACTTCAAAGGACAGGGTTGGTACGTATATTCCCGCATATGATTCACCGACAATATAAAATGGATTGTCAAGAAACTCTGGGTACAGCTCAAACCACTAAGCACAAAAGCAGCAGTTAGCTAGATGCTCCAGACAATAGAATTACAAAAACAATAATAATACTGTTAATTGTCCTATACTACGAGGTAGAAGAGTGGCACCTTTGAGAGGAATGCTATTTCCTACTCATAATTTTGAACCTTAAGTAAACCTGGTCCCATTTAGGAGTAAGTAGCCACTCACCTCCCATTTTCTCTAATAATATTAACAGACTTGTATGCTCTGTTATCCTCTACCTCTAATTTTACATACTACATACCTTAAGGAGAAATTTGTGAGAGTCAATAGCGGTTTTTTGGTCTCCAGTTATGTAGTCACTTTCATTTCCAGAATATGAGAATCCAACACCAGCAGGAGAGTCTAAATATATGATGTTGGAGACCTGGAAGGCAAAAGCCATTAACCAAAGATCACATTTAGGCAATGACACACACATGTGTGTGTGTGTGACTGTATGTGTTTTTTTTTTTGGGGGGGAGGGGGGCTCCTGCTCATCATGTAAAGAAACGGATTTTACTTTCACTAGTTAGATTATAACCTTGGACCAGCTGTAAGGATTCAGATGAAGTTTGGGAAGGCTATTCTGTGAATCTCCCTTTTCAAAATTAAAGGGACCTGCAGAACATAGTCATACATATTATCTTGCGCACTTATTCAAATAATAAAGTGTTTTCCTTTACCTTTTTGTTTACAATTTGTGCGTCCTACATATGATTAAATCTTTAATTTACTAAAGTACAATAAAAAGATAGATTACATAAACTGATAAACATGAAAGAGATGGAATTGTAAAAGAGATAAATTGGGTAGTGCATCATGACACTCGCTTTCAGCACTTAATTTCAAGAATCTTTACGAAGCTAAAGTTAATTGATGAAGAAACTTGGAAGTATTACTAGTCTAGACTTGGAACACCGTACACTAGTATTGAACTTAGCAATCTGGGAATATCACATATGTTGAAAGGGATATATAATCCAATTGAGTCATCCTCCTGACACCACAAGGTTTCAAGAGTATTGCTACCTCAACAACATACACGCAATTATAATGGAAGATAAGGACAAATAGCAACATGTGGTGGATTGGAGGTAAGGAAACTGATCAGATTCAAACCCTGATCACAAATAGAACTCAATCTACAGTATCCATGAAGCAGAAAAAGGATATGTCTAATTCAAGTAAAACACCCATAAACTAGAGCAAATAAGAAATGTCTAATTCAATTGAAACACCCATACAAAACTAATTCAAGACCACACGCAGAACAACACAGAAAGAAAGATTGTGCATCGACCCTTGTTTGATAAAACCCCGAAATATTAATCAGTTACATTGATCAGAAATAGATAGCACTATAATTAAATCATTCTCATAACATAGAAGAAAGTGAATAGGGGATGGGAATAAAGAAAGAAGCATACCGTGCTCATATACAAAGCCATCAAAGCTGGAGCAACCTGGGCCGCCATTAAGCCAGAGAACAACAGGATCCTCCGTTGGGTTTCTCTCAGAAAGAACAAAATAGTAAAACAATTTCTTCCCATCAGCTGCACCTATTGGCACATACCTAATCCAATCCAAACAACATAAAAAAGAATTAAAGCATCATCAAAAACAAAATTAAAAAACAAATAAAAGAAATAGTAGAGTATTAGCAACCCTGAATAGTGTTTGGAAGGAAAAGCTCCATTGAAACCAGGAAGATGAGTGACCAAAGCCGTTTCAGGAGCGGATTGAATGAGGCCGAAGCATAATAAAATGCAGAAAATAAAAATGGATAAAAATGTATTCACAGTCATCGCTCAAATGAGGAGGGGAAGAGATAAAATGGTAGTCGTAGTATTTGAATTGTTAATAAGGGAGTTTTGGTAGTGGGGGATCCATAAATATCACTCACTACTTGTTTGGTTCGGCAGTTACTAAGAAGTACTGGTAATTAATTATGTGGTGTGGGTCATCATCGTCATTCGTCAGCTCAGCAGCTTTGGTAAAGTTGGCTTGCAAGCTACTTCAAATTCAGTGGAATTCCTTTTTGTGTGTGCTCCGATTTAACTGGCTCAACGGAAAGCTTCTAATACGAGTAGTACTACTAGTCTTCATTGGTTTTGACGGGATTAATCGAGATTTACTCCCCCTGCAATCGGAATCTTTTGATTATTGTGAATATGTAATGCAATAAGTAAAGGGTCATGTTCCTTGCCAACCGGTTGCCGGGAAGGGGTTATCTAACACACTGTACGGGGGCCATTAGATTTAGATTTCAAGGGCTCAGATCCAATTTGAGTTTTCAAAGGATCCGCTATAAATAACCGCGGAAGGGAAATTTTCCTTTCCGCGGATATTATCCGCGGAATGGGAGTTCCCCTTTCCGCGGATAATATCCGCGGATGCATTCCAAACTCAAAATTGGATCTGAGCCCTTGAAATCTAAATCTAATGGCCCCCGTACAGTGTGTTAGATAACCCTTTCCCGGCAACCGGTTGGCAAGGAACAGGACCCATAAGTAAATTGTTTCACTAATGTTTACTTTGACATATTTGCTAATTTTACTTATATTAAAGATTATTAAATGACTGCTTTACTCCTCATAATGTTAATGCAGATGGATATAAAAAATGAAAAATATAAGAAATAACTCTGAAATCTAGTAGTTGATATACCGAAAAGAGAAAGACTCGGTTCATTTTAGATATTTTCTTTTTACAAGTGAATCATCTAAATTATGGTAGGAGGAGTCTTGATTTATCTAATGTGTAATCTCGATAAACAAGTATTCTATAAATGGATAGTATTGTGATTTTATAATTATCTAACAAAATGAGTATATACAAGGGAGGATAGATGATATTGATATCCACTTCTTATTTGCATTTTTATTTTTCTATCCGCTACATTTTTATTATTTAATCAACTCGATTAATTGTTTATGTAAATAAAGCGAATGAGGTAAAAGTAACTACATCTATCGATACAACTCCATTTTATCTCAGCAATAATATATTATCGTAGGATACAAGTTATATGTCCCTTTTGGTTTATCATATTTTTCAAAAATAATTTATTTATATCTGGAAAACACGTATACATATATGTGTGTATATTAAAAAAATAATTTGATTCTGAAAATGAGAATATTAAATATTCATTAAATAAAAATTTAAAAAACAATTAAATATGTTTTATTTTTTGAAATTATGTCAAACTGCTCGTGACTAGTTCAAGAACACGAATCATATTATGCCACCGGTTCTTCTACCAAACAAATGATATCTGAACTGTCCTTGTTGCTTAATTCATATTTCAGTAAAACGTGCCCTCTTTCCGGGCCGCATTAGAGCATCTCCAATGATTGACACTCTTCTAGGGGGTCAATTTTGACACATAATTCAAAATATTATTTTTTAGATTTATACTTTTCTAAATCATTTTTAGCACTCTTCTTTCAAAATTCACTCCAATAGTTGACACTCCAAGATGTCAATTGTGTTAATAGAGAAATAATATTTTATGTATCATTGGGACCACAAATCTATATTTTATGTATTATTGGAACCACAAATGAAGTTGACACCGTTGCCAACTTTTGGCACCCCAAAGCTAACTCACTTGGCACCCTAAGAGCAACTCCAATGCAAAACTATACTTGATTCTATTCCTATATTATAGCATCAAAAGTAAAAAAACTCAATTCCAAATGGGTGCTATGTTTGGATGCATCCATGCTTAGATGCATCATTGGTTCTATATTTGAAACCAAGGATGGATCCATCTATGTTGCCACATCATCAATAACTAGAAATTGAAAACTAATTAATGAATTAATGAGTTAGGTAAAAGTTAATGAGTAGGTTCCATGTAGAAGTTAGGTAAAAGTTGATGAGTTGGTTAAATTTGAAACTAGTTATAGAACTTAGCATTGGAGGCAAGTTTTATTTTAGCACCAAAAAACACTTTTTGGTGCTATATTATATCAATAGCAATAAATATATAGTATCTAGCATTGGATTTGCTCTAATAGCACTCCAACATCTCCAATGGAGGTGCCAACGAGAGTGCCGGTTCATATCATGCCACATGACATTGGCACCCCTCTTGGCACCTCCCATTGGAGATGCTCTTATATAGGGTTAAAAATGGGGCAGGTTCGGGGCGGGGACTTCATTTCCCAACCCCGCCCCACATAATAATTTCCTGCCCCATCCCCGCCCCATTCCCCGCGGGGATTTATTTTTAATCCCCATCCCCGCCCCACCGGGGACTTAATATAATTTCGCCCCGCCCCGCCCCGCCCCGCTTCTATAATATTACACTTTAAATAATTACTTTAAAATTAAGTAATTTTTTTTTCAGAATTTAATAATAATATACGAGACATGTATATAAAAAGCAAAAAACTAATTATAATAGAAATCAAAGAGGCATGTTATACATTGTAAAATTATAGTTTTGTGTATTAAAAATAATAATATTAAATATAACAAATATATTATATTAAATATAATAAATATATTATATTAAATATAATAAATATATTATATTAAATATAATTATTTATTTATTTTAAATATATGCGGGGCGGGGCGGGGAATCCCCGCGGGAATTCAACAAATACCATACTTGCCCCATATTTTGGCGGGGTAGAAAATCATTCCCCGTCACTGCCCCATTCCCCATATTAGCGGGGCGGATCTGCTCCATTCGGGGCGGGTTAGGGCGGGTTCCCCGTTTTCCCCACCCCATTTTTAACCCTACTCTTATACCACAAATGTTGTGTTAGAAATTGCGGAAACTTCAATGCGACTGCCCTTCTTCACAAGTTTTATTCACGCCTTCACGGAGATGAAAAGAGAATACTCAAAACAATAAAAGAACTGAAAGAGCTCGACGGCCTTAAATATGAATTTAGGATAAAAAAAAATTAAAGTGACATGAATTTGAGATATCATATTTTATATATCATAATTAATATATTCAATTTTATGAAAAGTAAAGTTATAAAGTTAAGTTAATTAAAAACATAATAAAATTATTGTCAGAACTTATTTTATATTATTGATTTAATTTTGTAATATATATTTATACTTAATTGCTTAAATAATAAATAAAAAAATAAGAAATAAAGTTCACTCTTTTCTCTCTTACGTCCACTTATTTATTAAAAACTCATATCTTTGGTTTTGAAGTATGAATTTTAAAATTCATTTTTTCTTTGAACCAAACATCATTTGGAACGAATGAATCTAATTTCAAAATACCCCGAATCCAAGGATCCTAATTCCTAATAGGTATGTGAAGACATTTTCCTTGGATGAAAAATATCAAATTTCGCATATAAAGAAAATATATAGTCAATATGATTATTGTAAATAGATGATGTATATTGTATGCTATGAAATGGGAGGGTGAGTTAGTGTTGCAACTTGCAAGTCTGTTTGTGTTTGTTCCATGCTTGATTACTGTTAGTCAGTTAATAAACGTGAGGAGACTGATAACGTGCACCAAAATCTGTTCTAAGAATTTCGGGTCCATCCACGAGTCGTTGGGCACGGTTAGGGCCTTTATCAATCTTAAGATTGGACCAATTATAGCCCAAATAAAAGATATGGAGTTATTTTAACAGACTGGGACGTAAAACAGATGCTCCCGGCCCGGCCCAATAATAAAGAAAGGGATAAAGTCTGAAAACATGGAGGGTTTGCTCCATAATTGTACGCCTGCTGAGTTAGGTGGCAAAAGAGATTAACGTGCCATGCCCACAAGCAATTAAGCATAATGAGAGGGAATTAATTCACACTAATCATCGATTAGTTTGGTTAAACCATGCTGTAAGCATATTCTGAAACCGGAAATCAATGAATTAACTAACCTTGTCGCGTAAGTCTTTGTTGGAACAACTTGTTGGAAGTTTGTCATTTTGAGCACCAATTTGAGTGAGGCTCGGCTACGTGCTCGTGGCGGGTTATGCTTGGATTATGTTCTCCTCCGAGAGAGCTTTCCAATGCATGTTTATTCACTCAAAACGACTAAGGAATGGATGAGTTGTGATGATCCAAAGTTGCTTCCTTGGTAGTGGAAAATTAGAAAAAAGAGCAAGTATCCCACATAGAAAAGAATATGGGCCTTTAATGGGTTTATATAGTAGAACACTCTTGTAGTGTTTAACTTGTGTTAGTAAGTTATGCTCCACCACCTACGTGCGCGCAGGGGGGGTGCAAATTGTGGGATTTCGAGGGGAGTTTCGTGGCTTCGCAAGCCTCGGGCTTTTCCGTGTGTGCGACCTGCGGACACGAATGCAGCAAAATCTGGGCCCGAAGAATTACGGACTAGTTTTGCTGAATTTAATTTTCCACTGGGCTTGGGCTCAATTAAATTGACAGTTTGATTTCGGATTTAATTTATAACCGTGTGAATTAATTAACGCGTTTTAATTAATTACAAAGCGTAGCGCACAAGTCTTGCATTGCCTATATATATTCATTATAGTTTAGGGTTTGTATTCACGAAAAATACACAGCCTCTCACGTCCAAAACCCTAGCCGCGTCGGTGATAGTTCTCAGCCTTGTTCTTGTTCGTCGAAGGTGCTTGCTCATCGTTCAATCCGTTTTATCCTGGGAGGCGATCGTTCATCACACACGGTGAGGGCGAAATACGCTTTAAGGAGACAGTTACGCACTGGACTCGGATTTCCGTTCATATATCCTTCGTTCTGTTTTGTCTCCTTACGCCTACTGTTTTGTCACACACACACGAACACACGTATTGTATTGTTGGTTTTTGCACAGATTGTTCTACACAACTCATGTTAGTATGTTACCATCAGGTAATTTAACTAACCAATCTGTTTAAAGAATTCAAGTGCAGACAAATAGTAAGAATGTTTAACCTACTGGGTGTTATATATGCAGAGCAGAGCATATATGAACAAGTAGCAGTCTAGCAGACATTGCCAGACAAGATTAACATGGTCAACCTGGCAACTTTGACCCAGTATATATGATGATCACTATAGGACAACCAAGAATCAGAGCACAACTTCTCATTATACAATAACACTGTGCCTCTTCATCTAGATTTGGTAATGCATGTAAAGATATGTAACAAGATAGTGATCGCGAATGAGAATGAAAATCGTGAATAAAATTTCATAGATCTGTAATAATGTAAATGATATTAAAGGGGCGAGTACAACTCTAATATGAATAAAGTTTTCAATGGAAACAATTTTGCCTATATACATATATAAGTACAGTCTTGTCTCATATTCACATGCTTTCTTCATATTTTCACACAATAATTCGCGCATACATTCATTCAATCTTGAATTATTATTGGTAAAAATAATAAAAAATAATAATGTATAGGTCCAGGTCCTTTTGTCATTAATGGCAGCGGGGTCGATGTAGATCGTGGTGCTGGGAAATGAAAATTATTGTTTGGATTCATCTCCATTCTCCACCACAACTTGGTTCACTGTCTGGTTTTAGTACATTTTATAATATATTATGCTCTTGTTATCTTATTTCATCATCGATCTCCTACTTATCATTCTTCACTTGTAATGCTTATCAGAAATATTATTGACAGGCCCAGCAAACGATTCTACTGATGATTTAATAAATAAAATATATTGATGTATACTAATTTTTTAAATTAGTATATTTTTACCATAAATATTAAATTAATGCATCTCTAAGTGCAATATGAGCCTTTTTGTTTTTCATTTTTTACATCGACTTGGAAATTTTTGGAATTCAACACTTTCATCAATCAGAATCGTCTCAACTTCTGAATCCGAAACTTCAAAACGATCTTTAATTGATGCACTTAAATCAACAACTCAAAATTAAGGAAATGAAAAATGAAGTTTAAAGATCTCAAAATGATATGAATAGTTACGGAAAATAATTGGGATCAGTACTATTCACTGATCCGAATTTGACATTTTTTGAATCACTGCTAAAGGAGAATTAGGATAATGTTTCCCAAATTTGAATTTTTGGATCACTGTTGGGTTTGCCCTTAACTCTAGCAAAACATGCAAAATAGCGCTCGGTTTAGTTAACCCAAACAAAACGCTACACGAATTAGCGTTCTATTTATTTAAACCTAACAAAATGTTATATCGTGTAGTGTTTTATCATTTTAACCCAAATAGAATATTACATGAAATTACATTTTGATTTTATATCCAATACTACGCAATATTACGTTAATAGTAATATTAAAAAACATTTTTGTAGATTATGATATTTGAGACATTAATATTTCAAATTATGATAAGAGTGCCAAAATCCCAAAAATCATTACAAGACTCACTAAGTTCAACATGGTTTGTGGTAACAATATTAATCTCGTGATTAGCTTGTCCAAAATAGATTTTTCAAAATATTTTTCGTTTAATCTGGATGTTCGTAATACGACTAACTCAAACCAAAATAAATTTGTTAGAATATACTAGCTTATAACTCGTGCAAGGCACGGGAGCTTTTTAATTATTTATAAACTTTTTAAATATATATATATTAAATGGTGTGAAAAAATTTAATTTATAAATAATAAATTAAAATTGTATGTATCATGCCAAAGTATTAAATTTTTTTCTATCAAATTTTAAATTATTTTAAGTAGAATATGTGACGCCAACTCCTATTAGATTATATATAAATGTATTTTATTTTAGAATTATTATAATGTGATTTAAATATTTTTCTAAAATTCTTTTATGGTTCGAAATTATAATTTGATAAACACAATTTGTTTTGAATTAAGAAGATGAATCATAAACCTGCAATAAGATGGTAGAATTTGTTTTGGATTAAGAAAATTTTATTGTATTCGTTCCTCGCATAAATCGGGCTCATTAATTTAAAAAGATATTAGATAAAAATAATTTTGTAACGGTGCGATTTATATAATTCTACAAATAAAACTGGTAGAAAATATTTATTTTGGATTAAAAAAATCATAAACACGTGAAAATACAGAATTTGTTTTGGATTCAGAAAAGGAATTATAAACATGCAAGTAGATATCAGTTATCTTATGGAACAGAAGTTAATTTTGTTCTAATCTAACGGTGCTTATTTATTCAATATACGATCCGATGGATAAAAATAATTTTGTGACGGTGCGATTTATACGATTTTACAATTAAAATTTGTAGGAAATATTTATTTTAGATTAAAAAAAACCAAAAACACATGAAAGATAGAATTTGTTTTGG
The DNA here is from genome assembly GCF_001625215.2 of Daucus carota subsp. sativus. Classification (NCBI taxonomy): domain Eukaryota; kingdom Viridiplantae; phylum Streptophyta; class Magnoliopsida; order Apiales; family Apiaceae; genus Daucus; species Daucus carota. Next base: position 55,972,480 of record NC_030381.2, on the reverse strand, counting down.
ATTTAGAAAATGAATTATAAACATGCAAGTAGATGTCAGTTTCCTTATAGAACAGAATTTAATTTTGTTCTAATCTAACGGTGCTTATTTGGTCAATATACGATCCAACGACTGATAAGCTTTTGGACCATAGGACCATGCGACCAAATTATCTCCCTTACGCTTATTATATATAAATATAAATATATAACCCGTGCAAGGCACGGAAGCTTTTTAATTATTTATAAAAAAATTTAAATATATTTTAAATGATGCGAAAAATTTAATTTATAAATAATAAATCAAAATTTTCAATAAAATAAAATTTGATATTATGATTTGTTTGTAAGTTAGAACTGTTGTAAATACAAAATCACAACCATTAATGACTTCAAATAAATTATTGTAATCAAGTCATTCATTTTCTCGTATGTATCATGCCAAAGTATTAAATTCTTTCTATCAAATTTTAATAAAATTTTGAGTTGAATATGTGAGGCCAACTTTTATTAGAATATATTTATAAATGTATTTTATATCAAAATTATTATAATGTGATTTAAATATTTTTCTAACTTATGGTTCTAGATTAAAATTGATAAACATAATTTGTTTTGAATTAAGAAAAGGAATCATAAACATGCAATAAGAAGGTAGAATCTGTTTTGGATTAAGAAAAAGTTTTTGTATTCGTTTCTCAAATAAATCCGGATTATTAATTTTAAAATGTATTATATAAAAATTGTGACGGTGCGATTTATATACATATATTTTTTGAGACAGATGATGCGATTTATATGATTCTACAAATAAAACTGGTGGCAAATATTTATTTTATATTAAAAAAAAATCATAAACACATGAAAAACATAATTTGTTTTGGATTCAGAAAAGAAATCATAAACATCCAAATAGCTATCAGTTACCTTATAGAAAAGAAGTTAATTTTGTTCTAATCTAATGGTGCTTATTTGTTCAATATACGATCCAACGGATGATAAGCTTTTAGACCATAGAACCATGCGACCAAATTATCTCCCTTACATGCAAGGCACGAGAACTTTTTAATTATTTATAAACTTTTTAAATATATTGTAAGCTCTGTTCTAAAAGTCGGTGATTAATCACGATTAATCACCGATTAATCCCTGTTCCGTAGCTTACCGAACTAATTAAATATCCGATTAATCACCGATCAATCCGATTAATCTCTGATCAATTTAATTAATCTCCGATTAATCCTTGTTTCGTGACTTCACCAATTAAGTCCGATTCCCGCTTTTTACAACACTGATTGTAAGTGGTGTGAAAGAATTTAATTATAAATAATAAATTAAAATTTTCATTTAAATAAAATTTGAAATTATGATTTGTTTGTAATTTAGAACTATTGTAAAAATATATAGGTTCTACTTGTTTCTGTAAAAAAAAACTGGTTATACATGTTGGATCATCCGATGATGCGGTGTAAAATACACCGTCACACTCATTAATGGCTTCAAGTAAACTATTATAATCAAGCCATTACTTTTCTCTTATGTATCATGCCAAAGTATTATATTTTTTCTATCAAATTTTAATATATATTGAGAAGAATATGTGACATCAACTTCCATTAGATTATATTTATAAATGTATTTTATATAAGAATTATTATAATATGATTTAAATTTGGCTTACTAATTTTAAAATATATTTGATAAAAATAATTTTGTGACAGTGCGATTTATATGATTCTACAATTAAAACTGGTAGGAAATATTTATTTTGAATTAAAATATCAGGCTTATTAATTTGAAAATATATTAGATAAAAATAATTTTGTGACGGTGCAATTTATATGATTCTACAATTAAAGCTGATAGAAAATATTTATCTTGGATTAAAAAAATCATAAACATGTGAAACACATAATTTGTTTTGGATTCAGAATAGAAATTATAAACATGCATATCAGTTGCCTTATAGAAATAGAAGTTAATTTTGTTCTAATCTAACGGTACTTATTTGTTCAATATACGATCCAACGGATAATAAGCTTTTGGACCATGTGACCATGCGACCAAATTATCTCCCTTACGCTTATTATATATAAGTATATAATATAATATAAATATATAATTTATACAAAAATTCGGCTCAACCCAGCGAGTGTCTGTCCAATTTATATTTACAATATAAATAAAATATTTAATAAAACGAAGTCCTGGTGTTAAAATTTATAAGCAGATACTTTGTTTTTTCCTTTTCTCCTCTCTGTCACTACACTCATCACTGCCTAGTCTTTCTCCTGCTTCAACTATCTACTCTACTCTTAAACCCTAATCCCAATTGAAGGGGAAAAAAACACACCATGAATTACCTTCATTTCTGCATTTTACTCCTCTCAGCTCTCTCATTCTCAACCCAATTACGCATTACACACTCCTTTGAATCAGTAACAATCTATGATCTTCTCAAAGCGTACAATTTACCCAGAGGCTTATTCCCCAAGGGCGTCAAAGACTTCAGCTTCGATGATTCTGGAAGTTTCCAGGTTTATCTAGACCAGCCCTGTAATTCTATGTACGAGAATGAATTACACTATGATCGAAACATTTCGGGGGTTTTGTCTCTGGGTCAAATTGATCAGCTTTCGGGTATTTCCGCTAAAGATTTGTTCTTGTGGTTCCAGGTCAAGGAAATTCGGGTCGATATTCCCAGTTCTGGCTTGATTTATTTTGATGTTGGTGTTGTTTCTAAGCAATTCTCTTTGTCTTCTTTCGAAACTCCTAAAGAGTGTTTGGCTGTTCAGTTTTCCGATTCTCGAGTAATTGTCCAACAACCTCCTGCTGCTAAGGTCTATGCTCATTGATTTTTGGATTTATCTAATTATATAAGTTGCAATGATCTTTGATTAAATGTATATCACTTGGCTTCTAAACTTCTTGGTTTGCAGTTTGTGTTGTTTTTAGTTAGAAATGTTTGATTATTGAAAAACGAATTTACTACTTTAGGCTGGTTTTTGTGTGTCAGGAAATTCATGGTCTTTCTGTTTAGTTGTCTGAGCTTCAGGGTTTGCGTTTACTATTGAATTTGAGGCCTCTCATCTTGCTATTGATGTTGTTAATGCAGTCAGTAATTGTATGTTATACATTGGAAATTGAAGGTTATATTATGTATTTGGACCTCCTACGTGATTTTATATGCGGCAAATTTGTTACTATCATGCCACTTCTTCATTTTTGTCGTATCTGCTTTGGGTGATAATGTGAAATAAGAAGATCAAGTACTTTGGAGCTTGAATTTTAGGCCTGTCGTCTTGCTATTGATGATGAATAATTTGAGAATGTCTCAATGCAGACAGTTATGGTATGTGATACATTACATTGAAGATTAAAAATTATATGTATACATATATATATATTCAGATATCAGACATGAGTTGATCTATGGCGCGGTTGATACGTTCATGCCCAAATTCATAAATGTGGTCGTATATTTGGGTAACCACTAACCAATGTGAAATAAGAGTCAAGTGATGACCTTGGAGCCTACTTTTATAATCTTTTTATTTGTTGTGATAAAGTAACCGATCGTTCTTCTTATTAGGTTAATATTTTTAAAATCTTTTGGTCTTTCCATGTAGGGCTTCCACACAGTGCTCATTATACAGTGATAATTTGCGGAAAAAAGTGAATCACGTATTGTTTTAGATGAAAGTTGGGAAATATGCAATAAATATGTAGCTTATTGCGCACGGGCTAAATTTAGTTCATTAAATAGCAATTGGCGGATGGCTGCGCTGAAAGAAATATAGACACGTGTTTGGTTTGTGTCTTCCCTTGTTTGAAAACCTAAATTACTATGCCCTTTATAAGAAATTATGAGCCATTTGAACTATCTACATTTTCAGTATGTATTTGCATAGGTGAATGCTGCACGTTGTCATGTTTATTACACAGCATATGTGCGACTAATTGATCATCATTAGAAGAAATTGAGCTGATGACTGATCTATCTATCTGTTTGCAGAGTTCAAAAGCAAATTTTGGATATCAACTTCGTCACAAAGATTTGGCAAGGGCCGTTTTCTAAGATGTCCAGAGTGGCAGTGAATTAAATTTTGAAACTGTTCAATCAAGACCATGGGTATTTCATTCCTTGTACATGCATCTTTAAAGAATTCTGGTAGCATGTGGTTCTCGTGTCTCATTAAAGTGTGTTGCTTGCGGATTTTGGTATATAGAATTAGGAGGCTGCAAGGCATCAAGCTAGTTCATGTTCCTTAGCGATTAGTGCTGAAATTTGCAGCAGTGTCTTTAGATAAAAATGTCTCCTCCAAAGGTTTAGAGGACATATAAATGGCGAGAAGGTTTTCTTTTGATGTTAAAATTTGTTAGAAGTATTTGTAACTATTTACTGTGAACAAGTCAAGTTTGCTTCTTTCTTTTGGTTGTTGTGTGAATGATAGTTTCTTTGGTTTTAAAAAATATACAGTAGTCTTTATATATGGGTGCAAAAACTGTTTACATGAATAGTCTAAATGAAAATAGCCCTTAGGGAAAAGTGCCAAGACTGTTTCTTCTCTGCTTGGTCATTTAGGTGTGGACGTGTGGTCATCTACCATGTAAATAAGCAAGCTTTGCTTGATACAGTATGGGTATGGTGCAGGGGAGGCTTTCTCTTATAGTATGCTTCCTTTAGTCATTGTCTTCTATTGAGATATATATCATATATATCCTACTAATGTCTACATTCTTAGCTATTGGGTGGTCAGAGATGTAATCCCTCCGAGGTGTCTTGCTAATTTCCTGCTTCCGGATGCATTTGGAGGGTTCATTGATAGTTGTTTTTGGGATACTTTAAATGAAACTTATTTCCACTGCCCTGCAGAGGGAATATAAATCAAGGTCTTGAAAACTGATATGAGAGGCACCCTGACACCTAGGAGGTGCCATTGTAAATATGTTAAGAATGGTGCATTGGTGCTTCATGTATATTATTTCGCTGCATTGGGATATCTCCTTTTGCAGAAGAGAAATGAAAAGAGGGGTGACCATTTGAGCTTACATTCCTAGCTGTGGGAGTGGGTAACTCAGGTGTGTACATTATGATTAAACATAAGACTAACATATAGACTGAGCATATGAGCTGGCAGGTTAGTTCTGTCTTGGGCCATTAATAGATTATTATTGGGGTACATATAATCCATGGACTATTCTTTCACATACCATCTTACCACCAATTGGCAATTGTAGCCTCAAGGCTAGTTCAAGGTGGGGGTTCAGATTAATGGGGCCGTGTAGGTGAGCTTAAAATAAGTGCTTCTTGCTTAAAGTAAAAAAGTGAAGTGGAAGTTAGAAGGTAGTTAAGACTATAAGTGGTTACAGTGTTTGGGAAAAAAGTAGAAGTCATGAAACAAAAGTCAGGAATCCTAGTTTTTTATAGGTGCTTCTCAACTTTTTACACAAACGGTACAAATAAGTGCTTCTAACTTAAAACTCCATAAGTGGGGCTTAAAAGCCCCACCCAAACACCCCCAATATATTCTTCTCAACTTTTCAAATAAATACAAAAGAATAATGTGGCAACGCAAGGAAGCCGAAATTCAAAAATCTCTGACTCTGAGTGAAGTTCACAACAGGCTGGTACAACTTTGAAAATAAGAGCTAAGGATAAAAAAAAATCCTCTGAGTGATTCTTTTCCTTTTTTTTTATCTCACTCAGTTGCGGTGAATTTCTCTTTCTCTCTCAAATGACACACCACTTGCTAACATCAACTATTTTTTTGTTACTATCTTTGCCTCTCAAAAGTCTTTAGTCAATATCATTGTTTTACACTCGAAGTCCCTTAAAAAAAGGGCTAATTTCAATCGTCATTTCCGTCAAAAATAACTATTTTTGACATTCGACAGTTAATGATCGAAAATAATTATTTTCAAACGGAACTGGGGTGGTCGAATATAAGTTAGTCCAATTTGAAATATTTTGGAAAATAGCTATTCTCGACCGCATATTTTGATCGGACTATTTCGACTAAATTCAAATGGTCGAAAATTCCTGCCTACAATTTTCACCTCAAATTTCAAACTTCATCAATTTTTTTTTTTAAATTTCACTTTTGGTCGAAAATATAAATTCGACCGTAATTTTAAATTCCCACAAAAGGTTTTAATTTCGATTTCCATAAAAAGATTTTCTACCGTATTTATTTTCGATCATAACCAATCGAAATTAGTTACTAACCGAAAATTACCGTCGAAATTAGCTGTGTTTTTTTATAGTAAGTGCCGCTGATATTTTACTACTATATATTTTACTGGGATTGACTATTGTTTTGTTCTAATTTCTTGTTTGGTTGGTATATTAGTTAGGGTTAAAAATGGGGCGGGTTCGGAGCGGGGACTTCACTTCTCAACCCCGCCTCATATATATTTTTCCTGCGATGTCCCTGCCCCATTCTCCGCGGGGATTTATTTTTAATCCTCATCCCCGCCCCATCGGGGATTTAATATAATTTCGTCCCGTCCCGCCCCGCTGTTATAATATTACATTTTAAATAATTACTTTAAAATTTAGTAATTTTTTCTTCAGAATTTAATAAAAATATACGAGACATGTATATTAAAAGCAAAAAACTAAATATAATAGAAATCAAATAGACATGTTATACATTGTAAAATTATAGTTTTGTGTATTATAAAATAATAATATTAAATATAATAAATATATTATATTAAATATAATAAATATATTATATTAAATATAATTATTTATTTATATTAAATATATGCGGGGCGGGGCGGGGAATCCCCGCGGGGATTCAACAAATACCATAGTTGCCCCGTATTTTGGCGGGGCGGGAAATCATTCCCCGTCACTATCCCATTCCCCATATTAGCGGGGCGGATCTGCCCCATTCGGGGCGGGTTTTAACCCTAATATTAGTGCACTACTCTCACTCTGTTACAGTTCAATTTAGCAACATGTTCATAGATTCGTAATGGTGTATTATGTTTGTTTGATTGAGTATTTTTATTAAGATTGTTTAGATGGAAATTCCTCTTTTATTGCGTATGATGCAAATCCGGTAATCGAATAATTCACAGGTCACAGTACCCCGAAAAATTTGGATTTTCAGCCTATATATCTTATATCATACAATTCCCATAACAAGCGGAAAAATTTGGATTTTTGGCTTATATATCAACCGACTAGTATTTTATCCACAGAAATAATTTTAAAAATAATACCCGCGGATGATGCATTTTTTGATTTTGACAATGTCTTAAGAATCTAATTTCAAATTTGACAAATATTAAGGGAGATGATTGAATCAGAAATAAAATATGTTATTATATTGTTTTAATTAAGGAAAAATGTCAAAATACAATTTAGTTTCGCACTTGCAATCATATTATTCATTTTTCTCATCAATCATAAACATTTCTTATATAAGTATTCTTTTCTTATTCCTCTTTACGCTTTTTTGACAAAAAAATTAGGCTCGATATTCATTCATCAGGGTCATTTAAGAAAATATAATTTTCTTCAGACGAACTTGTATTTTTTGTCAAAAAAGAATAGTGGAATAGGTATCATGGCAGATATAGTGAAATACGAATCACTAAATACTTATATCTCAAAACCGTACGAGAGAGGTAGCTCTTGAAAAACAAAAGTAAAAGAATAATCCGAAAGCAAACTTGTTGAGCAACGGGCGAGATAGATAGCAACGACGCGTTGTGTGTAATTGCCAGCGAACAAGCAAGCATATGCTTTCACACCAACCTAGCTAGGTCCTAGCTAGCTACAAACAAAACCACGGATACAGTGCTACTAGTGCAGTAGTTATGGAGACGAGTGACTACTTGTTGTTCAAAAAAGCAAAAACCAGATAACCTTGATATATAAATCAAAATTATGCACAAGTAGAGATAGATATGGAATCATCATATAGTATATATACAATAGGAAATTCCATTGTAATGAAAAATAAAACCCAAATTAGCTAGGGTAAACATTTCCCACAATAACGGCTTCACATTTTCTGCCCATATCGTTGATCGTAATTCATCGACTCCGAACACCGATCAATATACATATATACAACCTTCATAACAGTGTACTATTTGGAGATATATATGATTTTTACATTCATGATTAACTTGTTCCACCGGCGCCCTTGAATGAAGTATAATCAACAATATTTCATTAATAATAATAATAATATATTTATTATTACAGTCACGCTCCATTGGGGACTCATGTGTATCCACTTAATTAATTACGAGAAGAAGAAGATAAATAATAATATATATATATATACATAAATATGTTGGGTATATAGAATAAGTGTGGATGGAAGGAAGGAAGATGGATCAGGAGGAGGAGGAGTAAAGACGAAGAATATCGTTCATAACCTGAACCTGGGTAGTAAGGCACTTGATGTAATGGGCTGTTTCGTCCAGTAAGCTCCTGGTATCCAGATCTTCACCTCCGGGAACTATTTCCCTCAGCTCTCCTGTCCAGCATGTTTCATTTATGGAACATCTCCTTCTTCTTCTTCGCCTGCGAATCTTGGAAAGCATGGCCCGGCTCCATGCCCTTCTTCCCCCCACCGTAGCGGCCATGCACATATTAGCAGCATGTTTGATCTCAAGGGATCTTCTTCTTCTACTCGACCAGCTGGATGATGATCTGCCAGCTGTTATGCTGTTGACTTGTTTTAGGGTTCGGAGAAACCTGTAGGTGAACCTTCTTCTGATATTGGAGGAGGAGTTATTATAATTTCTAGGGTTTGAGGATGCTGGATTCATGGTGTGGCGTATAACCTAGCTAGCTAATTATGTGTGTATGTAGTTGTGGAGCAATATATACATATTTAGGGTTTCTGACACAAGAATAAAAGATTTTCTTCTGACACAAAGGGGGCCTTTAAACACTCCCAGGACAAAAGGGATTCACTGCACCTCTCTCCGTTTCTGACACAACATCTGTACATGCGTGTGTGTTTATTTATAATGTTTTTTCGTAATATCATACACTATAACATAGTTTAGCCATCACATAAAATGGGTTTTCCCCTCGTATTATGCGGAATATATTATTTAGAATAATTACCACAAGAAATGAAAGCGAATAATATTCTATAAAGATAAAATATGTGGTGAATAACAACTCAAATTATAGGATGAAGGGGTGTAAAAAGAAATAAAAATGAAAAAGAAAGAGGAGCTGCTAGAGAGGGATTAGATATGGGAGGTGGGAAAATGGTGGAGGGGCTTAAGCATCAAGCTCCTCTTTAATCATGTAGATAAGATAATTAAATAGTGGTTATGATAATTTCATATTAATAAATTATGGTAAGCAGTATGTATATATATGTTGGGATCTATCATTTTCAAGAAATGTGGATTTATAGGGTCTAGAAGTGGGGCTTGAAAGACCCAACCACCATATGATCGCACATGCTTCCGCTACCCACTTGCTTTATGTGGTGCTCCTATTTCTCCTTTTTTGTTTCTCCAAAAAAATAAGAATAATAGTCAAGTATTGCAATTAATTAATCTGGTCTTGTCAATAATTAATAATATTTTATTATAACATTTTTCAACCATAAATTAGAATTTATAAAATTTCTTTCCATAAATATTATAAGCTACATTTATACTAAAAAGTGTAATTTAATAATATAATGAACTTAGATAGCGGCAAGGCAAGGCAACAACAATCGTCTACATGAAACGAGTGCTGTGTGCAGGAGAATGACAATAAGTTGGAAGGGGTGTTTTGTTGTCTTAATATGGTTGATTGAAAGATGACAAGAGCTAGCTTAGCTAGCACTGGTGTTTGATTATATATAACAAATAGCAGTCGTTTTGGCCGGCTAGGTTATAAGGATTAATGTAGATATATTATTTATTGTTGTTTTTGTGTTCCATCTCTCTGGTATGCTATGTAGACAACAAGTAACAATTATATTATATATAGATGTATAATAATTGTATATATAAGTCACAGGCAACATTTTTAACACAACACAAAAAAAAAACAGACTGACTTCTTTCCGATGTGTTATTTACATTCCGCGTTGGAATGCTATAAAGTTTACATAATTTCTAAAGTTATTTTTTTCTATGTTAGATAGTATTACTTTACCCATCAAATCATAAATTTATAATTTAAATCATTGTCTTTTCATTCTAAAATATTAACTACGGAGTCTTTTCCTGCAACTAATAATTAATTATACACTAATATATATATGACATTTTTTTCCTTGATAAATATATATATATATATATATATATATATATATATATATATATGTATGTATGCATAGTCTTAAAATTATAAATATAAGTTTATATATAATACAATTTAGTGTAATAAAATATGTGTCTTGAATAGAGTACTCGTCAGCTAATAATAATAATCGAATATGACGGAACATATTATTTATAACTAGTATTTCATTTCACTAAACTCAACTTTTTTTTTTCATTTCACTAAACTCAACTTTTAACCATAATGCATACGATTCATAGAAAAAGTATGTATGGTGATATCACATTAACGGAATCCCACTTAAGAAGTTAATTGCGTTCTCTTAACGCGTAAATCTCCCCACTTTATTTCCATAATCTTTAATCTTATCTCTCGTCTCCGTGTTACTTTGTTTTGTTTTGCTTTATATATAGCCAACTTGCCCATAGTCGTCTTCTGTATTTTGGAATCAAGAATCGAGGAATAAATGTTTTCATTAAGTGGAATATTATCAATGTATGTTATCTTTTCAAGATTTAGGTCATATAAATGCGAATATGTTCGAGCAAGTTGAGCTTTATCATTACCCATGATTTTCAGGACCACGCAGTTAATTATCTGCGACCAACCTCTGGATTGGAAGTCCAGCCTAGATTTTCTATATTTAAACTTCCATAATTTAGGTTTATGTTTTTATATATTAATATTTAAACTAATTTTAAATATTCTCTGCCTCTTTTTTTCTTGCCGCTTATCAAAATCATTCTATTCAATTGTACGTCAAAACTAGTTCTTTAGGACATTAACAAATATAACATATAATTTATCAAATTAATTTAATATCATGAACAATCTTTTTTGTTAAAAAAATTTAAGAAAAGAGAGAAAATAGGGACCGAAGGAGTATTCAAATTATGAATTCAGAAATTATGTACAAGGCATGGATTGAATTTTATATAAATCCATCATCTGCTTTGGTTATCCATTTTGTGTGTATTGTCAGTTTTTTATCGGTCACATGAAAAGTACGAGAATTATACCTTTAATTTGTATGTATTGTTAGTTTTTTATCAATCTGAAAAGTAGGAGAAAAATAGTTTAATAAATATGAATAATATTTTTAATAACAAATATTATCTGCATACATAATATTCATGTCAGCGATTTATCTATATTTAATTATAACAACGGACGATTACTCCATTTTCCAATTAATTTGATTAATTATTTATTTTGACCGGTGCAAATTACATATGTGAAAATTGTTATATATATCTTATTAACCGTAAATGCATAATTAAAAACTACTGCAATTACCAGGGTTTTGCATTAAACCTAGTTGGCAACCACTCAAGTCACAGAGATGTCACTACGATTACCTGTGTAATCAAGCATTATCTTATTTAAGCATCAATAGTCTTGCCTCACCTAACATAATTATGAAGGGAGATTATTGGCAAAGTAATTAATCTGATGAATACACAGACATAGACCAACTAACAGCAAATAAAAGAAATAAATAAACTCGAAGATAATGCATGCATGTGAATGCGAATACTCTTCTGATACTGATTTGACATTGCATTTTCCTGAGGACTGATTGGCCTCTAGCTAGCTAGCTAGCTAGCTTCATACAGCAGTCCTAGAGTTTACCTAATCACAAATTTCATGTAATTAATCAATCAGTTTAGTGCCGTTAAATAAAATGCCACACATCTAGAGCACATGCTTGAGTTTCAGTACAAGTCGACCATGAGAACGACCCTACTAGGCTCTAGCTAATAACTGTGCAATTCTTGTCCTAATATATATGGTAATTTCAGGGCCACGTTGTTTTTTCTTTTCTTTTTTCATTTATATTATTATCCATTAATCCTAATAACGAAACAAAAGGTGGGTTAGTCAGCATTCGTATATGAATATGACAAGGTGGACAGGGATGATAATGTTTGCATAATTAGATAACTGAAAAGGAGAAGAAAGCAGAATGAATTAATTATTATATATGGATCAGGAAAACGCACGCCCGGGTTTGATTATTCCGCAACTTAATTGGTCTTCTTGGATAGAACATGGTAGGTCCTGTTTTGTCTATAAATTTGCATACAATCATATAATTAAGTTTCAACTATACTTTTAACCATCATGATTAATATTTTTTTTTAATTATTTCTTTTAGAAAGCAATCTTATAATCTTAAAAATCAACATCCTTTCGACCATCATGATCAATACATTTTCTTTAATTATTTCTTTTAGAAAGCAACCTATGATCTTGAAAATCAGAATCCGTTCTTAATAAAAAGGGACTTTTTTTTATGTTTTAAGAAAAATTGTATTTACCGGATAGTTGTAAATTTCAATTTAAATTAGGAAGACTCGGTCTCAGTAATAATCAAAATAGATCCCATATATATGATACTCCCTCCGTCCCATAATAAACGTCCTAATCTTTTTCCAGTTTTTTTCACGCATTTCCAAGCTTATAAAAAACATAATTATACATATTATTTTCTCGTATTTTTTGTTTTGTGTTAAAATTTGAACTTCCTATTTTTATACAAAACAAAAAACACGAAAAAATAATATCTAAAAGTATGTTTTTTATAAGTTTGGAAATGCGTGAAAAAAACTTGAAAAACATTAGGACGTTTATTATGGGAGAGAGCGGAGTACTTGATAGTATCTGGTAATGAACCAGTTAAAGCCGTGTCTTACGTGTCCAATCTGCTTATCATTATAACACAAAATTTTGACAACGTATGGGAGGTGAAAAAAATTACAAGATGGAAATCACATTATGAGCTTTTTGCATCTATATAAAAGGTAAATTCACTTCTGGGTGAACAGATAACAAAGCTGTGTGAATGGCAGCTTGCTCACCCTTCTGGGTCTGCTGAGGTGTACATTGAGTGGATGAAACAAGGTCTGTCGAAGTGCGAGTAGTATATATCTGCATCAATGGCAGCTTGCTTACTGTTCTGGGCTATCCACCGAGGAATCCATTGAGGGGATGATGATACAAGCTGTGTCAAAATGCGCAAGGAATTTTAATCGTTTCGTTTTCTTTCATGTTATTTTGTTTGGGTTGCGGTTGATTACAGAACTTTGAATAGTCACACACAATTGCATCTGTTGAAGATGAACCCTTGATTTCTTGTTACCCAGAGAAGAAAGATACCCACTAGGCCAAAATTACAAAGCTACAAATAAGGAATGCTCATTGGCAAGTTCCTCTTTAGATCCTTCATAACTAAATTTTTTGATAAGAATCAAGAACATCGATACTGAAATTATTAGTTTATTGAACTGTGAACTTGACTAAATCTAGAGAATTGAGATTTTAAACGCCATATACATGCAGAATCACAGCTCCCTGACCAAAACCCAGGCCTAGGTTTATCAAAGGGTATCTTAACATAAATTAGCAGGACAAAACTACTAATAGCCCCATTAAGACTATCACGATTTCTCACTCGTCTTGCGTCTATAAGTACATTCTTCGGTTGGGTTTTTAACGAGTGAGAGCATATATGCACTATAGATATTTAAGTTGGGTCTTGAAATTACCTATCTTGCTTACAAGTAATCCCATGATCAAGGACTGCGGTCAAAATTGTATGGGTAAATGGATGTAATGCCTGCCATGCATAGCTAGAAAGCTATTTCCTGAAGAACTTGAAGAGTATTCTGGTGAACCTGCACAAAAGTTCACATATTTTAGAGATGCTGAAACTTTCATTGTTATGAGCAGAACCAAGGTTTACAAAGATGAGAAAGAAGAAATAATCCTGTGCAGCCAAACTCTAAATACACAAATTTTCAGAAACCACAGGCTATATTCAAGGGACTGCAGTTGGAAAATTAAATCTGCAGGAGAAGATAATATTGGAAAACGAAGCAAGTATTCAAATAAATTATTAAAAACATGTTATCCCTGAAAACAAGACTTTTCGAAGTTCTCGTGTTGTGTTATATGTATTGCCCTTGTGTGTGCATAAAGACAAAAACGTTTACCCATTCAAGATGTTGTGCTGTGATACCAGGGACATTTCCTGCATATATACCACCTAGCACCTATATCAGACAAGAGAAGTATCAAAAGAGGATCAATTATACTCATGCATTATGTGTCTAAGATGCACTTTTAGGTTATAAATTATGTTAGTCAAAATCAATGTATAAATAATGCATAGATAAACATTGTGAAATTTAGGCAAGCTGCAAGCTCGTGCTTTAATAATGACCATGATGGAATTAAGTTAATGTTATTTGTTTATAAATTTTCTCTTTGACACATCTCCAGCGCAGGAGTTATTCCAATATCAGTTAATGGAGTTGTATGCTACCTTGGTTACGGTCTCCAAAAACATGCCTGGACGCACAGGCAATGGCTTCACCCCAGTAACAGTAGCCTGGATAATGTCAAGAGGGTCATGCACACAGAAAACTAGCACACTTTACTGGAAATATCATATCTATCTAATATCTCACCCTTCCAGCAATTCTACTTGAAACTCTTTTTCTATTTTTACTTGCTTCTTCATCATCAGATTCCTCTGCACCTTCATCTTTTCCTTGCATCACATTTTTGATCATCTCACGCACAGTTTTCCCAGGTTTCAGAGCAACAAGTTTAGTTAAAAAGTACACCTGTAGTTACATAATTAAAACCAATATTGGTAAGTAGAATAGCATGCATAATTGTCGAAATGAGAGAATTTTGAAGTCAACATATAAGGATTTCAGAAATAATTATGTGTGTCAACAAAATTAAACTAACCAGTAACCCCGCTGTACAAAAACTTTGGTGACTAAATATGCGGACAAATAAATACCTCTGGTTCAGGGAGTGTACTTAAACCACGGTCATTTCTCTCATCTAGTATTCCACCTCCCATCATATTACGGGCCTCTTCTCTTATCAAAACAAGTCTGGCAAGCAACTTCCGGTCAGGAACAACAGGCCGCGTTTCCATTGTCTGCAAAGATATGATCAGCTAGCAGAGATAATGCTTATTATGAAGTAAATGGGAGTGAGTTCGGGCAGGGGAGTTGTACTTAATAAGGAGAGAGAGACTAAGGTCTAACTAACTTGCACCTTATATTAACCACATGAAATCAGTATTCTAATTTCTAACCATTAGTTTCAGTACAAAAGTTATGCTTATACTCAGTGCCGAAGGCAGCAACTCGGATCAGCGTACTCCAAGATACAGACCCCCAAAAATAAACAAAAAAAAAAAGTTGCCAGGAGCAATTTGAACACTTGACCGCCTTGTAAAACAATCAGCATTAACTAGAGCCCGCTATCTTGTCTTGTACATGACATGAAAATTTAGTGTGGGCTTGAAAATTTTGTACATGAACACGAAAATTCACTAGGACAGTGAACACGAACAAAAGTACATAAAACATATAAAATTATTATATAAAGGAATACTGTTTGCATCATGAAATCAATATTATAATATTAAAAATGACGGATATTATAACTTATAAAAACTATAACACCAAAAGTGTATTAAAACCTTTAAAAAGTAATAATATAATATTGATAGTGGTGTGTTTATAATATTATAACATTTGGTTTTATCATTCATATATGACATGGAAACACGACACTTTCATTTGGTCTCGTGTATGGGTTTGACATTTCTTACATGAGACGATTGCCAGGTTTAGCTTTAACCAATTTGGGGTCTCAGCTCGGTGATACATAGTATAATGTATAATCAATATATCTAAAATTACAGGAGGTACTATAAACATTAATAATTTTGTTGTGTGTGGCATTTGAACCCTCTATACTAACTCATGATCAGCTCGGATATGAAGGGTTACTGACTATGTTCTACATAACTAATATAACTTCAAATTCCAGGGTATGCAAGACATTTCTTGGTTCTAACACAGAGCCTCCTGATTATACTAGCAAAAACATTTCAACATAGCGAGCTCTGCTAAAGTGAGAAGCAACATTACTTCAAGAAGAAGTTCAGTTTAATAATGCATCACATAAGCAAAGAAATTAGAAGACTTAATTTACATATCGGATACTTGCAATTGTACTTTACACTCTCAACTAATATCCTTGACATTTTAGGACAAATATACACTAGTCAAGTGATTCTGGAGTAGAACAAGTAGCAATTTATCAAGAATATGCTCCTACAAAGTTGGTCGATACTGAGCCTTTCGCTCTTTTTATATAAGTGAAATTTGTTTTCATTTATAAACTAAAATTATTCGCAAAAACATTGAACGAAACATTGCTAAGCAATTCTTCCTTCCAATCCTCTTCCATATTTCTCCTAATTTATTTGAAATCCATTTCTTTTAAATTATAAGAGGCCAAACTTGCTATCATGGTCGGATAACAGAAAATAATACAGGCAATACAAATCACTTGCGATAGGAGTATGATACAAATAGCGACTGGTAAACTCCCTTTAAGCTTCCACAGTCCATACTATTACTGTCTATGGTTGTAGAACAATGTATATATATTGATCATTAAATATTACCCATCCAATTTAGATTTATCATCATGTTAATGATATAGATTTTTGTATTAACATATAGAAGCAGCATCGAGGCCGAGAATTATAAATATCTAAGATATAATAATCCTCTCAAACATTTGCATTTTAGAGGTGAAGGCCTTTTCCTTCAGGAGAGTAAAACTTAAATGTATGGACTACATGAAGGATACTGCATGGTCTAGGAAGGATACATTTATATTCAAAGTGGTAACCAGTGCCTTCTAAATGTCTCTTTTGGCCAAAGATTGTTATCTTATGAAAAAACTAAAGGCAGCTGTGGAGACATCTTAAAATTAACCGTATGTTATCCACAATTCACAGATTACTATTTAAATGCTCTATGCATGATCAGGAATTCAGAGATATGCAAGCATGATGCCACTGAACTTAGGTTGATACCTCTAGTAAATCATCAGCCTGGTTAGCTATGTCGTTTAGGTTTGCTCCTGGAAGATGAACTTTTGTGCCATCCGCACTTTTAAAAGCACCACCACCTGCAGCAACTCGCCTAAGTAACTCACTTCTGCTATCTTTCTGAGGAGTTCTACACAAAAGTCCAATCACTTGAACCTGGATAATGAATAAGAGATATCTATTCAGCATGGAGGGCAAAGTTGATACACTTTCACAAACGATTATAATATTCATTTGGTTAAGGCATGTTCTTACATGTGGAGGGCATTTCTTTGTAAGATGTGACAAGACGGTTTCTTTAATCACCTCCAAAAGTGCCTTGCGCTGGAGCCATAATTTAAAGATGATGAGGCCATACATAGTTATGAAATTCAGTCAAAGAAATGCAAAACGTTGGAGCATTGGACAGGTAAGTAGTTGCTGTAAATATAGTCAAAACAAGATACCTTATCATCCTGGTCATTCTGAGCAGATTGTATCATGTAATCTAGGGCCATCATAAATCCTGACTCCATCTCATCAACTCTCTTCCCAATCACTCCTTGTGCAGCCAACTGCACGGCCATCTCCTCGGATGCTTCATCCATGTTATCGTCTTCCAACTGTATCAGTCCACAAATATGAAACAAACTCAGCCACCAAAATGTAAACAATATAAAGATATCCAAGACTATATAACATTCAGAGAATTACATTGTAAGAACTGACAAAGAAGAAGCAGGATAATACAGATCATTAATTGCACATCTGCATAAGTGGTACTCCAGAGAATGGTGGAGCTACAAACAACGTGTTTACCAATTAAGACAACCAAAGAGTGAGGGTACCTAGTTGACTAAAGAGTGAGGCTATCTAGTCTGAAACTTGGATTATTTGCCAATAAAGCATAGCTTCACTATCTCCAAATGTTAGAGTACTCGACTAAACCCAAAGAGTGTTGTGTGGTTTAGGAATTTAGCACAGGGTTTACAATGCTCATAGACCTCTCCAGCCTCGCTTGACAATTATTAAAATTGACAATTAACTAAAATTTATAAAATAATAAAACTAATATCACATTTCCACTTACTAACCCTGAAACAGGACTAAGATATCCTTAATAACAAGCATAGGTAGAGCGAGAGAGGGGGGGGGGGGGGGGGAGAGAAGGAGAGAGGGAGGGAGAGAGAGAGAGAGAGACCAGCTTCGCAATCTCTTCAAGAACAGAGGTGACTTGATCTCCACCTTTGAGGATAGCTTGATACTGAGCAGAAGAATCAACAGATGGCTCCTCTTTCCCCTGCTGCTTTCTTCTTGTGCTGTCTCTAGCATTCAATTCCTCTTGTGAATAACCTCCACCAACTTCATAACTGGCACTACACTTATTCACCTTCTGCCTGTTAGTTTGCTTATCAAACTTAATAAATGATGAATTTGAATAATCATACCACCGATTTGTCACTAAAGAAGCAGGGGGAAAATATACGGAGAATTTACAAGAGGGAGATAACATAGAAGACCCCATGGCAAGTGTCCCTCTGAGTTTTGTGACGTCTACCCGATAACACTCCAGGATATACACATGACTTGCCAAAGCCCAATAGTAAAAAGTCCTGGGCTCAACATTCATGGGCCTGTTCTGTTGATCCACACTTCCCCTGCCGTTACTGCATCAGTGCATCTAAAGTTTCTAAACTCGAAATTTTCCCGTATATTTCGACAAAAACTAATTATAAATACAGTCTCAAAATAAAAGAGTTAATATTTATATATGATATATAATAAAATTCGATAACTAATCTTCATAAATTGATAAATTTTATTTTATACCACATAATCCATTAATCACAAAATTAAAATTTCATTATTATTATTATACTCAAATATATGACGTAACTAAATAAATATCTAAAAAATCAGAAGAAGGGAAAAGAAATCGAAAACGAAGGGAGATTGAGTAAATACAATTGGGCGGAAAAGTCGGGAATACCAAATGTACCCTGAGAACCAAAACTGGGCCAAACGGTTCCGCTTCTCCGCAGGCTATAAATGCATACCCCCACCATTTTATCATCTCCGATTTCTCTCTCTGCTTTTACCATTTCTTCTTCTTCTTCACTGTCTCTCTCTCTCTCTCTTGATAACAGTTAGCTATGGCGGAAGAGGCGGTCAAGAACGGAGATGCTCACGACGTGAGCAAGACGGTGTCGTTCTCGGCATTTAAGCCTCAGATGTTTGTAGAGGAAGGGAAAGTAGGTGATGCCGTACACTTCTATAAGGCCGCGTTTGGTGCTCAGGAGGTTAATCACGTCACTCAGACCAAGAGGAAGGCTGATCAAGAGCTCCCACTCGTTGTCTCTGCTGAGCTCAAACTCGGTTCCACCATTTTTCTTGTCTCTGACCTCTCAGATCACTCATCTGCAATGTTAGCCTTCATCTCTCTCTCTCTCTCTCTCACTTTCACGCTCCCCCTCCCTCTCTCCCTCCTCTCTCTGTCTTTGATAGAAGTATATTTACTTATTCATGTTTTTGCTCGCATGATCTGTTGAATAGAAGAATATTTACAACTATTTGGGTATGTCTGCATCTTTTCTTCACCGTTCATATTATTTTTCATAATTGCTGGTATATAAGCTGTATGTTATAGGTCTTGTTTCTGAATTTTTCAAGTCCTACATTGATACATGCATATGAATGGTATAAAACTGCTTGAATAAAAATGGTGTAAATCATATATTAATGGTAGTTATTCTTTATTACAAACTTATAGAACTGGAAATCAGTTTCACTCCGGTTGATTCCTTGAAATCCTAGTAATTGGATGAATTTCTGGGTACTCATTTCAACATTTGGGTCCTCTTTAATCTCAACATGACTCGGTTTACCTCCAATTGCATTGCTGAGTTCTCTGTCAAGTCAACCAATTTATTTATTCCACTAATATTTTTGTTTTGGAAAATGTTAGGTATTTTTTTTACCAAATTCTGGTTGTAATGTTTGATTGGTTTTAACATTAATGGGACCCTCTATACACATAAGCAATCCATTTCAAATAAGCCATTTGTTTGTCACATTATTTGATAAAAAAATTGGAACAATTAGGATTGGATACTTAACATTACTTTGTGTATGTACCATTTTTGTCCAATTTGTCCATTGTAACTCATGTCACTTCTTACACTTAACACAAAATTTCAATTTCAATTCCTATAATAAATTAGAATTTAGATTCTAAATTTTTATATGATATAAATTTTAAAAGAATAATTATGTTTAGATGCTGTTTTTTTAAAACCTTAAAATTTGTGCAATGGAGTTATATGTTTTAAATTAGTAGTCCATTTCTGATTTTTTTTTAAAAATTGTTTTTATAGTCAAATTGACAAATATTTGTCAGGAACTTACAATTAATCTCTTATAATTATGAAAAATTAAAACATACATTTTTAAAGAGATTGCATATCTCAATCCACTGCATTGTTGTCAACAGTTTACTAGTATCATTTGTATATTTGTCCTAAATACAGTAAATAAGAGAAAGTAAATTATCAGCGTCATTGTTTATGTGAGCAATTTTGGAAATGAGGGTCTGATCGAGTGTGTAATATATGGTTAGGAACAAAACTGGGAGCAATGGACTATGGTTCCTCCTGGAGACGGATGACATTGAAGGCGCCATAGCCAATGCTGTCAAGGCCGGTGCTGTTTCCGAGGGTGAAATCGAAGAGGGTGAAGGGGCATCGCCAGTGGGGAAAGTCAAGGACCCGTATGGCGTGATCTGGGCCATAACCTCTCCAACAATTGTCAAGAAGATGAAGAAGAGCGAGGAGGAGGTGCAAGCAGCTTAAAGCCTCCTCCCTCAGATTTGAAGTTTTCTGTTTCTTAATATGCAATTTACTATAATGTCTCTCAGGACTGAGTAGATGATCATGATGGATAGTGTTTTGTTTGCCTGGTTTATGGGGAAGATTTAAGTAAGTTATTAGTACTCGTAATTTCAGTTTGATGACTGATTGACAGCAATGCAGGTGTATGACCTCTCCTCTTTTACTTTTGTTGCATCATTGCTTTATTTACAGTGTTTTAGTTGGCCTAACTGTGTCCTATTACCTTGTTTATTAGAGTATATAACAATCTGAATTTAGTGTTGACAAAATATGAATTGTATCAACTGCATGGATGTCCCAAGCCCAACATTCAAAGAATCACAGTCCTACTTTTCTTTTTTGAGTCGGCAGATGTCCAAATGAATTATAGGTCCATGGCCACATCGACCTCGCACATTCCATCCTCTAAATCTGTATAGCAGCACGAGCATACATAGAGGATGAGAGTCCACTTGGAAATTCCTCAAGAAATAGTAATTTGAAATCTAACTGGACGTTTTTGTGACATTTTACATACATAGAAATGTTGGTCACAAAGTCGTTGATACACCATTTGCCATCTATCTTTTTTTACCTGTCTCTTTTTTGTAAAAAAAAATTCATAATAAACTGTTTTTTAATATTTTGACGGCATTTTTAAAAAATAGTATATATTAAAAATACGAGTTAAGTTCTATGGAGTACATAAAATATTGGAGTATTGGAGTACAAATCATAATTTTTTAGTTTGATCCTATATAATATCTTTGATTATCCAAATTTTGATATAATCTATCATTTATAAGTTGTCTTGCACATAATTGTCAATTAATCATTAATATCTTTCAACTTTAACAAGTATTAAGATTATTGTTCTGCTTATTAGTCATATTGCAGAACATAGAGTCCTATAATTTATAAAAATAATTATTCTACCATTTGATCACGATGTTTATGTTGCAGAACATAATATGCAGGTTGTCAAATATTTACAAATATTATTGAACAAAAAAAATTGAAATTTAGATGATTAGATTACATTTTATCAAACTTTGTACTCCAATACTCCAATTTTTTTTGTACTCCATTGAACTTAACTATTAAAAATACCCTTAAATTACACTGATTCATACTCCCTCCGTCCCATTTAATTGTATACGTTTCTTTTCAACTGTTCGACACGCATTTCAATGCTCTTATAAAATATAGTTCCGTAACTTATTTTTGAGATTTTCTTTTTCTGAATAAAAATATAACATCCAAATTTTAATTCAGAAAAAAAAAATTTTAAAAATAAATTACACAACTATACTTTATAGGAGCATTAAAGTCCGTGCCGCGTCCCCGTCCCCCAATGTATACTACTCAGGGGGACGGAGGGAGTACTTGTTTATAAGTCTTCATCAAGTCTCTCAAAAGCAAACATGAATATCATGATTCATGATTCTAAGTCTTTATTTTATGCAGAAGTGTGGTATAAATGAATGAAAATCAGTGTCCACGGACAGGGTCACGTCGCGTATCATTTACTGCAATCACAGAATCAACGAGAGTGAAAATTTTAAATGCAGATAAAAACAATCAATGGAGTTACCCTGGTTTAACTAAATAAGCGTTGAGGGAAATCATGGCATTCACCAATCACCATTACCATCAATAAATAATTCTGTACCTGGCTCGGCGAATGGTACAACTTCATCAGAATTGTTTCATACAGGAGGACTATAGGAGTAATTGTTTCATGTGTTCATTACGTTTTCACCATAAATAGTTACACTTGTTATCAATAGGATTCCCAACAGCGGAGTAACTTGCTACTCCCTCCGTCCCATTTTAACTGCTTTTGACTTGGTGTTAAAAAAATCACATCTAAATATAATTATTCTTTATAAAATTTATATCAAATAAAAGTTTAGAAACTAAACTTTTATTTGATATAAGAATTGAATTTTTTTATTAAGCGTAGACATTGTCTTTTTACACCTCAATATACGTGTTAAAAAGTCAAACATCAATTAAAATGGGACAGAGGGAGTATTAAATTTTGAATTAGGCTTGTTATTAACTTGGACCGTGGTGATCAAATAAGTTTGGACACGGGAGTCCTAAATCTCACGGTAAGCAGAACATATCGATGAAGTAAAAATGATAAATAAAATTAATTTACAAAAGACTGTTAGAAAAATTGTGGTTAGGGGTTTGATCCTGGTAAATGACATACATATTTTGAATTCTATGTTAAAATGATGGAACTTGTTAATTACAAACCGCCTCAATGCAACTATATATTCACAAATGAAATTTTCTATTTCACTCTTCTTTAATCTTTTATACATGCACAAATGTTTAAAATTATTATAATAAAATAAAATTGGTATATAAATTAATGCGAAAATCTCACAATTCCGCATCTCTTTATTTTCACATTAAAATATCCTTGTCTGTTTTTACATCTATCAAATCCGTGCCTGATATGAAGTGGCGAATCTGGGGACTTTATATTTGGTCCCCTCGTATATCCACAAGTTCACAACTCAATCCCAAGTTCCGGCCTTTTAAACCCAATTATACAGTAAATCAAGTGTCCCAGTACAAGATTTGTCACTGTTAAAAGTGTTGAAAGCTACTGCTGTGCAAACACAAACCCTGGCTTATTATTAGTCAACTCACAAGATCTTGTTTTGTATGTGAGATGTAGAAAGGAACAGTTGTTTGGATGGAGCATGCAGCAGCAGACCAAATCCACAGTACGCTACAAAAACTGCACAGATGGTATTGCCTAAACCAACTCTTGACTTTTCACCCTTCCCATACTCTCATGCCCATTTCAACTTCTTTTGTCCTCGCAATTTACGAGGACGTTTGGTTGAGATTAAAATAAGTACTTTTTGTTTAAAGTAAAAAAGTTAAATAGAAGTTAAAAACAAGTTAAGACTTGTAAGTGATTAAAATGTTTGGGAAAGAAGTAGAAGTCAAGAAACAAAAACTAGTATTCTTTGCTTCTTGATTTTTTACACAAACGATACGAATAAATGTTTCTAGCTTTTAACTTATACTCCCTCCGTCCCAGCAGGAAGCTTACGTTCACTGTTTGCACGCATTTTGAGACTCTTATAAAGTATAGTTCATTAACGTTTTTTTAAATTATTTTTTTTCTGAATAAAAGTTTAAACGTCAAACTTTTTTTCAGGATTTTTTTCCAGAAAAAACACATTATAGAACTATATTTTATCGGAGTCTCAAAATGCGTGCCAAAAAATAACGTAAAGAACCTGGTGGGACGGAGGGAGTAACTCTAGAAGCCGCGCTTAAAAGCGCTGCCCAAACACCCCTGTGTATCTTAATGGGGTGCGAACGATTGATGAAGCCATTTTCAGTAGGGTTTTTAATTCTTGCATGATAATAATCATTATATTTCATGATAGATGTTAGAAGGACACGTTAGCTGCACAAGTCCAGTAATTTAACTTGTTTGACAAATAAAAACAGAGGCATATAGGCGGTAAAAGAATGTACACTCTTGTACAGAGTTGGACAAGGCACTGCAGAAGAGTTTTGTTGAATAAAGCCAGCAACCTTTTTAAGTAAAAACCACTACATCACACCACCCGCATCCCCCTCTTCTGTTTTCACTCTGTTTTGTTGAGCTACTAGTAATAGTGCGTGTCATCTCTGTCACGCCCCGGTGAGGATTTAGGATCCGATTTTGAGAGTATTAAACAATTTTCGAAAAACTCTTTTTTATTATTTAAATTTTGTGAGACATATCTATAATTTTATAAAATTTAGAATGATTAAAATATATAAAAACTAATAAATATAAGGAGAACATGAGTACCGCATGCCTCCTCCTAAATTCGTCTTTGATCACACTCTGGTAGTATATTTTAATGTGAATGTACATTTCTGCTTCACAAATCTATGAATTTTTTATATTTTTTTTTTTTGTTAAACCGGTGTTCAAGCCAGCTTGCGTGCACCTCAACTAATCCGATTAGGTTATTAGCACACTTATATCCCCGAGCATGATAGCCCGCTTACTTCTCAAGTGTCTAAGAATTGAACTCGTGATCTCAAGGAGCAAGTTTTAAGCGTCATTGTCCAACCATATGGGACACTAAGAGGAAATCATGAAATTTTAACTTCAACTAAAAACACGATATCAGATTCTAAGACGGTATAAGCAGCTAGCAACAGTGACCACTGTCGAACTGTTTATTTACTCCCATAGTCCCAACTCCCATGCACATAAAAGAGTTGATCTGGCTATTAGTTTGAAATGGGCCCCGTTTTTAGTAGTACTGTAACAAACAAGATGGGCCCCGCAGTAATAAAATGCGACATTGGATGTATTGTTGGTTTTAGATTAGATTGACATTCATTGCATCTGACATCAACTGTTTGACAATCTGTAAGCACATTTCAAACTTCAAACTCACCAGTCACCAGCACATCTCTTGTGCTTATTCAACCAGAGTGCGTAAGATTTGTTGCATTTTATAAATGGAGCATTCATTAACACTAGTCCTCCCATCACTGTTTAAAGAATAAGAATTCCATGGCTTTCTCTTTTTTTAAAATAAATTGTCAATTATTTTTCAAAATGATTATCATCATTTACATTTTTAATACGATTTTTCTATAAATGAATAATAATAAGTAATTAGATATGGAAAAGGTACATAAACTGTGAAATCTGTAGAATTATAATCCAAATTAAATGATTAGAACAATATAATAAAATATTATATTATTATAATATAATTTGTATACGTTTTTCATAATAAATATTGGATTCTTAAGGATATTAAGATAGGAAAAAGAGTGGGTTGCTGGATAATAATTTCTAAATCAAAATCTAATGGATTCTTCTCCAATGTATCTAACCATGCTCTCAAACTCACATTAACTTTCAGAAAATCTCCATTCATTTTCCCAAAATCTCCATTGATACTAGAGATTAGCTTAGAATTTTAAATAGAATCCATATTTGTAAATACATTGCTATAGACTTAATTCATAAGTAATTT
This sequence comes from Daucus carota subsp. sativus, assembly GCF_001625215.2. Taxonomy (NCBI): domain Eukaryota; kingdom Viridiplantae; phylum Streptophyta; class Magnoliopsida; order Apiales; family Apiaceae; genus Daucus; species Daucus carota. Next base: position 55,946,417 of record NC_030381.2, on the reverse strand, counting down.
ATTCTGCATAGAGTTTATCTCCCATTTTGGTAGTTGTTGAGTTTTGTCCCTATATAATTAAACTTGAAACTTATCCAATCATATAGAATTATAATTTTACCTTTTACTCAAAAACTCTGATAAATTAAATATGTGTAGTTGCATAGTTGCAGTTGTTCTATAAAAGCCCCTCAATACAGAGAGGCACAATCACAATTTCACAGCCTCCTGAAAGGTCTATTTTCAATATTCATTCTCTCTGAGCTAACAACTACTGCAACACATGGATGCTGTAAGTTTATCTACATGTCCAAATACTCTTCAGTACTAGTATTTATGTGTGAAATTATTTATTTATTTTTGAAATATTTTGCAGGAAATGAAGAGGGGGAGTCAAGTGCCTGCATTCGGGAGCTGGGATTGTAACGATGAGGATCTAGAGTTCACTCAGTGTTTCGAAACAGCGGCGAGGACTACTTCAGGGGGGCTGCTTCGCTATAGCTACACCGGTGGTGAGTGTGATGATCTCTATCTCTCCGGGGACTTGTACCAGAACCATATCGTAACCCCGGCCATGATCATTGTTCCACGCCGCCACAAAGTAAGCGCCTTGTTTGGCTTCGCAACTTAATATTTGTTTCTGCGGCTTTGAAATATTGGTTTATACTGGAAAAAATGTTTGTTTTTTTTTGACAAACGAAAAAATGTTTTTTTTAAAATGCATGTAATGTAATGATATGATGATTGTTGAATAGCAGGAAAAGGGCGGATACAAAAATGTGAAACAGGGGAAGAAGGAGAAAGAGGAGTATGGTGGGTATCAAGTGAGAGAGGCAACAAGCCGTCAGGGACCACCACCACCGCCTGCCAGGAGAAACAAGGCACCACCACCACCTAAGCCGGTGGATGAGGACCTGTACAAAATTTCACCAGATCTCCTCTATGCCCGAACCAAAAAAGTAATAAATGATATCGATTATCAAAATCTCGTTGTGGAAAACCATGTATTAAATGTGTTGCATTTCCGACTGTAACTAAAAATGTCAGCCCTTGAATTTCGAGATACAGAGGCGCGGTGTCTGATGTTTTGCTTTAATATCACTGAATTTTATCATTATATATTATCCTGCTAATCATTCTTTATTAAACTGATCTCATTTGGTTGCAGAAGAGGGGATTTGGACTATTTTCATGCTGCATGAGCCCAAGTGGTGGCTTCTGAACAAGGATGGAGCAGAAAACAAAGCTAAGACCAGAAGATACATATACCTAATATAGTAGCGGTCATAGAGTAAATAGGTAGCTAGGAAGATGAAAGCAAAAGCTGTACCATTATAAAATGATGACGGATGATGATTAGTCATCATTTTGTAAAGGATGATGATATGTAAAATAAATAATAACTAGTGCTGTTGTTGATGTATGCTTTTGAATATCAAATCTTCTTCTGGCATTTCGTGTTTATGATTTCTCATGTCTTGTAACTTTCGAAGCCACAGTAGTAGAGTGGTATTTATGTGTTGGGGCGCCTGCTCTTCCTAAAGGCTTCTGGACAAAAGCAAACATGCATGTTTCTTGTTCATCACCATCCGTGCTCTCTCAGAGTTTCACTCACTCTTCATTTTCTATACACATTACACCCTTCTGTTGTTTTGCAGGCTGCAGCCATCTATTATTTGAATCATGAGATTTCAACCCGTGAGTGAGAGTGAAATTTATTCTCGGCGAACAGGTCCCAGATCTCACGAAAAATGGCACATTAAGGGTGGTTTTGTTCAAAAGGACCAAATACTCAAATACCCAAGTCGGTGAAACACTTTAGTAACAAACAAAGAATCAGTGTATCTACTTTGTTAAACAATGATTTAGCCTGATTACTATAGACAATCTTTTCTTTAATCTCATAAATTTTGTGAAACAATGATTTAGCCTGATACAGACTCTTTTCGATTATATATCGAATGATAATGATCATATATTTTCATGGATCTCAGCTCATTGATTGTCGGATGACTTTGAATAAAATTTAGGAAGATGTATTGAACTCTAATTTCAGAATTAATAATAATTAATATATTTTGATATATCCAAGTTATTTTGATTTTACAAGAGTCATGAGTCATTTTACGTCAAACATGTACACACGTACATTATTATATGGTTTTGAGCGTGGGCTATTCAGAATGGTTTAAGAGTGTAAGAGATAACAAAAATGTGTATGCTGTGTTGAATTTATGATAACACCATAGCAAATTATATATTGAATGTTACTTTTCCACGCATGGAGGGATGTTTATATTGTGTCAGGAATCATGGATCGTACTGTATACATATATTTCGCACAATATTTTATCAATTGTTAGCTTCTCTATTCTTCAGAATAAAGCATGCTCTGTATACATTTTACACTCCGCTCTAAGTGAAAATAAATTTATCATTTATAATATTTAAAAAAATTTCACAAATACATCATTTTAAAATAATCGCGGGTGAATATTATCAAAATTTTAAGAATAATTTAAATTGTAATTAAATAACATATTATTTTAGATACATTATCTAAAAACTGAATTGAATACTCTAGTTTTTAAAATATTTTTCTAATTCATATTAAATACATGATATTTATTTTTAAGAATCTGGATTAATGACAAATGATAATTTTAATAAAATAGAATATATAAGTGCAAATTAAATTAAACTCACTTATTAGTACCGGACACCGTCATGATTGCAAAAACCGAACACAGGATTTAATCGATGGAGGTGCCGATTAGAGATTAATTAGATTGAAAAGATTTATTAAGTTAGAAATAAGATGTTTTATAATATTAAAATTATATTTGATATATTAATTTAATTTATTAGCGACTCAACTAAAAAAATGTATATGATGACTAATCTAATATTAAAATTCGAATAGGAAGACACCTTACAGGATTAATCGATATTACTGGAGCGAATTGGGAACCATTTGTCTTGTATTAATAATAAATAATATTCCATCTATTTTAGCAGATTTTTTTTTGACACGTATTTTAAGATTTTTATAGAATATAATTTTTTAAATAATTTTTTATATAAAATTTTGATATTTAAATTTTCTGTAAAATAAGTTAACAATTATTTATAAAAATATTAAAATATGTGAAAACAGTGAAGTGAAGGTAAGTACAAAGTGGAGTAGCATTAACCAGTTGAAGTTGAAGGTTTGCAGAGCTGAAAGCCCAATCCAAGCAGCAGGTGGGTTGGCATTTTATTAACCAGCCCATTAAGGCCGAACTAAACACGTATCTATTGGGACACACGTGGAATATCTCGGGAGAGTCGGCGGTTTGTCTGTCTCGGGTTCCCCACAAAAACCCCATCGCTTTCCGTTACTCGCATTCCCGCCTTTTTGAACCTTCTTTTTTCAGCAGCAGAAGAAGAGACAGAGAAAGATATGTGCGGAAGAGCACGTTGCACACTTAGCGTAGATGATATTCCCAGGGCTTGTCATCTCAACTCTCGTCCACTTCGTTCAATCGACACCAATCGGTAACACCCGCTCATCTGCTTCTATCACTCCTCTACTTCTTATCTGCCTTTTCTTTTCCAATTTAACTCACCGCATACTCAATTACTTTGCTCCTTCACAAAATACTGCTGGGACGGAGCGCTCGGCGCATTTTTTTGGGACTCTCGTGAAATATACTTCTTCTGTGTTCTGTCCCAGCCATCTGTTTACATATGATTTGGGACCCATTGATTTTTAATGTATAAAAGGGGGAGATAGTGGAATAAAAGTAGCGTGGAAAGGGGGAAAAAATGGGCAAGTGGTAGAAACCATTGATTATAAAGAACCGGAAGAAAATGGTTGGGATAGAGGGACTCTGTAGTTTCATAAATTATTTTAATTTTTTTCCTACTGAATAAAAGTTTAATGTTTAAATTTTTGTAAAAAAGAAAATTTTAAAAATAAATTTTGAAAGTATACTTTGTGGGAGCCCCTAAAATGCTTGTCACAGAATGTGTGCCACCGGTAAAGAAACGAGAGGGATGGACGAAGTGTCGAAGTATAATTTAATAAATTTGTAAGATGATGATTATCCTGGAATGTAATTCATTTGTTTCTCGATTCGGTTCTCTAGCAAACATAAAATTAAGGGATTTCGATGTCAACTCAAACTGTACAATGATTGTCATTTTGTCTTTGATATTGTTTGTTGATTAATTTTTCAAATCAGTTATGCCCAAAATCTCCCTTTAGGCAGACAACTTGCATTGCTTAACAGGGTGACTGGTGTATGCACAAATTGATTTGCGCATCTATCTTTATCTTCATGTCATCATCAGCATTTGCATTTGAGTCCGAGTGCTCTGATCACTAATTTTTCATTTAAAATAAACTCTTTCAGGTACCGTCCTGCTTATAATGTGGCCCCTGGCTCGACCCTACCTGTTATTAGAAGGGACAACGGAACCAATAGTCAAGGAGTTGCTATTCACTGCATGAAATGGGGGCTTATACCCAGTTTCACAAACAAAGCTGAGAAACCTGATCACTACAAGATGGTAATTATGCTTATCATACACTTATATCCCCTTTAATTTGCCGCATCCCATATTTAACATTACCCCTTTAATTTAGTAATTACATCATACTTGACTCCGGTTCCTCTCACTGCACATATATTTATTCAATTTGTGTTAACTTCTGTGGATGTTTTAGTTTTTTTCTTGGATAGACAGTATTGTTATAATTTTAATAACTACCAGCTTCAAGCTGCCAGTATATTAATAAACATTTAATCACAGTTTAATGCTCGCTCTGAGTCTGTTACTGAGAAGGCCTCCTTTCGTCGTCTTGTTCCTGGCAGCAGGTGTCTTGTGACCGTAGAAGGGTATAAATTTCACAACTTATTTCTCTATTTTTTTTGTAGCCCAATGTAATAATTGAAATAACACGTGTAGGTGTTGTAAATGAAAAAATTTGGCTGTTGTTAATTGTTCTGTTAGAGGAGTAGACCTTTATTATCTGGTCAAGTATCCAGTGCTGGCTTTTCTTTTCTAACTATTTTATGAAATGCGCTCTCTTTATAGATTTTATGAGTGGAAGAAAGATGGGGCTAAAAAGCAACCTTATTACATTCATTTCAAGGATGGCCGACCTATGGTGTTTGCTGCCCTATATGATTCTTGGAAAAATGCGGAAGGTGAAGCGTTTGTATAGAATCACCTAGATGCTCAACATAATTACTGCTAGTTTAAAACTTTGTTTATCTTTTACTTGTTTGCAACTTCTCTATCTTCAGATGCGTTCGCGGCTTCGCGCTTTTTTTTTTTTTTTTGTAGAGCATGGAAGTTGCTAAGTTCTTCAATATGTTTTCACTTAGATTGTTATAAACAGATATCTTCATTTCTCTAACAATTATCTGTTATATTTTGCATGGCTATACACACGTGGATGATACATTAAGTTTTCTATTTTGCAGGAGAAGTTCTTTATACCTTCACAATTCTGACAACTTCTTCATCATCAGCTTTAGCCTGGCTGCATGGTTAGTCACTTCAAGTTTCAATTGTTTTTGCAGCTTACCAGTTCTATAAAGTTTTACTTTGATGAGACTTATGTAAATTTAAAAAGAAAGTATTGATTATTTAAGGCAACACAAAAGAAAACGAATGGCCGAAAGGGAAGTGCCCCAACTGTACCATTCAATGTGAAAAATGAGTGCCTGGGGTATATAATTATTCCAGTGGACTGTTGCTATGCCTGGCCTGGCCTCTGAGTTAATTGTTAAATGACAATGTATGTATTCTGCAAACAGAATTCTGGGTGTGCAGATGGCATTAGAAAATTGATTATGTAGGCCCTCTACAAAACTTCATTGATCTCTTTATGCTGTTACTGAAAGACTTGTAATGTGCTATCGTTGTAAGATGCATTTTGAATTTTTCTCTACTTCCTGTATTACTTACTAGGTATACTATTGCAGACAGGATGCCTGTTATTTTAGGTAAGACGGGATCTACTGAGGAGTGGCTGGATGGTTCCTCATCTTCCAAATTCAATACAGTCCTTAAACCATATGAAGAACCTGATCTGGTAAGAGCTTTTAGAAGATATCTCAGGGTGTTTGTTTGGTTGTTCAGTGCCATCAGCTGTCTAAATATGTTATATGGCACTAAATGGAGAAATTTAAATTTGACTCTGGACTTATAGATATGGTATCCAGTGACATCCGCAATGAATAAGCCTTCATATGACGGGCCAGAGTGCATTAAAGAGGTATGTTTAGATTATTTAATTATTGAGCTATAAGTCATTTATCTTAAATTATTAATATGTATTAATAATACTTGTAACGATTCTTTGGCTCAGTTTATTACATGGAAATATTGTTATTGCTTTATTCATTGATGACTAATTTGCAGATACAACTAAAGACTGATGAGATGAAGCCAATCTCAAGTTTTTTCTCAAAGAAAGTAAATAATAGCGAGGAATCTAAATCTCAGGTGACCAATGCTGGTAAGGCCTCCATGCATGCTACTCCAGCATTAAGCTTGAAAGTGGAGCCCGATACTGAAGGGAACACAGGCATTCAGCAACCTCTTGTAGATAAAAGTAAAGAAGATGTAAAATCTAATGTTGCTCAGGCTCAGCTAGCGAATGAGGATGCACATCAGTTCCAGCTCAAGCGAAATTATGAAGAGTACTCTGCTCAAGAAAAACCCTCCTTTGAAACTGACCATCCTCAGTCTACTCCAGCCAGAAAGAAAGGAAACCTTGGAGGTTCAGGTGCTGGTTCTGGACAGAAGTCGCTTTTTTCTTACTTCGGAAAAGGTTAATCATTTGCTCTGGTGATGCCAACGTATGTATATATACCTCCTCTTTTTGCCTAGCTCAGTTGAAAAATTAAGAACACAAATTCTCTTTTGGAAGGAGAATTCAGGAAAAAAGTCGCTTCAGCTGTCCAAGGGGTGAGAATATATAGAACTATCTGTTTCTTATCAGCCTTAAAATGTTTAGACATAGCAGATTGTGTACAAATGCTAACATTGAAGTGCTGTTGCTCTTAAAGCTTGTCTGTAACAACACTTTAAGCATGTTTGTTAAATTTCTGTTTCTTTTGAAGCTTAATATGACTGAGAAAATTTCTTACATGTCAGTGCTCCGTATGTTTAATTGTTTATAGGGGTCAGTGACCGAAAGCTGTTCTATTTCATATCCCAATTACAAACTGCGTCCTTGCTTGTTTGCTATTCCATTCTTTAAATTTGGTTTTTCTGGGTAATGTTACAGGAGTAGTTGGCCGGAGAAGTTATCTATTTGTTACCAATCTGCCAGAGATACTCAGCTTTTCAGCATATTGAATAAAGTGTATACGATGAAAATGCTAGAAGAAAGTCGGAAAAACCCCTGAATGATTTTACCTGTTTCACCTTAGTTCCTTACTTGAATGCTTAAATTACATTGGAAGTTTCATGTTGTTACCTGATTGTGTTATTCTTTTCCTGTTTCCACATTCTTTACACTAAATGCATAGGCTTATTCATGTGAAATTATGCCTGCCTTGTTGGAACAGTATCCATCTACAATACCTATGACAAATTCCTTGATGAACAAAAAGCAGGATATTATTAAGGGAATATATATTTCTTGTGATCATCAAGTCAGCCTATTTAATATATATAACTTCATCTAGTTATTTAAAAGACAATTTACGTGTTAACAACAATAAAAAATCGGAAACATCTTGAGATTTTAGAAAAACAAGTAATTTCACGATATGCATGGTACATTAAGCGGGCACATAGCTTTTTGAGTGTGGAAACTCCCGCGAATGCCAACCTTGTAAACAATACCAAACCCCTTGGTTTCTTACTTGCTCCTCTTCCTTTGTGTTAGCATTTGCCTCAGACCACCCCTTTTCTTCACCCTCAAACTTCCATTACACATGCATACACACTATAAGTATGACCTGAATTCCGATTACCAATCCCAAATTATACACTCAAACCGATTTTCATCGACTCAACTTATTTCATATCTTTAGTCTTGTGTGTTATTCATCATTTCTCTATCTCAAACAAATGGCCTCTGATCAGCAAGAGCATTTGGTTGATCAGCGTCAGCCAGAAGGGCAAGAACAACCGGCTGTCGCTAAAATGCCAGTGACTGCTCCTTCTAGATATTCCAGCAGAGTCATCTTGAAAACCATACTAAACCGTAATGATAATGGCCTTGGATTGGCTGGTGAAAGGCTTGTGATTGGAGGCTGGGTTAAGTCCTCTAAGGAACTCACAAAAGAAGAACCTGTTAAAACTTCAGATGCACTTGTGAATGCTGGGACTCCCACAGATTTTACATGTGCTGAAGTTATTCAATCACGCATACCATTTCTTCGGACAATCATCAAAGTCTTTGGAGGACAAGGTAATAATGTTCACGACAAGCTGCATCCCTTCATGGCTAAACTCCCACAACCTAAGATCGTATACCTGCAAATCAGCGATGGTTCATGTGTGCAAACTCTTCAGGTACATTCCAGATGTTTTGCTATCTATCTACTACAGTATACCAATTGTCTGTCGCTAAATTTATTGTTCGTTTTGTTTTTTTTGAAATTCTAGATTGTGGTGCACTCCTCTCTTGTCCCTCCAAGCCAGATAATGTTCACCGGAACGTGTGTACTAGTTGAAGGCATATTGCAGCAGTCATCTGTAAAGGGGAAACGTGTAATCGAGCTCAAAGCAGAGAGAATCTTACATGTAGGAACAGTTGATCATGCTAAGTACCCTTTATCAAGGAAGCGTATACCAGTGGATGAATTGAGGGATCATGCACACTTCAGAGCTAGAACAACCACGGTATACTGCAGTAATCTTGTTTTTCTGTGTACTGTGTCATACTGCAATTGCTTAACTCTCCCAAATGGTTTTCTTATTGAATTGTTAAATATTATTGTGAAGGTGGCATCCGTTATGAGAATTCGTAATGCACTGAGTCATGCAACTCGCACATTCTTCCACAACAATCGGTTCCTCAATGTTGAGGTGCCGATAATTACTGCAACAGATTCTGAAGGATCAAGTGAGAAGTTTTATGTGACAACCCTTTCGGGACATCAGACTAAGATGAAGAATCCCATTAGTATGGATGACGCAGCAAGTGTCACTCTTCGGTCTGTTAAGGCTTCTATTGCGGAGAAACATAGACAAGTTGAAGAACTCATGAGGACTGGTAGCAATAAGGAAGCTGTTGCTGCTGCACTTCAGGATATCCGCAAAACGGATGATTTGGCTCATCAATTAGAAGCCAGAGAAAGATTAAGGGCTGATCATGCTAATGCTAAGACCAATGAACCTAATGTTTCAAATGATTTCTTTCCTTGTGAAACTTATTCAACGGTGTCTGGCCGTCTTCATTTGGAGAGCTATGCATGTGCCCTAGGAAATGTTTACTCATTCGGCCCTAGATTTCGTGCAGAAAGATCAGAGTCTAAAAAGTCCTTACCCGAGATGTCAATGGTCGAGCTTGAAATGGCATTCTCACAATTAGAGGTACTCTGTTTATTAACATCTAGTGTCATTTGATGAAAATAATAACGTTAAATGATGAACTGGCCAATGACAGTTTCCAATTGATGTGTGAAACTTCCAGGATGCCGTGAATTGTGCTACTGACGTTCTGAAGTTTCTCTGTGCATGGGTTCTGGAACACTGTTCTGAAGATCTAATGTTTGTCTCGAAAAGACTGGACAGTACTATTCTGGACCGCCTTCAGTCCATAGCTGTAGGTTCATTCGAAAAAATTTCCTATGCAGAGGCTATTAATAATCTAAAGAAGGTAATATCTATTAGAGAATTATCGCTTAAATGTTACAGACATGCAACAGAATATTCTAATTAGCCACTATTTCTTTTACTGTTCCAATCAGGATACTGGAAGGAAATTTGATGTAAAGATTGACCATGGCATTCCCCTAAGTGAAGAGCTTCAATGGTAACTCAAAATGCACATTTGCGCTATACATATACATAATAGTAAACATTATGCACATTATGGCATTCCCCTAAGGTCAGATTTTAAGAACCTCTCCTGGTTATTGACAGTTATATAGCTGATGAGATCTACAAAAGACCAGTGATTATATACAATTACCCGAAAGAGCATAAGCCATTTTATGTGCGAGTGAATGATGACGGGAAAACAGCTGCAGCTTTTGATTTGATTGTACCAAAGGTAAGCTTTGAGCACATAGTTCTTGACAAGATTCAGCGTATACAGCTTCATCCGTTTCTGAATCAAGAATCAATTATCTGCAGGTCGGAACTCTGATCAGAGGTAGTCAAAACGAGGAGCGTTTCAATATGTTAGAGTCAAGGTAAGACGATATTTATTGTTAGTCATTTCACCTCATTTTATTTAACATCAATAGTAATTCTACGCATGATTTTGTAGCCTGATGATTTAGCGTTATATTTCAGGATCAAAGAGTTGAACTTACCGAAGAATCAGTATGAGTGGTACTTGGATCTTCGCAGGCATGGTACTGCCAGAACCTCCGGCTTCAGTCTTGTGTTCGACCTCCTAGTTCTACAGGCCACTGGCCTCAATGATGTCAGAGATGTCATTCCTTTTCCGCGGAGCTTTGGCAAAGCCTGCAACTGATGATCCTAATGTAATTATCCGCTTCAAGTCTATACTGTAAATACTGAATAAGATACTACTCAAGTGAAATAATATATAGAAGTTTCTCCAGAGCTACAATTACACTTATACATATCAGTTATCAAGGCCTAGAAACTTTTGATACATAATTTGACATGTTGGAATTCTGCGTTTCAAGAGGGAAGTAAAACGGATACTCCTCATAGCGGACAAAACAACTGCTATACAAAACCCGACACCCTTTCTTGTTGTCGCAGAAACCATCAAAATTAGTAAGAGCAGTGGTGAGGCACCGCGCACAACCCCTCTCTGGCAAGTCCCTGGTGCACTGCACCAGGGCATAAAGTGTCACAAATGTTGATATTTTCGACTCTGCCTTGCCAAGCCCTTTGTTACTAGGCACCAAGGCATCCGAATTCGTCTTGTTAAAAATTGAACTAAGCTTCTGCTTGAAATATTCGGGATCCTTAACATCCTCCACATTGGCATATAAAATCCCAACTGTATCCACCTCACCGCGAAAATCCCTCGTGTCATACCTTAGGAAGCAATAATCATACCATATCCTTGCATCCGCCTGGTTCGGACAAGCCTTACCGATCTTTTTGGCTGCGTCTTGCACGCAATCTGAGCAGTCTTTGCTGCTCACATCACCTCTGCATTGTGCTAAACCATAGACAGTGTTATCTCCTTTGCCGTAGGATAATGAGGCGAAGCCATTTCTAGCTGTGGTCTCAACTAGTTGAGCTAATAGGCTTTGCACATTGGCTGAAACCGTGGAGCTACTTATATTTTTGCTGTTATTGCAGAAATTTCCCACAGAATCAGCACTTTCTGAAGCTGTTCTGCTTGTACAGAGAAAAAGCAAGAAAACTATAGAGTAGAGCACATTCTTCTTCATCTTTTAGCTTTCATGCAGGCTGCTCCAACAACTGTGGTTATTTATTTATAGAAGAATTCATGTTAGACGGGGTTCTAAAAATCGTCAATTTGATGAATTAATTGTTGAATTAATTGATATTAATTTATAAATATGGGTTAATCGTTATATATTTTCTGAAACTAATTTTATATATTTTATAATTTAATTATCATGATATTATTTTAATATATTTGATAAACATTATGATCAAATATTTTAATTAATTCAAAATTGATATTATTAATTGTGGACGGTATTAAAGTTCGATTCTGTTTTTTTAAAAGAAGTGCGGATATTATTAATTGAAAAAGTAGACTTTTTGTAATGAAACAACAGAAGCACCACAGTCCATGAGCCCACAGGCCGATATAGTGGACTTACTTGTCCTCACGACCAAATCAAGAGGTTGACTTGAGTGGGTAGGACCCATAAAATTAGAAAATTAGCTTCTGGAAGCGAATAATATTCTCGTGCCCGTGACTATTCTCAATAGGGATGGACCTCGATCCCGATCCCGATCCGATCCCCGACCCGAACGGAAATTTTTCGGGGGTGGGGATCGGGGAAAGTATTATAAAAAATTCGGGGATCGGGGTGGGGTCGCGGATTGGTGTCTCCCCGCCCCGATCTCCGACCCCGATTGTGTATATATATAAATAATAATATATTTATATATATTATACTAAATATATTATTAAAAATAGTTAACTTTTATAATATAATTAAAATTAAAAAATGATCATTATTTTTATTGATTGATAATAAATATATTGTAATATAATATATTTTAAATTGTCATTTATTTATATTATAAATCAATTTTAATATGATTTGATATTGAAAATACAAAACAATATTATATTATTAATATATTAGGAGTTAGTAGTTTGTTTTTTATTAAAAATATATTATATATTATAAGGTTATTATTTTTTTATTAAAAATTAAAATTCCCCGAATCCCTGCGGGGATCCCCGTTCCCCGTTCGGAGTTCGGGGCGGGATCGGGGACGGATATTGAATTCGGGAATCGGGGTCGGGGATAGCACTCCCCGACCCCGAAGTGCCCCCGCGCCCGTCCCTAATTCTAAACTCTAAAGTTGAAAAATAGTAGTACTTATGAGTAGTTTTTTCTGGAGGACCAAAATAATTTATGTCGGCTCACGGGCTTAACTTTTGGGCCAGCCTAAATAGCTATTAGCCCATTCCCGAGGCAAAGGCCTTGGAGCCCTAGCTGTGCTACTGACAGTCTGACACGATATTCACGCCTTGCTTTTCTTTCCTTAAATTTCTGGTTTCATGTTTGGGACCTCAAATTAACATAATTAAAGTAATAGTAGTTGGCAACCATTAATTTATCAGCACCATAAAAAACTTTTAATATTTACCTACCAAAAATAAATCAAGAATAAATGGTAATAACGCCCCGTTCAGTGGGCTACGGTACATATTTCATCTCAAAACTCGAATCCGACTCGATATTATATTTTGGAATTTTAAAGTATTTTTTTTCATAATGAAATGTGAGGGTATTCGATCGGGATTGTTGGAGATCCATTGAAATTTGATAGTATTCAAATGCTGTTGGAGTTTTATTTGGATTTCATAAAATTATGAATTTTGTGACATTTTTCGGTATATTTTAAATTTTTTGAAATCCCACCAAAATCTATGAAATTTTGAAATATTGCGCTTAAATCCTGACATTTTATCACAAAATCAAAATCACATACAATTCATTAAAATTCATGACTAAAAACAATCAATTAAAATTCCAATCTAATATATCATAGTTGTGCGGTTGAACAAAATTCCGCAGTCCTGACATCTGGTGTAATAAATATTATATGTATGTCCAAGTTTTATTTTAATTTAAATAAATCCAGAAAGATACGAAATTATGATGATTTACATTAGAAAAATGGGCCTAAAAAGACATGCAGACATGTTATGAGTATGTAAAATAGGCCGGTAATTGCGCAGTTAGTCTCTGCAGCTGCAAAGAGAAACCTCCCCAAATCATTACATACTTATATAAACTTGTATATATACATTCCCCAATCCATCTTCACACTTCCCAACAAATCTCACAATGGATGAAACAGGGGAAGGAGAGGAGTATCTGTTCAAGATAGTGGTGATAGGGGACTCTGCTGTGGGCAAATCTAATTTGCTCTCGAGATTTGCCAGAGATGAGTTTGATCAGAACTCCAAGGCTACTATTGGGGTTGAGTTTCAGACCCAGGTTGTTCAAGTTGATGGCAAGGAAGTCAAGGCCCAAGTGTGGGATACTGCTGGCCAGGAGCGTTTTAGAGCGGTTACTTCTGCTTATTATAGAGGTGCTTTTGGTGCTCTTTTGGTTTATGATATTACGAGGAGACCCACTTTTGAGAGTATCAGACGATGGCTTGATGAGCTCAATAGTAATCTCTCTCTCTCTCTCTCTCTCTCTCTCTCTCTCTCTCTCTCTCTCTCTCTCCCTCTCTCTCTCTCACCCCCTCTCTCACCCTCCTTATTGTAGAGTTCTTAAAAAATTTTTCTATCAGCTATGCAATTTGATTCTCTGACATGGGTTTAGATTAGTTTCTATTGATTCTGCGCAAATTTGTTGATTGAAATTTCTATTGTTGGCTTTTTTAGAATTTTGGTGGAAGATGTCAATTAGTGGCCCCTAGTAGGTTACTTTTTCTATCTAGTGGATGTTGCATCTTCATTACTGTATGTCATTCATGTGATACTTGCTTACTTTCCAATGTAGTCTATCGGCCCAACATAGAACTGTCAATTTATGAATCAAGTTTTCTCGAGTGTAGTTTATCTTCTTAAAAGGGAAAAGAAGATTATTCAAGTTTCAAGTTCTGCAATGTTTAGTCGAAATCCGATGCAGTGGTATAACCGGTGATATTGCTAATGATAACCATGTTTAGAGTAAATAATCTTGTGCACATAGCCGAATACAAATGGGGAAATAGCACAACTGCAAACTTGAGTTGAGCATTGAAGTCTAATGAGTTATGTTAAAGTTATTACTATGTTTGCTACAAGCTCTTAAACGAGACAGCGTCTGTTAACATCAGAATTATTGAGTTTCTACCTCTCATTTAGCTAATCACAATGTCTGCTCCTTATGGTGTCTTTTTTATGGTTGCCTAAGGGTTAATAGTGCTCTTTGTAGTATTGAGTTCATAATTTGGACACTGTTCATACTTAATTCTGCCTGAGTAGATTTGGTGTCTTGTTTTTGGATCTACTTGATATGACAATTAATAACCTGCCTTGTGCCTGATTAACTCATATTTGTTGCATTAACCATACAGCTCATTGTGATACTACGGTGGCAAGAATGCTTGTTGGAAACAAGTGTGATTTGGAAGATATCAGAGATGTAAGTGTGGAGGAGGGTAAAACCTTAGCGGAGGAGGAAGGGCTGTTTTTCATTGAGACATCTGCATTAGATGCTACTAATGTTAACACTGCTTTTGAGATTGTTATTCGGGATATCTACAATAACATTAGCCGAAAAGTCCTAAACTCAGATTCCTACAAGGCTGAGTTATCTGTGAATCGAGTCACATTAGTTAACAATGGAGCTGGCTCAAAGCAGAGCTGGAGTGCCTGCTGTTCCAGATAATGAGTGATGAAGCAAATACATACCTGCTCTTAATTTGTTATCATTCGGCATTTGAAGTTGCTTGTTTGAGAGTCCTTTTCAAACATTTACGAATTAATTAATTTATTGTTTAGTTTCTTTTTGCATTTTCCTGTGGGAACAGTTTGACATGGATAATTAATATGAGAAAATAAGATACTAAATGTGTAGTTTGATGCCAATAACTGTGTAGCTCTGCATTTTATTAGTTGAACCAAATACGAGCGGCTTGCAAGTTGTTACGTGCAAGCCTTTGCATTATCATGACCGAAGCTTATTGCACATCCTTATATTATGATTCTGTGGGATATTGTGCGACATCTACAGCAATAGAATCATCGTGCTTTGCTTCGTCTGCACTTGATATGAGCAGAAGACTACCCACCTAATGCTAACCGGGCAACTATTACTCCATTCAATCTGTCCATTGTGTGCTCGTGGCCACATTTCCCATTTTCGTATCATTCATTGCGACCACCCTTCCTCCTGCTCTCTCGGTATCAAAACTCTTGTCCATATCCACTTTATATGGTAAATTAAGTATTAAATATGTTAATCCATTAAAAAAACAATACAATATATTGGTAAAGTATTAACTTCTTTAAAACGATTGAATAAAAAGTGAGGGAGTATTGGATATGCATATGATCGAATGGGCAAGCTGTATCTGCAGAAATTTGTTCAGCTGATCGTTTTCGGGCAGCATGTCAACGCAAACTAATACTTTGTTGCATCTACATGATACATTTTTAAACACAAGGCTGGAGGTAGGGGTGAGCAAGAATTCTCCAAACCGATCTAAACCGGCCGATCCAAACCGTCCAAACCGATTTTTACGGTTTATTAACGGTTTGGTTTGGTTACGGTTTGAAATTTAAAACACCGAATTTTTTTGGTTTGGTTTCGGTTTTTACCTCCAAACCGACCGATATAACCAAACCGAACCGAATATATATATATATATATATAATAAAATAATAATTTACATGTGTGAATAATAAATTGATAATAAAATTATATTCTACAAAATATGTGAAAAATAAAACATATAAAACTATTATTCATATTTTTTAAAGAATATTGATATACTAATTTGTATGTATTATATTTTTGTTTTTTTTTAAATAAAAGTATAAGATTACATTTTTATCATCTTTCTCCCTCTCCTTATATTTTACAAGCTCTTATAATTTAATATCTTTTTTATAATATAAATTAAAATCTAATATACAAATTCATATTATATTTCAAACTTTCAATTCTTGTTTTGCAATTTCAAGTTTAATTTTGTTGATGAATTTGTTATATTGATAATAAGCGGTTTTAACCGAAACCAATCTGAACCAAACCGTTTCAAACGGATTGGTTTGGTTCGGTTTTTTAACTTAACGGTTTGGTTTCGGATTGAGGTTTTGGAAAACCGATAATTATGGTTTGGTTCAGACCTCAAAACCGTCCAAACCGACCGATGCTCACCCCTAGCTGGAGGTGTAACCTAGCTACAAAATATCAGTTCTTGGATTCAATTTCCCCATGCTTTCACATATACAACTAGTTGAGAAGCCGCGCGTTGCGGCGGCCTATAAAAATTATATTAATGATTCAATATTAATATTTGTAGAATAAAAACAAACAGATAATGCTTGAATAATTTTTTCCTATATACAAAATGAATCATATAAAAATTAAAAACAACAAACATGTCCGATAAACAAAACAAATATTATAAAAAAATAACCAACAAACATACATCACTAGTTAATTTATTGATATCATCCATCAATATCATGTCAAGACTATATTCTTTTCCCGTGTTTGGATTTTGTCGACTCTTTTTTTAATACACAGCCTTCACTTATCGTTACAGAAGAACGACACCGCCGAGTTAGAAATCGAGTAAGAGAATTATCCCCAGAGAGAGGTAAGGTTGTGATATTGAGAGAGAGGAGGTTGTGTTTAGATGATTCAAAACCCTACGATCTATAAGGGTATTTATAGGTGCAGAGAGACTTGGGTGCTACTCTTTCCTATAATTAAATAATCTGAAACAAAATCATATTAAAACTTTCAAGCTACTATATTCCATAAATAATCTGATACAAATTCAGAGAGACTTGTGTGCTACTTTTTTTCAATATTAAATAATTTGAAACAAAATCATATTAAAACTTTCAGATTATTATATTCCATAAATAATCTGATACAAAATCAGAGAGACTTGTGTGCTACTCTTTCCCATAATTAAATAATCTGAAACAAAATCATATTAAAACTTTCAAGTTACTATATTACATAAATAACTAGTGAAAAAAGCCGCGCTTCGCGGCGGCGTGATAAATTTTGATATGAATCAGAATTACAATAGGATAAAAATTATTTTGAGTCATCTTTCCATTAAACATATCACAAATAAAAAATATTATAATTGATATAAAAATTTGTTTAAGTGATCATCCTGTCATACACAATCAATACTAATAATAAAATTAGTTCGAACCCCCCTCCCGTCAAAGACAATATTAATCCATAATTATTATTTTTATGATAAATTAAATATTATAATTTAGATCAAAATTAGTTTGAGCCGTTCTCTTGTCTAACACAATACTTATAACAAAACATTATAATTTAGATATTAGTTTGAGTCGTTTTACTGTCAAACACAATACTAATAAAAATTATTCTAATTATGACAAAATTAAAGATTATTTTGAATTGTGTAACAAAAAAATTATATTATAACATAGATAAAAAATTATTTTAGCGACTTTACCGTCAAACATAATACTAATAGAAAATTTATTATTATTTGGATAAAAATTAGTTTGGGCCGCCTCCCGTGCCCGTCAAACGAAATACTAATCAAGAACCATTTACATTATCATAAAATCAATATATGATACCTATTTTTTATATATTATTTTATTTGTTAATTATTTTTATATTTTGATTCCTATTTATTAATTAAAAATTATTATTCTTTTATAAAAAACAATTTAGCGACTTTCCCGTCAAACATAATACTAATAGAAAATTTATTATTATTTAGATAAAAATTAGTTTGGGCCGCTTCCCGTGCCCGTCAAACACAATACTAATCAAGACCCATTTACATTATCATAAAATTAATATATGATTCCTATTTTTTATATATTATTTTATTTGTTAATTATTTTTATTTTTTGATGCCTATATATTAGTTAAAAATTATTATTCTTTTATGGTTATAATTTTTGTTGCTATCAGTTTTTTTTAATGATTATTATCTTTACAATCCTTTATTTTCTATTCGAAATTTAAGAAAATTATAAGACTAAATCGATAATAACAATTGTACGTATTACCTTACAAATCTTAAATATAAATTGTATTTTATCTATGATTTTGTTAGTTTGAATAAATATAATCCTATTTCTATTAGGATTACTAAATAAGAAAATAATTGTCTCATCTTTAGAATTCAATAAGAAATACTAAATAAGAAAAGAATTGTATCATCCTTAGAATTCGATAAGAAAAGAGTTGTATTACTTTTAGAATTCTTGAACCTGATTTTTTGAATTATAGCTATATTTTCTCTCCGAAATTTAAGAAAAATCAGAAGACTGAATCGAACACGGCGTTATGAATTTTTTATAAATTTAGACAAAATATTGTTTTAGCTACTTTCCCGTCAAACATAATACTAATAAAAAAATATTATTATTTAGGTAAAAATTAATTTGGGCCGTCCTCCCCTTAAACACAATACTAATAAATAATCTTTTTTTATAAATTTTGATACGAAATAATATTATAATTCCATAAAAGTTATTTTCAGTCGTGTTCCCGTTAAACATATCTTCAATATATTATATATTATCGAAAATAAGAATTGTATATATTACTTTACATAACTTAAATATAAATTGTATTTTATCTATTATTATTAGTTTGAATAAATATAATCCTATTTCTTTTAGAATTACTAAATAAGAAAAGAATTGTATCATCGTTAGAATTCTATAAGAAATACTATTGTATCATCTTTAGAATTTAATAAGAAATACCAAATAAGAAAAGAACTGTATCATCTTTAGAATTCGATAAGAAAAGAGTTGTATTAATTTTAGAATTCTTGGACCTGATTTTTTGAATTATAATTATCTTTTCTCTCCGAAATTCAAGAAAATTCAGAAGACTGAATCGAACAATACTAGAGACGCGCGCATCCTCCTTTATATATATATATATATTGATGTGATACAAAATCAGAGAAACTTGTGTGCTACTCTTTCCAATAATTAAATAATCTGAAACAAAATCATATTAAAACTTTCAGGTTACTATATTCCATAAATAATCTGATACAAAATCATATTCTGAAACTTCCTTCTAATATACCCGAAACTAAAAAAGGTAGTTCTAATTTTTGATATTTTTCATCCAAAAATTCCAGAAAATTAGAAAAATAGAACAGAAAGATATGAGAGGCGCCACCTACACGCCCCTCGCTTCTTCTTTATATAAGTATATTGATAGTACAATACAGTGTCTTGCGACGTCTTCACAGAGATAATAAACTTTACCAAAATTGTACATATATATATACAGGATACTTAAAAAGAGTTGGAATACTCCACTCTATAGAAATCTAGAAGAATTAAATGAAAAAAAAAAATGGTAGATTACAACCTAAAAATACACTATCACTATTAGAAGTGGTTATAACTTGTGATTATAACCACACAGATTCAGCATTAGAGCTGACATAGTCCACGCCTGCATAGAAACTAGTTAAGATTAGAAGCAATTTCCCTCAAGGCTACGGAGCAAAAAGATCATGGTTTTCTCAAGGCAGATGCAGCACCCAGAGCAATAGCCATAACAATGCCAAGACCAGCACCAAGAGAACCCCCCACTGCTGCCGCAGTCAAAGAATTAGCCCTCGCCTGTGCTTCCCGAATTGCATCCGCAGCAACTGCATGTTCCCGGGCAGACTCCAACAAAAGTCTATCTCTAGCAAGTTCCTTCAATAGGTTTTAAAAAAATAATAAAAAATCGACCTTTGATTTCCAACAAATCAAACCAATTCCAGACAACAATGATAATAACTTAATAAGCACCTAAAAATGGCAGATTACTTTTGCATCAGTATCCCAACAAATTCATGAGTTTGGAAATCGGAAGTGTGAAGAAATGTCTTAAGTCTGAACCTCTTAGTTTGATGAGATGAGAGAGAATAATATTAATAACTGACACGTATATCACAACAACACTGCATCGACAGTTTGGCTTTTTTAAACAACAAATAATTTTATATTTTTAATTGAAAAAGGTTCTAAACTTGTTCAGCTTCTGGCCGAGCTATCTTTCATAGAATTTCATAACTTATGTCTTGTGCATAGAATTAACATGACTTCGATAGTATGCCTGACTCTTACCTGCAAAGCAGCTTCCTCGTGGTCCCGAAGAACACGTTTAACAATCCGACAAAGAGCGCTCACGCCCTCAACAGGAAGGCTGGCCGATTTCTTTTGAAAAGGCTTACGAACCAAATTTATTGGAGCAAAAATAAGATTCAGAGCAGCCAACTTGGCATCAGAATCTCTCTCAGTAGAAAGTCCGGACGGTGTAGTATTTGCAACACTGGGTACAACATATGAACATGAATTAATAATTTCAGTTCTACTGGGAGATGCTTGGTATGCTTGTAGGATAGCGTCCACTGCTGCTTTTTGCTGATGCGCATTTAAAGAAAATTTATTAGTTATTGCCAAAATCCAAGGGACTCCAAGTGCTTTGGCCTCATCTAGTAGAAGGGAGAGCGCCGGTTGTTCCTGTGCATTTGCATGACTGCATCGTGGAATTTGATGAGATAGATTATGCACAAGAACAATACAGTCTATTTTTTTACTAAGATCGCGAACTCCCAACCATAGCTTATCCCTGAAAGAAGAGACCTCCTTACTCAGATCCTGCATTACAAACAAAAAACAAAATTTTTAACTAATAAACAGGATTAATTTTAGAAATAAGGAAGAAAGAAAAGAAGTTAACTATTTGCCATTGCTAAAAATGTATGTGATATGGAGAGCATTCCAATTGTAGGAAGAATACAAATGGATGAAATTTATATAAAGAAAATTAAAGTAATAATACACACTTCCAATTTCGAAAATTTGCGATCGTTAAAGAATGCAGAGGTATAGACATTGATGAATCCCAAAGAAGGATTATATGAGAGACTTCTGCATAAAATGATACTGCAAAGCATGGAAGATACTTAAAGTAATTCGGGAGACATAGTAAAACACTATACGACAAACCAAACCATAGAGTATACATATAAGATATGATAATAAATGGACCTGCAGATTTATTCCTGCTGAATCTGAGTAGCACAGACCACCAGAAACACCTTCTTCAACAATTTCCGTATGTGCATCTTCAGCACGAGCAGCAGCGGGAAGCCTGCCCTTGGCCAGTATTGCCTTGAGAAGAGAAGTTTTACCAGCACCCTACACCACCACTAAGTTATGCCTTCTACACATAAATAATAAAAATATAAATCATTTAGGTCTAATAATTCATGAATCTATGAGCATGAATACCTCAAGACCAATGAGTTGCACCCTGCGAGTTCTAACATGGACCTCTTTAAAGATGGTTGAAAAATCAGTAGTACAAAAGACAACAACATCATCTAAACCTTGAGGGCAGATGATCTTCCCTAAATGAGATGCACGGATATTCTGGTCACTTCTTAGATTGGTAGAATTTGAATCAGCTGAAGAAAATTTTGATAATAATGAATCGATCAACCTCTGGTTCTTTGGAGGCCGTTTTAGAGGAGGCCCTACCAATATCCTTATGCTTTGTATATCTGGCTTCAGTTCATGATGATTAGTAGTACAAGTTGGTTCAGGAGGAAAAGATTCCACAGTGGTTGAGCACCTAAATAAGATAAGGAAAATATTGATGCATGACAGACAGAACAGTCATATGAACTGCAGTTGATAGAGTCAATGGTTTAACCTATGCAGCAGCTGAAGTATATATATGTAGTATGTATGAAAGTAAATAACTTGATTATTCTTATATGATTGTGCAGGAGTTATCAGCAGAGATGATAATTGGCATTTGAGGTAAATCATAATACAGGTTCTCGATCTAAACTGATAACATTAATCACCCCCAGCATAATTGTCTCATTAGCATGTTTGTAAAATGGTGAGTTAAGGCAAGCACACGAAGTTTTAAAACAATCAATTGACTAGCCGGTTTAATAGTCATCCGCTGGTTGACAAACCCAAAATAATACTCCCTATTAAAAAATTATTGAGCAAGTATACATGTATTTCATGGGTGTTTTATATAAAAAAAATATCCCGTTATTTCTTTAAATTAGCCTTACGTTTAAGCCTAGATATATTTTTTATACGACATATAATCTTGTTTCAACAGAAGTCTTTTTTTATAATTTATGTATATATACTATTTTAGATCATAGCTTAATAGTTCTTATTTTCATTAATCCTAACCCAGCCTATTAAACTAATCAAACTATTTCATATTATTTCAGAATCTATTAAGTCCATACTTGTATCACTTCAACCCGACCCAAAGGACAAACCGAAAAAGCACTAAAGAACTCTTATTCAGCTTTAATAGTATAGTATAGTTATATTTATATGTGAGATGGAATGAACTACAAAAAAAATAGTGAAAAAAAAATTGATTAATTAGATATGAGCTATTTTGTCTAATTCTTCCCTTTGCACTCCACTAATTGTCAAAATAAGATACACAACACGCCGATCATCTTTAGATAAAGTATCCATTACCATTTTAACATTAAACAATGGTTTGCAGCAATAATACATGAAAGAAAAGGTTATTCCATGTAAGTGTTTATTCAATAGTGACATACACTGACAAGTCTAGCATATAAGACAACATTAAACTGTCCAATCTTGAATAATTTGGTTACTTGTATTCATACTACAATCAAAAGATTTACAAGTCAATATCCATACTAACGTTTGAGGACCTTAGCACTATTATTTATATATATATATTTCTCTCGACTTCCAGTAGCTATCCAAGTCTATGGAATAAGTCAACACTCTCATCGAGGTGCAAGCTTTAATTCTGTATACACACACTCGTATTAGTGCTACATATTGATAATAAAGCAAGTAGCTTCAAAATAAGCCTATCCAACTATTAAAACCAATATGTTGAACAGAAAACAAGCGATTTATGAGGAAACAAGTCTTGTTCATTAATATCCTCATAGAAGTAACTTCCTGATTTCAATTAACCAATCAACTATATTGTTGATGAATTAATATTGAAAGGGGACAAGCAATAGTACCAGATACCATTCACTCGAGCTTGGACCAGCGAACAGAGATGCAACCTAATACCAGTAATATCAACTTTCAAAGCATCGGAATTCTTATCACCAGGAATACCATTCCATCCTAGAGGAGCAACAGAAGTTGCTGTGCGAATGACAGGAGACTCCACAATATGCCCAAGCTCAACACTACCAGCAACAGAACTACCTATCCATTTCTGTAGCTGAGGAAATTGCTGTAGCTGATCTATCCCCAGAAAAGTTGAAAAACTATCATTCATGCAAACATCAAAGATTCTGAAACCAGAAATCACCCATGACATTTAGAACTCGTGGCTAGATATGAATACTGAAAACAAAGATAGGGACCTCATAAAAGTACATGCAACATGCTATTACATTCACTGGCGATGAATAATAAATCAATTACTCAGGATTATAATACAATACAAACAAGACTAA
The DNA here is from genome assembly GCF_001625215.2 of Daucus carota subsp. sativus. NCBI lineage: Eukaryota > Viridiplantae > Streptophyta > Magnoliopsida > Apiales > Apiaceae > Daucus > Daucus carota. Next base: position 55,922,402 of record NC_030381.2, on the reverse strand, counting down.
TACTTCGATAATGTTTGAAACTTGAGATACACTTCATGCCCCCCAAGTTACTTGGACCCAAAAATATTTTTTTGAATTATTACGAGATGAATGACTTGAACAAAGCTTCTGTGAGAAATTTGCCAATTAAAAAATGAACATCAGAGAAGATTTTAATGTAGTCATCTCGATCCATAGTTCCAAAAATATATAAAAAAAAAAAAAGCACATAAAATACCTGAAGACTATTAAAAGCATATAAGTGCAAGGAAAAAGGAATATGTGGCAAGCCATAACCGACCTTGGATATAGATCAGCTTATTAATTTTATCTAATTTTGTATGACAATACAACCATATAGGCGTTACCAACATGCATAACTGAAGGCATATATCAAATTTGGTAAATGTATTATAAACATTTTTTTATAATTAAAGAAGCAAAAAATTTATGATGTCTATAGACAAGGTTGACTATGTCTTGCCTCATGCCCTTTTCCTAGTTGTAGCAAGCTAAAACTCAAACGATAAAAGTACTTATACAAAAGGGTCATCTATCTAATTAAAAAAGATAGCACTGTACATATTAACAGAGGTGGTGATCTATGGGCCCCAGGGGTGTCTTGGCACCACTATGGATCGATTTTATACCATATGCTATTAAGTTTCTTCATGTTCAATTAACAACCACCAAATGTCTTCAGACATTAAAAGTGAAATATAGAGGATTATCATACTTTATAAAACTTACGAAGACCAACACCTGTTAGGATAATCAAACCGCAAACTAATATATAAGCAATTCAACCGAACAGGCAGACTAATTGGACGGGTACTGTGTATTAGAAGAGAATACTGCAAAAGTAAGATACTGCAGATCATTGAAAAAAGAACAAGACATCTGACTGCAACCCTGTAATTTTGCTTAGGTTATGTTGTTCCCTTGCAGTATACGTGACTAAAGAATTACTTGTACATACATACCTCTGAAATCTCGATCTGTATGATCTCATTGAATGTGACTGTAACCGTTCCCTTAATTCGGATATTACTGATTTAACCTGAGCATGTCTTTGCCAAAAGAAAGCAAACAATATTAGAGGTGTAAACCGTTGATATGCAGAGTAGCTTTAATGTAGTCAGAGTAACTAGTTTACTTATGAGAAAGCAGAATCACAATGACACATGCAAATAATAAAACTCTAAAGCGTAACAAAGCCAAAGAAAACAGACCGATGTCAACTTTGAATATTCTGCACCAGACAGTGCCTCCACCGACGAGCTCCCCAATAAGTAAAGCTGGTACAGTTAGATAGCATTTCAGTCTCACTGGTAAACACATTTATTTTTATAGATGAATTCCAAATTATTTATTTATAGTGACAGTATATATGCAGCGGAAGCTTTTCTCATTTCAAACTTCATTGTCACACATTCACATTGCTCTGGATAACCATAACTTGAATGTAAAAGCTCCTATATATAATTCAAGAAAAATAAAAAGACAGGCTTACAGAGTAACTACCTGTCCAAAAGGTACATATGAAGGCAGATATGGCACTCTACGCCATGTTCTAATATCCCCTCCAGCTCTATAATTTTTCCCAGATGACCTTTCAGTTTTACTTCCCTCTCTATTCTTTTCAGAAATGGGTGTCAGAGAAATTCCATCAGAATCTTCTTGGATCTCGAGAGATTGTGGTGCAGCCACCACATCTTCAATGGAAGATGCTCGAGAAGGATCAATAGAAAAGGACATTTCTGTAGGATCTTCGGATTTCTCTTTAAACCTATATATATGTCTTCTAACGGCCTCTATTGGTACAAGCTTTGAAAGTCTCCAAAAGGAGCTCTGCAGAGGGCCCATACCCAGTACTAACTGCTCTCCATTAGATTCTCTTAGTTTTTCTGGTTTTTTGCTATCCAATTTATCATCACTTTTTGGTAATAAAACAGAAGAGGTTTCATCATCACCATTAGCACGAACTGTAGGTGTTTGCGTATTGTAGTGATGAAAGTATGCAGGGGATAGTATACGGGGTACAAGATCTTCAGGAATGCAGTAAGTCTTAAAGTACTGTTGCCAATCTTTTCTGTTAACATAGCTGGACAAACAAAAAACGACAAAGTGGCATTAATATTTATAGTTTCATATCTGATTAAAGTGTATAATCCACAAAGATGGGATAGGGAATCTACTCTCGTAAGGCAGCATTTCCTACTGGAGGCTGGGAAAATGTGATACACTTGACCTGGACCTTCTCATATTCTTTTGTTGAAGAGGAAGCTGCAATGACCCTTAAAATAGCTAGTGTAGCCAAAACAGCAACCTGGACAGTGAAAAAATATTATTAAAAACATTCAAGTATTAAGAAATACAAAAGAAGAAGCAAACTAGTCTAACTTACAGCTCCACCGAGTGAATGCCCACAAAGCACAAGTTTTCTCTTTTTTTTCTGGGCCAGCCTATATAACTCCAGCGCCGGTATCCCTTTGGCACGAGCCATGAACCCCTAGGGAAATTCGTAACATTTTAGTTTTTGTATTTGCAGTACTGAGAATATTCTAATCACTAGTATCATTAAATACACAGACCATTCAGGACGTGTCATAGTTCGGAGATATTGAAAAAATTATGTTGTGCTATTACCCGATGAGCAGCTGGTTTAACAGAGGATTTTAGTTGCCTCACTCCGTGGATATTCGTATCAGCAGCATTTTTATTTTGATTATCCACCTCAACAGATTCAGAAGTTTTAGACCCATCATGATCTTCATCATCTTCATGAAATATGGCACCTTGAAGTATGTTTGCATCAACCATGACATCCCTTTATAAATAGAAACATAAAAAGGAAGAAAATATAGTGAGATTAGAGGACAAAAGAATGCTAAAATTTCTTTTACATTGCAAACTTACTTGTACTGCTTGGTTCCAATAAAAGAAGCATATAGTGTGTCCCCTGCCTCAGCCAATAAATACCTAGAGGTAGATGAACAGAAGTTCAATACAAGACAAGGAGTACAACTGTACTACTTTTAAACGCTGTGCACAGGAACATGCATAATAGCAAGCACGTTAAATCTCAGCAGCTTTAGATACAGTATCCTCGTCAACGAAGACATGGTGCTTTCCAGTATAACAACTCCCATTGAAATAATTGGCACATTCGATATTGTACTTCAAACCCAGTAGTATGAAAATATGTGAGAGAGTTTCTATATTTAATCGCCATGTTGCGTTATAGACTAACTATATTCGATTTTTTTAATTGAGAAAAATTTGAACTTGGTAATGCATGGACTAACTTGATGGGGGTGATATAAGCAGAAAAAACACATGTTGAAGTTTGACAAGTACTGACATTGAGTAGAAAATTAACTGAATACCTATACATGAGTTAATAATCAAGTAAACACCTGTGAGGAACATGATCTGAAGAAGGTTGAACACGCTCAATAGAAACAATTTGACTCCCAAAGTCGGCCTTGAATTTGTTCACAGATCGAAGCAGTTCAGTGTCAGGTCTCTATCAGGCAAAGAAAATATATTAGAGCAAATTTAACTTTGAACCAATCAATCTACTTTTAATATAAATGGATTCAGGCAAGCTAACACAAGCTACAAAATGGATTAAGATAAACACAAGCTCATCTTATTATATATATCCAATATATAATAATGCTACAGCAAATCAAACAGACCTAAATACCTAATATATCCCACTCATAGAGTATGGTCTAGGTTAGTCGCTACTCAGAAAACTAGATATGTTGCTTTGTGCAACGACCCCCAACTTCAACAATAAGTCCACCTCAACATCCTCAATTTCTTTGCTCTATCATCTCTTGGAACTCATATCTAAGAGTCTATATCCTCATCAGGGATTAAGGCTTTCATGCCTAACTTCATACCATGTCCTCCCTGTGCCCCAGGATTTGCCCAACTTCATACAATGTCCTCCCTGTGCCCCAGAATTTGCCTAGCTCCTCATGCCATCAACCAAGATCTCACATGTGTTGACATATGCTTCCTGGAAAACGTCTCCCAGACACAAGAAGCTCCTCTATTCCTATTTTCTCTGAAATACGTGTAGATAAATCCCTTTGCACATACCATTAAGTATCTCAATCCAAAATGGTTAGCCTAAAACTCTACCCCAACATCCTTAATACTCGAAATAAAAACCCATCTTTCTTTTTCAAAACAAAAGTATAAAATAGAATCAACAATACAATGCATCACGAAAAGACATTGCGCAAATCCTTATTTCTCATATCATTTATTCTCCCAAGTATCTTAGATTATAGGCTGGTATCCTGCATAATGCATACTGAACCACAATTTAAAATACAATGCAACACGAAAAGGCATTGCGCAAATCCTCATTTCTCATATCTAGAGCAAACTGGCATCATTTATATAAAATCCAGTTTCAATCTTCATCAAACCTAGATTCACACTTAAACAGTATAAACTTAAGCAATCATAACATGAAATCCCAATAAACACTCCCTATCAACATAAAACTCATAATTCAAATTCACACTACACTTAAACACATAAAAAAACCGACTTAAAAATTAATCACAAAGAGGTGAAAGGCGACCTTATAAACGCACTCGGAAAGCAGCAAGCAGCACAAAATATCCTGCAAATCCGAAAGCGAATCCGCCTTAACAGCGTGACACAATTTGACGAGCTGCCTCTTCCTCTTCTCAAACTCCTCCTTGATCCGCTTCCTCTGTTGCTGCCCATTGGTCCAGGGCCAATTGATCACAACCACAGGCCATTTCACGGCCCAGCTAATCTTCGTTCTTTGCTCTCTGATCCATGACTCAACTCGCTGGTGAAGACTCCAATCCATCTCTTTTCTAATCTGTTCAATCACACAACTCGTTCAATCACTCAGGAGTTCCAACTCCTATTAGTAATTCATTATTTTTATTATTATCTCCGTCGTGATTTTATATTTTATATATAGTACTTTAAAATACGCGAAAATCAAACCGATAACTAAAATCGAGACGGGGAGTAATGTAAACCTAACTTGGTCTGGTATGAATTGGAGTGCCGACAGTGACGATGAGATGATCCGCCCAATGAATGAGTTTGCGTGACATGTGTATGCTTACGAACAATCTGTATCTCTTTCACTGTGAATTCTGAAATCAATTGATTTACGTTATGTACCGGACCAAATATTTCTGAGTAATGAATATTTAATGAGGAATTGCTAAAAGTAACTTTTAAGTTTTCTGAAAATATATAAAATAAAGAAATTATTTAAAAAATACAGTAAAATCTCATTTGCAATTCCAATAATCGGAAAATTAATTATCAACCTCGGTTGTGACTTCGAAAAAATACTTACAAGTCAATTAAATCGTAATATCAATCACAAATTCGATCGTATTTTCAAAATAAATTTGAAATTATGAATACTTTTCTAAATTTTTTGAGTGTTATGATTAGCCTTGTCAAATCAAATTAATTGGATGGCGATGAAGAAATTTTATTTATATAAATATTCATTCACTGTGAATAGTATAAATAATATATTTTTGATAGAAAGGAGAAATATAAGTATTTTTGAAGAAGTTTTTTTTTCAAATATTTTAGAGGGATATTAATTGAAAATTGTCATCAAATGTAAAAATTATTTCAAAATATGTTCTTATTTTAGAAAAATATATATTATCATATAAAAATAATATTGCACATCTAGGACATAAGATAAATCAAGATCATCAATATTAATATTACATATCATTTTTTGCTCGAATACATTATAATTATCTATATAGGCACTTGCTCAAATGAGAACTTTCTTAAAACGAGAACCGTGAGAAATTTTCTAATTTATCAATATCTCATTCATTTAAAGGGCCCCGCCAGGGGCAACTTCACAAAAAATGTATATAATTAAGGTCTCCACCTAACTAGCCGAAAAAAATTAGAAAAATTAAAAAAAAATCACTGATGACGTGGTAGTGGACTTTTTTTTTTGAATTTTTTTTTTGACTAGTTAGGGAGAGACTAGTTTTATATACACTTTTTATATTGGGTACCCACTAGTTTGATGTTTAGATTAGCCAAAATTTGATAAATTAAAGAAGTTCTCACGATTCTGATTCTAACCTCTGTCTATATATCCAAAAAGAAAAGAAAGCAAACAAATTTAATATGATTGGATTGGGCCTTAAACAGATAATTTAGTTGTTACTACACATGCATCCCCATAATCGTTGGGCCATATCAATGCTTCATCGGGCCTATCTGTTTCAAGATCAACGTTATTGCCTTTGGTTCTGGCGAGTCGCTCATGAAACCATCCATTTTAACCAATAACAATTTTTACTTCAAATTTATTTCAAGTTCTCGACACAGTTACCTCAGCTCGAAATAACAAGCAGAAGCAGCCGTACTCCCTCCCTCGTGCGTGATCTCTCTCTCTCTCTCTCTCTCTCTCTCTCTCCCTCCCTCTCCCTCTCTGCCCCCCTCCCTCTCCCTCCCTCCCTGATAGTCACTTCTTTACTTGCATCATTTTGTGATGATTAGTATTTCTGCACTTTATTTCTCACTGTATCTTGTTTTACGGTATATATTGATTTACATCCATTATGATTTGTCAAGTATATAATTATCATTATATTATTATTCATGTTTAATGAATCTGATTTTAGTTTAGTTAATAATATCTGGTGAATTACAGTAATTTTAAGGTGTTGTCATATACCGCTATTCACTAGTGTGTTTATATGCTGTACTGTTATTCAAACAACTCTCGCTTCTTCAGTGACGAATTGTTATTTATTTTGTTTCAGATTCCGTAAGTATAACAATGCTTTTCTACATTACTGTAATTTTCACCGAAAGCAGTAATAACTATACTTAATTTTATGCAGGGAGTCTGCGACAGTTTATACTTTAAACTAGAAGGTCTTCGAAATTTCCAGCGAGTCATTCAGGCATTCAGACAAACAGTTGGTGACAAACACAGGCTTACTGTCTTCATCACTCTTGTATCAAAAAACCATGGTCACTAAACTGATAAAGATCCAGACTTTATCACTCATCAAAGCAAACAACAGCATTACAAGCACTCCCATTCCACATTTCTCATTTATTCGATCAATGACAACCAGCAAAAGGGTGCAAGACCGAAGTGAAAAAAAGCGAATACATGACCTGGAAATAGCCACAGAGAAGTGGAAAATCATTTCCAAAGTGTTGTTTTTGATTGAGACAATGAAACAGGAGCCTGAACAAGTTATTTCTGTAAGATCACTTGATCAGTATAGGAGACAGATTAATTTACCAAAGCCTCATAAGATATCGGATTTTCTTCGAAAATCTCCGAAACTGTTTGAGCTTTATAAGGATCAGCGGGGTGTTTTGTGGTGTGGATTAACGAGACAGGCAGAGGAATTGGTTGAAGAAGAGGAGAGGATTTTGGAAGTGACCAGTGAAAAGGCTGTGGAGTATGTTAGCAGATTGTTAATGATGTCCATCGATAAGCGTTTAAAGTTGGAAAAGATTGCTCATTTTAGGAGAGATTTGGGGCTGCCTTATGATTTTAGGAAGAACTGGGTTTATAAGTATCCAGATAATTTTAGGGTTGTGAAGGATGAGGATGAAGTTGAGTTCTTGGATTTGGTTTCTTGGAACCCTTGTTGGGCTATAACGGAATTGGAGAAAAATGTTTTGGGTTTATCTACATTGGATGAATCGGTTAAGGATCATGTACCAGGGTTGCTATCGCTTGCTTTTCCGATGAAATTTCCACCTAATTATAAAAAGATTTATAGGTATGGTGGACAGATTGATCATTTTCAGAAAAGGGTTTATTTGTCACCTTATGCTGATGCTAGGGAGCTTAAAGCTGGTTCACAGGAATTTGATAAGAGAGCCGTTGCAGTAATGCATGAGATGTTGAGTTTTATGAATGAGAAGAGACTGGTTACTGATCATCTTACTCATTTTAGAAGGGAGTTTGTGATGCCACAAAAGTTGATGAGGTTGTTGTTAAAGCATTTTGGAATTTTTTATGTTTCCGAGAGAGGGAAGAGATTCAGCGTGTTTTTGACTGAAGCTTATGAAGGTTCAGAGTTAATTGAGAAATGTCCTATGGCTATTTGGAAGGAAAAAGTACAGAAGCTTATTGGGTATAGAGGAAGGAAGAAGAAAATTGAAACTTTTGATGACTTGCCAGACATGGAAGATAGAGATTTGTTTGAGAGTGATTCTGAGGAAGATATTATCAGTATTGCACCTGTGCATGATGAGACGTTAAATGCTTATAATGATGCTTCACATTCTGATAATTCTGAGATGGAAATTGGTGATGTTTGCAGCGCTTACAAGGATACATAAATACATTTTTTACAGGATTTAAACTTTTTGGTATTAAAGATTTTCTTGACTTTAAAGCTTCCGAAAGTGTTTAGCCTTTTCACTTGATTTTAATGAAATTTTTAAGGAAATATCCTGTGAAGGGTCTGCTGTAGTTTCTATGTAACTGTGTCTATTATTAGAATAGTAACTTTAGTGTATAATATCTATTGATTTGAATATTAAGTTGCAACATACTGCTGCAGTCAAATTTCTGGGCTAGGACTCAGCCGGTCAAATGGGATACATGCTTAACGGCCTTGGGAAGCTAAGAACTCTGTAAGGAATATGTGAACTTCCTTTAAGAGTTAAAGTTATTGTCTTTAGTGAAACTTTTCTCTAATTCAGTTCTTTGTCTATTTATGATTGATTTTTCATGTCAGATATTTGAATGATAACAACCTATTATTGGCATTGTTGTGGACTCTCTGCTGGTGCTTCTTTTTTGTTGTTGTGTTTGTTTTCTGCACGATAAAGGGTAAAAAGAAGGAAACTAGTGTAGCAACTTGTATTTCTTGAAAAAGGTACTCTGCCTTTCTGATGGAGTGTAGATTTCTGATAAAATTGCAAAACTGGAAGAAATCTAAACTCTCTATGTTACATTTACTTCACATTGGGTTCTACAGGTATCATCAGCTCAAATGGTTGGTCATTTGGATATGGTGCTCCCGAATCTGCCCTATGTGGAGTATACATCGTAACAGGTGATGTATATAGCTTTGGAGCAGTGAAGTGAATTGCAATAGATTCTAATTCTATATGGATTGTTAAATAAAAATCTACAATTCTATAGAGAGTGTTAAATATAATCTTGTAGAGATTATGATAGAACTTTTCAAGAATTTCAATATCTCAATGATTATGATCTGATTTTAGTATCTATATATATTACACCTTCACCAACACTGCCTTATATTACACCTTTAAAATTTAAACCAATATATAGATTCTGTTATTTCATATGAAAATATACACGGGAAATAGGAAGGGTTACAGTGTAACACCCCAGTCCCACATCGAGGAGTGTGTGGACTTTAGTTCAGTTTATAAGCATAAGTACTACTACCAATTGCACCAACAAATCATGATCTTTTGGGGGCCTGTGGTGGGCTTGTGGATTACCCAAGTTGTTGCAGTTGGGCCAGTATATTTGGGCTTATTTTCGGATTCGGAATTCGGGACTTGACCCGATTTTCGAAAAAGACTCGGGATTTGACCCGGGTTGTTTCATATGGTATTCAGAGCAGGCTCTTGAAAGCTTGATTCTTCAAGTTGCCGGAGGTGGGAACACGAAGGCTGGTGGTATTATCCCGCAATGGACAGAGTTCCGGAGGCGGGGACACGAAGCCAGCCGGTATTATCCCACAATGGCTAGAGAGATTCGATCTGGGCCTATGGGCTATCCGTTTCGGCCTGACGAGGACGTCAGGAATTTAAGTGGGGGAGTTTCATATGGTATTCAGAGCAGGCTCTTGAAAGCTTGATTCTTCAAGTTGCCGGAGGTGGGAACACGAAGGCTGGTGGTATTATCCCGCAATGGACAGAGTTCCGGAGGCGGGGACACGAAGCCAGCCGGTATTATCCCACAATGGCTAGAGAGATTCGATCTGGGCCTATGGGCTATCCGTTTCGGCCTGACGAGGACGTCAGGAATTTAAGTGGGGGAGTTTGTAACACCCCAGTCCCACATCGAGGAGTGTGTGGACTTTAGTTCAGTTTATAAGCATAAGTACTACTACCAATTGCACCAACAAATCATGATCTTTTGGGGACCTGTGGTGGGCTTGTGGATTACCCAAGTTGTTGCAGTTGGGCCAGTATATTTGGGCTTATTTTCGGATTCGGAATTCGGGACTTGACCCGATTTTCGAAAAAGACTCGGGATTTGACCCGGGTTGTTTCATACAGTCATTAAGCTGGGGATTTAAAAGTCTTTACTGTTACATCCATTCTAGTAACTGAAGACCTATCAGCTGCTCAACAAAGATGTCATAAATTATCTCATTCCAGGATAATGACTCTATCTAACTTGCCTGGTGTGTTGTGTTTGGAGAGAAGGCCTGTTCTGATTTGTTACTGATTAACCAGTTGGTTGATTATTTGTTTTGTTATTTGATCATTTCAATTGCTTGATTATTTGTGCCCTTTTATGTGTTTGCGTTTATGGTTGCATTCCGTCAAATAGTTGGCATTATTTTCAGTATTTTATGATTCAAAAACAAAGTACATGAATTCTATATAATACTATATGCAAGTGAGTGTGAGTGTGTAAGTTATATTTAATATTTGAGAAAACTTGGATCTTGGATTTTTTTTTAATGTATAAAGAGTTTAAAGTTGAGATTTTTTATTGTTTGTGCAGAACAAGACAGCATAGCAACAATGTCTGAATTGTTCTACATCTCCACTTTTCTTCTTTCTATGGCTCTATAATTTTGATTTTTTTTCTAAAAGTTTGTCTTTTTTGTTGGTACTATGAGTATGGTCAATGAATTGAGAGAAGTGTTAAATTTTTTGTGGGATAAAGAATTTAAAGCTGAAATCTTTTCTGTATCTGCCAGACCAGATAGGCAGATAGCATAGCAACAATTTCTGAAGTCTGTGCTGCTCTACCCCTTCAGCTTCTTCTGATGGTCCACAACCTGAAAATTTGCATCTTCAACTTATCAATTTGTACTGTGCTCTGGGGAGTGTGGACAGTGCCACAGTGGTCAAGGAAATTAAATTTATTAGTAATATTTTAGGGATTCATATATAAATATATTATTTATATATTTCGGTATTATAGTCCAAAGAAATCAGAGAACTGATTCTAGAAATAAAGTTTTGTGTTTATTTACCAACTACGAATCGAAGAATTAGTTTCAGCTTAAGGCTTAGTTAAAAGTTTTTGTTTTAATGCCATTGTCGGGATTATTTTCGGAGCAAGAAGTAACTGAATAAACTGTTAATAATCTTTATGTTGTTATAAAGATATAAGTGATCGTGTATTTGTATCATCTAGTAGGATTTTATGAAATAGATAATTATTATCAAAGATTAGTTTTTACCAGATATTTGTGTTAGGTTTCTCAACTTGAACACTTTTTTAGCCTTTTCACACATCATATCCTGGAATAAAGTTATTTATAGGTATCTGAGAGACATCTCATTCTTTTGTTTCAGATTCATGGAGTTCTTAATGCTGTGAGTTGGGGTATATTATTTCCACTCGGAATCATCATTGCTAGGTATATGAGCGTTTTCCCATCAGCAGATCCTGCGTGGTTTTATCTTCATGTGTTCTGCCAGGTATCAGCTTATGCTGTTGGGGTTGCTGGTTGGGGAACAGGCCTGAAACTTGGGAGTCAATCTAAACGGGTCAAGTACAGCAGTCACCGAAATATTGGAATTGCACTCTTTGTCCTTGCAACAGTTCAGGTAAGAATTATTATTCTGTGTTGCACAGTTTTGATTTTTCTGTACTAATGGCACTCTGTATTTTACCATTCAAGGGATTCTGACCAAAATCATTCCACATATGTTTGTTTTAATGCAGCAATGACGTTTAAAACCTAGTGCATCCTAGTATTCTTTGCTTGATTGCTCCTTTTGCCGTTCTGCAGCTGTCCTGTATGTCCGTAGGTCAAAATTCTGTAAGCTACTTCACAGATCGTTAGCATACGAAAACTACTTAACATGCCCTCGCATATGTGTGTGTCAAGCAGGGGTGTGTACGGGTGGGTGAAACCGACCAACCCGATCAAAACCGAACATATTTCATCTGATTCAATCCGAAATTTTTTAACCTAATAAGTAATTGGATTGGAAAAGTATTAATCCGATTTAGTTAGGTTGGACATGGATTTAGGGTTTATAAACCGATCCAACTCAACCCGATGGAAAATATGAGAACGTAATAATTTATCCATCGCATCATATATTAGCCTAGTCCATTTAGTTTTATTGTATTTGTATGCTCCTTAACTATAATATATTAATTTTTGTTTGCTATTTAAATATATATGAGATTAAATTTATGAATAAGAATATGAGATTAAATTTAAAATCCTCAACTAATTGGATTGTTTAGGAGCACACAAACATAAATATTGTTTGTTTGTTAAATAAATGTATTTATGGCCTTAAATTTATCTATTTAAGTAGCAAACAAACATGAATGAGAATATGAAATTAAATTCATGAATATATTTGTTCATTATTTGTTATTACTTATTTTTTTAATTGAATTCAATTTTATGTCTTTGACAAGATTGTTAAAGTAATTTTTAGTGTAAAAAATTGGATGTTGAAGACCTATTTGACACCGAAGATTATGAACTATCTTTAATTTTTAAGATCTTGAGACTTTTCGTTCTAGTTATATATAATTTATTAATGGGTTAATTATCAAGTTGCTCACTGAAGTGAGCTTAATGTATCAAGTTGGTCACTGAACTTAAAACGGTATCAAGATGGTCACCGAAGTGGTCATAAATATCAAACAAGTACTTTGAAATATGAGTTCAAGCAGTAAACATATTATTTATAAAGTTTTACACATTATTTTTAAATGTTATCACAACCAACTAAAAGTTTATGACTTCTAGTATTTAAAATAATATATTTATATTTTATCAAGTTTATTTATTATTTATATTTTATTATATAGTTATATCTTTGTTTTAATTAAAAATAAATAATAAACAATCTTGATAAAATCTAATTTTTTTATCATAAATATTAGAAGTCATTACATTTTACTTGGTTTTGGTAACATTAAAAAATAATGTGTAAAACTTTATAAATAATATTTTTACTGCTTGAACTCATATTTCAAGGTACTTGTTTGATATTTATGGCCACTTCAGTGACCATCTTGATACCGTTTTGAGTTCAGTGACCAACTTGATACATTAAACCCACTTCAGTGACCAACTTGATAATTAACCCATTTATTAATCCAACTAAACCGAAATACTACAATTGGTTTGGGTTATAAATTTATACGATTTGGGTTGAGTTGAAATTCAGATTGGGTTAATAAATTCCGTCAAACCCGTTCAACCCGAAGGATGTACCCATCTCTCAGGCGCCACGATCTCTAAGAAAAAAGGGTTGAAATTGAATAAAGCAAGTCGCCCATCCATCAATTGATTTCCATAAAGTTGTAAAATTTACCATGTTTGCTCTCTGTTTTGACAACCCACACCTTGATGTCTTTATGGAAATTGGAAACCCACCAAATTCTTCTCAGCTTTACATATTTCACCCCCATTCACACCTTGCTTTCCCACATTACCCTACTTGTACGTACGTTCCCATCTTCGATACGGACCGCGATATTCAATTACTACCAATCAGCTAACGAATTTTATTTTGGCAAAATAAAACACCCAATTTTATATTCCAAAATTACAAGAAAAATAATATATACTGCTCCTATATAATACAGAACACTCGCAAACATTGTGCTTTAACTGGTCCTCGAACACCATTATCTTTCCAACATGCCTCCTACATAAAATATCATCATCATCGTCAAAAGAAGAAGACTCTCTTCAACTACACGCTTTTTTTACCCCCATCTCTCTCTCTCTCTCTCTCTCTCTCTCTCTCTCACTCCCATTCATGGCGCTTACACAGCTCTCCATTCTCCTGCTTTTCTCTCTCTCATTACTTTCGCCCTCACAATCACTCACCTGCACTTCCCAAAAATTCACCAACAACAAAATCTACCAGCACTGCAATGATCTCCCCCAGTTAAACTCCTACCTCCACTACACTTATGACGCTACCAAATCATCTCTCTCAATAGCCTTTGTTGCAACGCCGCCCAAGCCCGACGGCTGGGTGGCCTGGGCCATCAACCCAACAGCAACCGGAATGGTCGGCTCACAGGCTCTCATTGGCTTCAAGAACCCAGATGGGTCAGTGGCTGTCAAGACCTACAATATCACTTCTTATGGCCCAATTGCCGAGTCTAAGTTGAGCTTTGAGGTGACCCAGAAGAGCGGTGAGTTTTCTGATGGGGTTTTCAAGATTTTTGCCACGCTGGCGTTGCCGGAGATGGGGAAGCTGAATCAGGTGTGGCAGGTGGGGGCGTCGGTCACCGGAGGTGTGCCGGATAAGCATGACTTTCAGCCGGCGAATTTGAATTCTAAAGGGACCTTGGATTTGGCTAGTGGACAGAGCAGTGCAACTGGAGGTGGTGGTGATAGACACAGGAAAAAAAATGTAAGTCTTTTAAGCACTTTTTTGTATTTATGTTTTTTTCCAATCGAACCCAGAATTTGGAACGAAGGCGGGTAAGCCTGTTAAATCACCCTCCTATGTGTTTTCAGTATTTTATGATTCAAAAACAACTGAGTACAAGAATTCTATATAATATATGTCTATATGCAAGTGAGTTTGAGTGTTAGTTATATTTAATAGTAGTATTTGAGAAAACTTGGATCTTGGAATGGTTTTTAAATTTTAATGAATAAAGAGGTTAAAGTTGAGATTTTTTATTGTTTGTGCAGAACAAGACAGCATAGCAACAATGTCTGAATTGTTCTACATCTCCACTTTTCTTCTTTCTATGGCTCTATAATTTTGATTTTTTTTCTAAAAGTTTGTCTTTTTGTTGGTACTCTGAGTATGGTCAATGAATTGAGAGAAGTGTTGAAATTTTTGTGGGATAAAGAATTTAAAGCTGAAATCTTTTCTGTATCTGCCAGACCAGATAGGCAGATAGCATAGCAACAATTTCTGAAGTCTGTGCTGCTCTACCCCTTCAGCTTCTTCTGATGGTCCACAACCTGAAGATTTGTATTTGTATCATCTAGTAGGAATATTTGAAACAGATAATTATTATCAAAGATTAAGTTTTTACCAGATATTTGTGTTAGGTTTCTCATCTTGAACACTTTCTTAGCCTTTTGACACATCATATCCTAAGATAAATTTTTTATAGGATCTGAGAGACATCTCATTGTTTTGTTTCAGATTCATGGAGTTCTTAATGCTGTGAGTTGGGGTATATTATTTCCGCTCGGAATCATCATTGCTAGGTATATGAGCGTTTTCCCTTCAGCAGATCCTGCGTGGTTTTATCTTCATGTGTTCTGCCAGGTATCAGCTTATGCTGTTGGGGTTGCTGGTTGGGGAACAGGCCTCAAGCTTGGGAGTCAATCTAAGGGGGTCAAGTACAGCAGTCACCGAAATATTGGAATTGCACTCTTTGTCCTTGCAACAGTTCAGGTAAGCTATTCTTGTGTTCGTAATATGTAATCCTTCATAATATATGGCAAGTATAGCAATCCCCTTTTTTGTCATCCTACATGGTTCTGCTAGGATATCTATATAGCATTTGAAACTATTAATTGAGTGTCATCGAAATGGAAATGATGAGCGATGCATGATAAATTCTTGTTGATAATCAGAATCAAATTTTGATTGTTTATGATAAAAAAATTAATTTTGTATTTGTGTCTGTCTTTTTTATACTGGTATAAGAAGACTTTGTATATAAGTTCTTATGGCATCTCTCTTTTTTGACGTTTACCATTAGATATTTGCATTGTTTTTGAGACCGGAGAAGGACCACAAGTACAGACTTCACTGGAGAATCTACCACCATGGACTTGGTTATGCGATTGTCATCCTCAGTATCATTAATGTGTTCAAAGGTTTAGATATTTTGGACCCAGAAGAGAAGTGGAAACGAGCTTACATTGGTGTGATTATTGCCTTGGGTGTGATTGCTGTAATATTAGAGGCAATCACGTGGATTATGGTCTCAAAGAGGAAGTCGAGGAGCTCTACAAAACCTTACAATGGCGAGCACAATGGAGATGGTCGGCAACAACCGCTTTCACAGTGATGAAGTAATTTGTTGGCTGGGGACTGAGGTTCCTCGGAAGATATTGTTTGTGGTGCGTCCCTCTGATTGCTTTAAGATATTATTATGAATAGGTTGTTTGTGTGCTTCCCTTTATTTAAAAAATTTCACATTTTCTGTAAAAATAGTCTTTGATTATCCCTTTATATTGTACACATATTCAGTAGCCTTTACGAGTACATAACTTATTCCTCTTGAAGCTGTCAGCTTCATTCTTTATGGTATCCATCGGAGTTGTTAGAACTAATTACTTTCCTTATCATGAATGAATATCATCTGACAATCAGAATCTTGTAGTTACAACTAGCACCGGTACTTTTTCATGAGCCTCCTCTAAAGATGAAAAAAATCTAAAATCATCATCATTCCTGGGAAGAAAGAAGATTATGATATGTTGAGGTGTAGCCAGCTTTATTTTAAAGTATGTTGAGGTGCCCCATAGCATTGATTCAATGATAGACCATCCTCTAATCATACAATGTCATTCATAACAAGTTAAAATCTCCCCCTTTTTATTCTGATGCTTTTTAGGGTTCGGTTTATACTTCTACTTTGTTTGGTGATTTGTTGGCCCCAATGTTTGATACGTGGTCGAGGCTCGAGGTCCTCTGTTTTGCTTTTGGAGTTTCTTGCTTGTTATTTGTCTTAATCTTTGTTTGTATTCTCTGATTATACATCACTTTAGCTGCTCTCTGTTACAGTTATGCTAGTTTTCGTTTCTATATTATCAATCTGAATAGCTGTGCTTGACGACCATTAATCAATGTAGAAATGCTATTATAATGGAACGGGATGGATGAGAGATCGACATCCCCGTAACGCAAGGGAGGATTTGATTGAAAGATCCACAAGTAATTAAGTATAGTGTATTATGATTAATCAACACTAACAACGTCTTTATAATCTTAAGAAGACATGTCATGATGATGTCTGGATGACCAAACAAAAGGAATGGACCATGAATTGATTGAATTGGCAGCAGCTGTTATAATCAATGGACCACCCCCATCCCTAGCTGCATCATATACAAACAACTGTAATTTACATAATATAGAAACGGGAAAAAATGCTCCTTACCTTCTGGGATTTAACATGCAGCGTAAATTAATGACATGATGTTAATAAGATGCAAAAATAGTGCTTCCATATAATATTGTACTGTAGTTTTCTTCCTTTAATACTCTGCACTCACTCAGGTCCCTCTCTACTACAAACAAGTTTTGTATATTACCCAACCAAATTATATTATTATAGTATAGCATGTTGATATATTATTATAGTGGTAAATATAATACTATATCGAATCTGATATGTTATTTAATATTTTCAGAGTTGATTAGAATTTAAATTATCTAAAGGAGAAGTAAAGTGCTGTGTTCTTTTGATTGTGTTTGAAGTAGAAAGAGAGGAGTACGAAACTGGTAAGCATTTTTATGATTGACTTTTCCACCTAATCATCTTCTTTAAAAATAGTATAGGTTATAGGAAATCTTGTGTGAGCCGAGAATGAAACCCAAAATTCTGAAGAACGTCCTTAATGATGTTTTAAGTATGTGAATTAGCACTACTACGATATCCCTCACACTCGTTAACTAGGTTAATTGACTAAATTTGTGTAATGCATTTGGTCAGGATTAGGCAACTAGCAATTAGACGCAAATATACACTTTTTGGATCTACCGCGGTGGAGACACAATTAACATCATGATTCATGACATGAAATTCTATCCTTTTTCCTGCTGCTAGCCTATCCTTTGGTGTGAGCCCCGTGTATATCTCGACTACTTGAGCCCTTCACGTCCAGTTGCTCGTATAGTCATATTTCTTAGGAATGTCGATGATGACAGCAGATTCGACTGAATATCTAAATGCAATATCGTGCTAATAAAATCGAACCTGTTACTGTTAACAGCACTTGATTGGAACATGACAGTGCGAGACTTGCAGAGGGGGGTTAGAGAGTTATGGATGTAAGCGTAGAGAGGAGAGGCCGTGTGTGGTTTACAGTTGATGACAAAAATAAACTTTATTTTCGCAGAACTCTTTCTTTAAATCCAAACCAGAGACAAGTGGAGTTTAAGCTATCTGACAAACCGTCTGTAACCATCGTATTTTTTTTTCTTTCCCAAATTTTACTATGCCGAATATGTTGGTTTAGACTCTGCCTCAAGTTGCAATGGGGATGTAGCCTAGGCCTCGATACTCAGATTTTTGTTTATTTCTGGTGATTACTGATGTATCGAGTATAGAGTTGTACTATAATGGACATCCACCTGTCGTATAATCACACTTTCTAAAAGAGTCTGCGGATGAATCTGACACTGTAATGTAAACCACATTATCACCATACGACTGCTTGAAAGCACGAGGAGAGCTAGAGTCAGTCTTAGCAGCCCGATCCCATTGCTATCGTGTACTACTGAGAATGAAGATTCGTTGGCGTTTACAGTGATCAGGATTAGTGCCTAGAGTTGGAAGATCACTGTTATTTTTGCTGTTTGTGAAGTGCAAGTTAAAGACTGAACCGGGACTAAAGTAAGCAGTAGCAGCACGGTGATCAGGAGCGATAGCAGGATAGAAAGCGACATTAGTGTTTTTAATGCACAAAAGAAAATTAAGTGTAGGATGGGAGCGAGTGTGGCTGAGAACGTACGAAATCTAATACAAGAGATCTTGCGGAAACAGAGAGCTGAGATAACTAACTTTCTAGAAGAATTATTGTAGAAAATTGATAGCAGCTAATATTATACCAGATCAAGCTGATGGTCACAGTTTGGTAGCTAGGTGATTTAATACATTGAATACAAGTACTAGTACAATATATATGGTTCCATCAGTAAAATAACACAATGAAGAACCATACTACAATCACACACTTCTCAAACTCAAATTATAACGACAAAAATCCGAAAACAGAGAACAGAACTGCAAGATATAAACCAAATCTGATGCCACCGATTCTAGAACTCTCATTTTTATCCTCCTTTCCAGCCGAATCATCGTCGCTGCTGCTAGGACTAGGACTGGGACTAGCCGCACTGGTTTCATTTAGCTTCAGCTCTCCTTTCGAATTTAAGTTAACCGGATCAAACGCATGCTTAGCCGGCACCTCATCATCCACGGAAGCTCCCACTTGCCAGACCTGGTTGATCACAGTCGTATTCTCCGGTAATTCCCACGTGGCGAATATCCTCATGACACCGTCAGAATACTCTGCGGCGGTGTCAGACACGTCGAACGATAGCTTGGTCTGCACTATTTGGCCATAGGACACGAGATTGTATGGCTTGACAGTTATTTTGCCGTTGGATTTCTTGAAGGCGATGAGAGCTTGAGTGCCCACCATTCCCGTGCCATTCGGGTTGATCCCCCAGGCGATCCAGCCGTCGGGCTTTGCAGGCGGCGCGGAGAATACGACGGATAGAGTAGATTCATCGGCATCGTGGGTGTAGTGAAGGTAGGAGCCTAGAGTGGGAAGATCAGTGCAGTTTTTGTAGAGCTTGTTGTTTGTGAAGGTCTGTGAAGTACATTTTAGAGAATGTGTAGTGGAAGAAGATAATAGTATAATGAGTGAGAGCAAGAACAGCAGGCAGAGCTTCATTGCAGAGAGAGAGAACGCAGAGAGAAAACAAGTGAAGAATGATGAATAGATAATAATGTTATGATTGGTGTACAGAGAGATGCTAATACTATATAGGCGAAAAGAGATAAATGAGTAAGATAAAGAAATGAAATAAAACGTACATATACAGTGTCCACTACAAATAACGCGGGGACTCTGCCCTAAACTATTTCATCCCAAGTTATGGGGTAAAACTTTTTCGATACTGTTAGCTGAAAAATAAGTAAAATATTGTTTAGTAAATCTAAAAACTACTTTTCAAATAACAATTTTTAACTGAAAGCTGTTTTTAAAAAAACAGGTTCTCCTATATTTTTAGAAGAAACTGTTTTTCAGTTTTTACAGAAACTATTTATATGCTAAAATTATTATGAGAATGGATTTTGAAAGAGTCTGAGATTAAATGAATTCTGCAACTGAAAGGACATATGAGTGGGTGATTGACAAGCAAAAATATCTAAACCCACAAACCAAAACTTACTGGAAAAACAGAAGACACGCGAAATTGGCATGTGGACATGAGCATATAGCATGGGAAAGGTCCTTAATTTGACCACCACACCACTAGAATTAGGAGAGAAGAGCCCCTGCAAACTACACGACTCATGGGAAGTCGGTGATGCCTATATTATGTGTGAATGGCGTACACATTCCTTGTGTGAATTCATTCTTACCACTATACTGTTGCTCAGCGAAGTTAATTTATGACTACTAGTTATCTTTCAATTCACTTAGAGAAGGTGACAACAAGTTGGCTTCTTTGTTGCATCAACACTCAACTCCCTGTGAATTGCGGAATTTGACCGCTGTCATTGGGTCGACATTACTCTAAATGGATGAGATGAGACCCATCACGGTTTTCAATATGTAATATCATTAATTCCTCTTACAAATTTTATTTATTATAAGAACATAATATTAATTTTTAATTAAAATTAGTGTTATAAAAGACAAGAATTATACTTAATTAAGAAATTATACTTATTCGGTGAAGTCACGAAATAAAAATTAATGGAAGATTAATTAGATTGACATTACAGAGTTCCAGAACACTGTAACGAGAGCGAAACATGAGTTGTGATGCGATTAGTATTGAGGTGAGATGGGTGTGAAAGTCAACGTTAGCAGCGTTTTGTGGAATGTTACGAACCGATATATCTGTAAGTTGGACTAAATGCATTTTATGAGTCGGAGGATATGATATAAAATGTGAAAATTAAAAAAAGAGGCTTTGTGCATGTAACGTATTTAACGCATGCTCACTCTTTTCCTATTATTGCCTGCCCTATTATCATTCGTCTCTCGTAGGTAATTCCATTAAAAAAATTATTGAATGCTCTTTGCTGGAAGAAAATATATTAACAGCTTATATTTCTCTTCTTTTCTACTAAGATTTTCGATATGATTCTAAACTTATTTTTAATAATAAAATATTTGTTTTTTCGTTATTTTGCACTTTTTTTTCAATTCATATACTACAAAATAAAGGAGTGTAAATAACATTGTCGAAGTTGATATTCTTAAATTTACACCCACTTTATTAAGAATTTTATTTTTATCTTTAACAACCAATTAGGAGACTTTTTGAGATACTCTTACTCCCTGAATAATTAACAAATCATAATTACGCGGAATTGAGAATCGCGGAAGTGTAAACATGTGTGCACATAAAATACAAGTCTGGAGCAGAGAAGATGGATTTGAATGTTTCACTTGTGAATTCATGCATCGGGCGTATTTTCCCTTAATGTATGGCTGAATTCATGAACAGCTGCTTTAGTTTTGTGTCAACTTGACTCTATTCAAATATAAACACTAGACGAGAAGTCAGTATATGACATTAAAACCAAGACTTGCCTATATAAAATGCAGCTTCAAACAACAGCCATTGACTTGTACACTTTTTCAAGGTGAAGTAAATGCGACAAGATTCTTCAAACAGTTGATTCGAGCCGGATTCAGATCCAAGATTTTGCGGGTGTTCGTTAGATTTGGTTCAAACTATAATGTCACTTGGCTTTGACATTTTCGCATACACTAGTTTGGTGGGACTGGGATCCGCGTATGGCGTCATGGACTCATGGTCTCGTGCAAGCCCAAAATATGAGTTCGGGCTATGCACTAAAAGTTTGGGCCATGAACAAGAATAGGGCCGCGAAAGGTGTAAATATTTCATAACCAGTGATTATATTTGGGCCGTCACCTGTAACTCGAAAACAAGTTGTGATCTGTATAGTCCATATACGGGAGTGGTAAGGTCCATGATTTTGGATTCCCGTTGAACATGGGCTGGGCCAGAGTTAAAAACAATGCTCTTGCTGACGTGGCGTGACAAAGATAATCGGATAAGGCAAAATTCCGTTACAGAAAATAGAGTCGGAGACTCGGAGCTCACAGCTTGTGCATGATACAAATATTCGCCCTTAAATTTGGTCGTTAGTTCAAAGATTTTTCTATACCATTTCGTATATTTGTGAATAATTCGATGAAATTTAATTAATTTCATTAACCCCGACACCACATAAATGACAAATTAAAAGAATTTATAACCGCGAAATAACATAAATGACGAATTAAAAGTATTTATTTATTCCGGTCATATTAATTTATCCAAATTGAACTGAATTCGAAATAAATGGGATAAAGCATAGCAACAATTACAACTCCGAGGCATGTCGATATACGCCAAAACAAAACATATCCATGTGTCTCTCTACCTTGCAAATACCAACCCATCTCCACCAGGAATGGAGTCATCAACTAATCTACACCTATATTCAAATCGCTAAAATATATCAGAGATTTAGAAATAATCATGAAATATTATTTAAATCACCGGATTATTCAATCTTGCTCCTTTGATATGATTTAATAATTATATATATATCTAATTTTTTTTTTTTAGATTCCGAAATTTATATTTTAAATCAATATATTTTTTATCATCGGGAACGGTCCCGGACCGAAACTTTAATAAAAAAACATTTTGTAATAAACTATACTGAGCTCAAAGTATATCTCAGAAGCTATCAATCAAAGCAACGAAAATAGGCAACAAAAAGCATGGCCAAACACTTGGACACGACCCCTTGTTCTTACCTCTCCTCCTTGTGCTTCACTTGTTCTTGATAGCCATGGAAGCCCAACGACGCCTCTCTGTTCTCACTTGTCATTTACAACCACTCTCCTCTCCTAACTCCATCATTTCACTCGCAAATTCTCATTCTTCTTCTTCGGATGATAATGATATCAACAAAGATAATAACCCTTCTGCCTCTTGTGTTTTCTGCAAGATTATTTCAGGAGATTCCCCTGCTTTTAAGGTTAAACAAACCCCTCTAATCTTTTTTCTTGCTCATTATATATTCCATTAATTTGGGTTTTTTGTGTGTGTGTGTTTTTAGTGCTAAAATTGTAACTTTTTCCGTTTTGTGCTAGAAACTATTCTTAGTCTGTTGAAATGGGTTGGTTTTCTGTGTTTTGGTGCTAAAAATCACAACTTTCTGTTATTGATTATCTTGGGTTTTGTAATTTGTGGCCATTTTTTCTTGAAATGTTCTAAAGGCTAGTTTTAAGATACATATAATATATGAGCTGCTTATTATTTCTCCCCATTGTTATTCTGGTGAAGACTTGAAGATTTGTGAACCACTGTAGCTATTATAAAAATTAGGGATTCATTAAATTATTACTGTGGTTATTAGTGTTTAAATGAGAGTTTTATTCTTCGCATGCTATTGCTTCTTTTTAAAATTGGTATCTGGTTATTAGCTCCAATCTAGTGATGCTTTAGATTATTTTATTCTGGATACACAGAAGTATGACTTCACTTTGCTTTAGCCATTAAGCGAGTAATAATTGGATTGGTAAACTATTAGAGATAATGCAGTTATCAAAGGTTTTCCATATGTTTTTAGGTAGGATTACTTTCATCCAAGTGGTGATTTTGAAAGTCAGCTAGATCAGGATTTTGTATTTTTTATACATGTGTTAAACAGTTAATTGGCTTATGCAAAATAGAGTGTGAGACATAGCTCTTGCAACTAGTCGCCTCTCATTATCAATCTTTGATATTTGAAAGCTGATCATTACACACAAGATAAAGCACCAGCCAACTTTAGTACACGACATGATTTCTAGACTTTCGTTATTCCTCCTTTAAAAATTTCTTTGACATTCAAACACGTTGATATTAAAACCAAGTTTGCATCTGCTGTGATATTAATTATGCTCTTAATTTACCCCATCTTCTCTGATTCCTTCTTAAATTTGGCAGATTTATGAAGATGATACATGCCTCTGCATTTTGGATGTAAATCCACTCAGTCCTGGGTAAGGTATTATCATTTTGAATACAGATACTGATGTATTTTTTGGATGTAAAATTATTGGTCCCATTTGGCGGGCTTTCAGAATATAAAACTAACACCAGGAATTTATAATACCGTTACTTTAAAATCTCGACCCACGATTGTTTTTAATGATTCACATTTCCTTTCTGTTATATTATATGGAAATCCAGTTCAGTGGATGTTAATCTTCCACCTACTATTTTCTTTTCTTTAGTATTTATGCATGAATTTGCCAGGCTTGTGTTTCTGCCAAATTTGGAGTTTAAGTAATAGGCCATAAGGCTTCCATAAGTTTTTCTGTTGCTCCATTTCATTTAAGTGCTCAGCGATCGCATGACCATGTAGCAGATTATTATTTTTACAGGGCGGGGGGGGGGGGGGGGGGGGGGGGGGGGGGGGGGGTCCTTAATTGCTAAACTCATCAAGCAGGTGGTTTTAAATTAGAATTTTTGAAATTTGGGGAAGGGGCCAACCTTTTACAGTTTGAGTAATCGTTTTGTTTAGTTATGTTTATTTTTTGTATCTGAACTGTATTTTGATGATTACGTATGAACCTCTAACGGTCATGAATTTATCAGGCACTCTCTTATCATCCCAAAAGGTCATTTTTCTTGCCTGGAAGCAACTCCGCCATCTGTAAGTTTTATTACTAAACATGAATTTATAATTTGGAGTTTCCTACTTACACACGACAAAGGGTGTCTAATACCTCTTGCTGACCAACTGCCTTAGCTTGTTCATAACTGAAATAATTGTCCTTAGCAATTACTTAAAAGAAATAAATCTTTTGGCCACTTTATACAAGTTAGTTTTCGTTTCTCATACCAATGAGTAGCAGCTGATCATGGCTTACATGAGATTGCTATTGAGTATATTTGAGCATTCTCTGTCAATAATTCTATTAGATGTAGCTAGGGTTGTAATCTAATAGCGCAAAACCCTGTCAGGCTTGACCTCGAGCTTGGCTAAAGAGTTTGGGCTCAAGCTCAAACTCGACCAAACAATAAATATCTAAGCTCGGCTAGACAAAATATGGATATGTTTGAACTCGGCTCGGCTCAAATCAACTGTACTAAATATTGACAGAAGCTCGAATATGATAATTTCGGCTCAAGCTCAACTCAGTCATATATGTGAAATATATACAGTTGAACAATTATATACAAATGTATATATAAAATATAAAATAAAATAACAAATCAATTAGGCTTTCGAGCCGATTATTATGAAGCCCGAGCTAGGCTCAATAAGGTATTCAATTAGTTTGAGCTCAAGTTCGACTCTCTTATTGTTTAGTCGAATTCTACTAATATTTAATGAACTGAATATAAATTACTCATTTACCTGTGAATGTTGAATTGTTTACACTCCTATATTGGTTCTTATCTTGAGTTCGCTGATTTTACTGGATAAACTTACATTAATTTCAGTTATGCTTATATTTCTAAATTTCTAGTTGTCTTCACTGAATAAATCTCCTGGCAGTCCAGTTCTGTAGTGTAATTATGTATTATAAATTGGTAATATCTAGCTGTTCAGCACTGTTTTTCTTTTACAAAAGTACCTTTTTTCCGCAAACTGGTACTCAGCAGCTCAACTAATCTGGTTCACGCCGTATCCTGAGTTTATTGTCCATTATTCTGTTTTATGCCGTATAATAACCTGTTTTGCTTGTTTTCAATCCATTTACTTTGTCCGTGGAATATTTGCCTATTCACCAAACCAAGCAATGTCTTTCTGCATAATTGCCTCTTTTGATCACTCAATTTAATGGTGCAGGTAATAGGTGCTATGTGCTCAAAGGTACCAGTTATTAGCAATGCAGTCATGAAAGCAACTGGTTGTGGTATGCATCTGATTGTTTAATGATGTTCTGGTCTGTCAAGCTACTGTGTCATTTAAGATACCGTATCTCTTCTCTTCGGTTGTGGAAGAGAGAAAGCTCTGCATTTTACTAGCCCTAGTGAAGTGATACCAATTTATTTTGAATGGTTCGGTTATATGAAAATCGTCCTAGCTGTAGTTATGTTTTGTTATGTGTGAATAGTTGGATTATACATAATTCAGCATATTAAGTGGCCAAGTTTAAGCATAAAGCGTCCTTTTGTTAATTTTTTTTTTTTGTGGTCTAAATGTATTCTAATGCACTTAGCCGTCCAAAAGAAAAAGTCTTCATCTATTTAAGATTGACAACTTTAATGCCCCACATTGAAAACCTATCTCAAGGATGTAAAATACTCACCTAAGCACGATATTATTCTGTAATATAATTTTAGAATGAACAAGTTGAATTTATTTGTACTAAAAAATATTCATCATTATGATTCTTTTATATTTCTGAAAACTAAAGGGCAGCTACGACAATAAAAACCTCTTAAATCAGTTTATGCATGATATTGACCCTGCATTATGTTGGAACTTGGAATTATTTTACCTGTCTGGATTTCCTTATTTAGTCTAGGCATCTGACAGAATCTTATCTGCTTTAGAGATTATCAGATAATGACCTTTAAATTTATCTAATTAGAATCTCTCAATCTGCAGATTCATTTAATTTGCTGGTTAACAATGGTGCTGCTGCTGGTCAAGTTATATATCATGTAAGTTAATAAAAATCAGTCAGTTCATGTCGAAGTTGCTAATATTTTTTCCATTGGTCTCCTCTACTAAACATCAGTCTACTCTAGTGGAGTTTAATTCTGAAACTAATATTCTTGTCGTTTTGTAATATGGCATATTCAGACCCACATCCATATTATTCCTCGCAATGCACGAGATTGTTTATGGGCTTCTGAGGTAAGTGTTACATCTGTGTATACTTATTCTTTATGCAAACCGGGAAATAATTATAAATAGAAGTACTTTATGTCTTTATTATACATATTACAGAGTTTGCAAAGACGGCCCCTAAAGTGTAGTAAGGAAGCTTCAAATCTTGTGGAGTGCATCCGAAAGAAATTGTCATCCTTAGAAAGCTATAAAGCTGACAGAAGCGATCAAGGATCAACCAGTCTGATTGGAAACTTGCGGGAACATTGATCCCGCCTAATTGCATTAGAATGAACAAGTGCGTTGGTGAGGGCATATCCCAGCAATTCCATTCTTTTCACCCCTATTGTAAAACTTGTGTGAATGAGCTGTATATATTGTCAATCTGTTTACGATCTTGCTGTTCTGATTATCAAAGTTTCAGAAAATGTATTTTACATGTATTGATGAGGAAACTGGAGTGTACATGGTTTTGTCCGATCATGATTTGTTGGGGAGACTTGACTCATAAAATTTTACTAGCTTTGTTTGTTACTTTGGAGAATACTGCGAGTCAACTTTATTTTCTCATACAGTGTCCTCTCTCTTCTATGTTACTACTATATAGTACAGATACTGTTAAGACTTGATTAACATTCTTCTCTTTAAAATGATTAAATATTTTGGTGCGAGTAATATATTGGTTTTATCCCTCTTTTAACTCTAATTATCTGTATCCTACTTAATTTTATACTTTTGGTAAGTTTTTTCATCATTTTTTTCCCTTAGTAATTCGGTTTCTTGTATGTGTATAATTTGAGATCTACATTTTTGAAATTGAAAAATAATGATACAAAAGATAAGAGGAAAGAATAGTTTGAACCTGAAATACAAGGAGATGATTCTTGACAACTGATTTCTTATAACAAGTTTTTGGGCTATGCGGCCACCATATAGGACAAATCATGTTTGACCCTCTTATTTCATGCAAACGATTTATTCCGGAAAGAATATTATATTTATATATAAATTTTTAATATTAAATATGTAATACATGTTTAACATTTTTTATCATCAGAAATAAGTGATTTTATATTGAAAATAAAAAAACCAAACGATTATTGATCGTTGGAAAATCAATTTTTGATACTTCGTATGTCTTGTTCATTTCTGTACAATATATTTTCCAATAATAAATTAATCATTGGAAAATCAATTTTTGATACTACATTCATTACTCTCTTCCATCACACTCATTTTATGTATCAAATATTAATTAATCTCATCATTTTTATTTATGTTTCTTACTTTTCTTGTTAAATTATATTTTTTTTTTCCTGACACGAGAGAGCAGTATATTGGGTTTTCCGCGACAAAAATTGCAGAAAGATTTCTACCGAGTTGTTACGACGCGTCCCGAAATATAAAAGGTACAATATTCCGAGTTACGAATACATCACACACGTCTTGGTGTTGGGCGAAAAGTATACGAGTAGTGCAGTCTGAGGGAAATTTAAATGCTACATACAACAATTACCCAGAAAGTTCTGAAACTCGGAGGCCGGAGAGTCGTAGAAAAATAAACACACACAACACAAGATTCACTTAGTATTATACACACACTAGTCTTAACATAATCGAGATGGGGCACAGCGTGTCGACTACATCGGCCCAACGGGCCGAGAAGCTCCGTCAAGACGGCAATCTCTACTTCTCCAAGCTCAAATTCGCCGCCGCTATTGATGCCTATACTGAGGTTGCGTTGCGCTCCTTTTTATCTTGATCGACTCGTTCATTCTCTGTAATTATTTTTACTTATTAGTATATGCTGATTTAGTTCTTTTTAGTATAATTTGTTTGCCTTTTCTTTTAATATATATATATATTTGGGGGTTTCAGGCTATTACTCTGTGCCCTAATGTTCCTGTTTATTGGAGTAATCGTGCTCTTTGTCATCGCAAGCGCAAGTATGTTTGATGACTGCTTCCCCCTCCCTCGGATGATTACGCTAATTTTGATTTAATTCGTTGTCGATTTTCGTCATTTTATGGGTAATTATATGTATTTTCTATATTTTTACAGTGATTGGGACAAGGTCGAAGAGGATTGTAGGCGAGTTGTTCAGCTTGATCGTACTTCTGTCAAGGTCTGTATTACTTTTTCTTTTTTTTAATATCTCTATTTAAGTTGCCTGCATTCATATACATTGGGCATGTTTTTTCTACTTTTGGAGCGAGTGATTGTACATGATACTCGGACACTGGTGGTACTTGCACTGTTTCAATTCATAATTTTCTGTTCACAAATTGTAATCGGATAGGTGTTAAGAAACTACTTCGCAAGAACAAAATATTGATATTAAATAGCAGATAAAAAGTATTCAAGTTTAAATTTGATTTTGCAGATTTCAACATTACTAACCTCTATTCTTGTGTGTTTAGAAGATTATGCTGCACAATTAGTATATATGAAAACACACACACACACACCTGAATGCGGAATCCCCATAATTATCTCACTGTATTAGTTGAAACTCGTATGTGTATTTCCGGTTCAAAATCAATGGCAAGGCTATGCTAGTAATCAATCAATTTACCCTTCTTGCCTTTAATCTTAGTATCATCTATCGACCCATTTTGTTTATACGTTTTGCACTTCCTTTATATTTTGGTGGTGATGCCCTTGCTTCTTCACTAAATTAATCAACCTGCACTTATTGGAGCACCTAGAAGAGTTGATCTTTGTATACTAACTGGTCATGCCTACTTTTTTTTTTTTAAGTGAGACAATTTGTCATACATAAGACTCTAGAAAGTAGGGATTCTTCACTCACCCACCGCACCGCGCGCTCTATTCTTGGGGATTCATGGGTACGCGAGGGAATTCTTGTTAATTAATAATTGATTAATTAACCACTTTTCTTCTTTATAATGCAAAAATTATGTTATCAAATAATTATTATGTAAAGTGTCAAGGATAAGAAACTTATTTGATTATCGGGTTTAAATATAAATGTAACTCTTGAAATACATGCAGAATATATATTTTTAATATATTAATATTTGTCGCATCCCCACGCACCCGAATCCCCTTATTTTTAAGTTTGCCAAATTCCCCTATCCTCATACCGCGCACGCCCATACCCGCACTCAAGCTTCCTAACATAACAAATTACCATAGGAGTTGGTGTCTAAACTTCAATGCACACAGTATGTTTATGTGGGCCAATTAAGCTATCTATTTAAGAACAATAATATGACTGCTGTTTATTTAAAAAGGAAAAAAAAAAATTGTTCTTGGCTTTAATCAGTCAATTTACCCCTCTTGGCTGTAAGCATAATAATTTATCTGTAAATTTTGCCACTTTGCCTCGCTTCATTTAATCATCTCAGAGACATGCTGTCATGTGCAGGGTCATTATATGTTGGGTCTTGCATTACTACAGAAGAAAGAGTATGCAGAAGGGGTCAAGGAACTGGAAAAAGTACGATAATTTTCTTTTCTTTTTTGTCTGAATCATGTCTTCATCTCATACATATGGACCATTATATCTACAGATAACTGTGTTATGTGTATAAACCATAGTTACACGGATCGAGGATCGATCCGGTACGCGGTACGAGTTCGGGTACGTGGAACGTGAGTTTGGATGAATCGGGTACGAGGAGCCGTGAATCGGGTTCGCGGGTCGAAATAAGGATCCCGTCATATTTAAAAAAAAAATATTATATATTAAATTTATATTATCAAAAAGTTAGAAATTTTATTTATTTTATATTCTAAAATAATATTTATACTTATTAAGAATATTACTAGAATATCAATAAATAAATTACCATTTTACAAAGATATGATAATTAATCAAAACTAATATTTTTATAAGTATTATAATTTGAAATTAATTTAAACTGGATAAAGATCAACTCAAACAAAAATAGGTAAATTGATGATAGTGGATCACCGTCATAATAAGTTGACTTTAATAAATTCATTTTAGCAATAATTATGCTCATTAATTTTGTTTACTTTTATACAAATTAGTATAAAGATGGCAGTTACTAAATAATAAAAAATGAAAAATGAGTAATTTGTTGGTATAAATTTTGAGCATCTATCATGATCTTTTGAATAAGCCAGAGACGTCGAATAAAATACAATAATAATAAAAGTAAAACGAATAATACAGTATATATTACTCTCACTTCAGTACAACTAATGAGTCAATGATTAATAATTCATTATCACATCGGTATCTGCATCAGTATTCAGTGCGTCGTCTTCTCTTCCACTTCATCCTCTTCACACGCTTTCTTCTTTTTTTCCCCCAAACAGTCATATATACATGTGAAACAACCCATCATTCCTTTTCTTCCCTTTTTCTTCAGTTTTACAGCTGCCGGAACAAAACAGATGGGTTCGCCGGAAATGACGAACTGGAACGCGACCCATGGCGATCCGGATCGACTTCGACCCGTGTTCCGGTACGAACGATCCAGTTCACGGATCCATGGGTCGACCCGCGAACCGGGTAACTATGGTATAAACCTGTCTGTGTGTATGACACTCGCACATTATCATATTAGTGTGATCGCATATATAGCAAGTCTATATGTGATCATTTAAAGTTTTTCAGAGATGATATAGATTAGTCATTTGGTCTTGTATGTACAAGCTGAGGGATCAGTATAGAAGACATTTGGTGGCTTCACAATCTTATTACAGCAATGAATTTAGTTTTATTTCAAATAGTCTGCACTCTACTGAAATTTTATTATCCTTTCCAGGCTATTATAAGTGTGTTGATTCAAGCATGTTATCTGTTTCCTGAAGCTGTATTGTCCTCATTATAGCTTGGGAATAATAGAACTTCCTGAACCCTATATTCTCGTCATAATTATATTTCAAATAGTCTGCATTTAGCTGAAGTACTATATCAGTGTCCTTTTACCGGTCCAAAAGAAAGACTGCTAATTTTTCAGGAAGTATAATAAGGCAACTTTTTGGATCCGATTTGAATGTAGGCTCTGGATCTGGGCAGAGGTGCAGATCCTAAGGGATACATGGTTGAAGAAATATGGCAAGAGCTTGCCAAAGCAAGATACCTTGAGTGGGAGCAAGAATCTACCATGAGAGCATGGGAGCTACAAAACTTGAAGTATTTGCTTCTTTTTCTTCTATTTTCTCAATTTATTTAGGCAAGAGCTTAATCACAATTAGTGTGAAGGTCTTAATGCTTTGCACCTTTTCCGTCACAATGAGAGCTTTATGATTGTGATCTGGTGAAGTTGTTAATGCTTTCACCTATGATATTTCCTTTGTTTCTGTTGGATTGCTACCGAACTGTGTTTTTGTTTGCTACTCAGAGAAGCTTGTGAGACTGCTCTCAAGGAGAAACATGAGCGGGATCTTTCTAATACCGGAGGGCTTGTTAATCATTCTAATAGTGTCTATCCAGAGCAGCTAAAGGCTCTGAAGAATGTAATTGACAAAGCTATTGAAGATGACAACCAAACTGAGGTAAGCATTTGTTCATATTGTCCATCATTCTATTATGTATTTACAAATTTTACAAGTAAAGTTTTTGCAAGTCAAGAAACAGGGCCAGCTTCTATCATGTTTGTGCTGCAGGCCTTCTATTATATGTAACTAATTTAATCATTGAGGATAGATGTAAACAGAAATTTGCAATAACTCTTAGCGTTTTCGCTCCAGTTATTTTTGTCCAAGTCCCTTACCCACCCCCACCCCCCCTCCCCCACGGATTTAAGTGGCCTTTACTTATTAGTAGTTCTTATTGATGATTTCAGGTGCCGGACTATTTGTGCTGTAAAATTACACTCGACATCTATCGTGACCCTGTCATTACTCCTAGTGGAATCACCTATGAACGTTCAGCAATTTTTGAGCATCTCAACAAGGTATAAAAAAGTTTGTCATGTCTAATCTTTTTAAGGATTGCATGTTTTTAATAACCTGAATGACAATTGGTTAGGTGGGAAAATTTGATCCAATCACACGTGAATTGCTTAATCAGTCCCAGCTGGTTCCAAATCTGGCTGTAAAGGAAGCAGTAAATGCATTTTTGCGAAAAAATGGCTGGGCGTATAAGATGTACTGATTTTCAACAGGAATATATCACAACTGCTTTGCTTGGTGTTACTATCAGTGACAACTTTGTCCGTAGGTGATGTATAGTTTCATACTTCTGGTCAGGCATTGATGGCCAGTATCATGCTCGTGTGTACAGCTTTAAAGTCTCCGCTTTTCAAGCCCTCCTTTGTCCTGAATTATAAACTATTAACCGATCTTGGGTAGTTACAGCTGATAGTGAACTCTGCTTCAGTTAGCCACGGTGACAGAATTTTTGCTTGTAAATACAATAGATCTCATTAACTCTTATAGTATTCCAGCTTTCTGTTTTCAACCAGTCTACTGTGTGATTTCAGAATCTGAAAGTATTTCCTTTTCTTGGTGCTTGTGATTTACAAATACAACAAGCTGCATAGCTTATTCGAAAAATACGAAGCTGCATCAACTTACACAACCTAGTTGGTTTGATATTCATATTTCAACTAGAGGGTAGAATAATCAGGAATTGCACTGCACCAGCCACCAGCCACCATGCCTGCGTCGTCCAACATCTACGAGCTAATACAAGAACCATATTGATGGTGGCGAGATAATAATATAGTGATAGTGACAATCAGTAATAGAGCACTAGATAACAACGAATGGGGCGGCATTTCTAATAGAGCACATCAAGAAGGCAGCACCATTCACTACAATTCTAGTGTTCCGTTGCTAACATGATCCTAAGCCATGAAATTAAAACAAAAAGGCATGGCATATTGAATTAGACCACATGAAGATATCAGCACCATTCAATTAAAGAACAGCCTTTCTATTGCCTTCTCACCTTAATCCTAAGCCATTCACTGCCTTATCCCAATCCCCAACTGAATTATTCGAAATGGTAAAGGATTTGGCTTTATTTCCCGCAAGGGGGTTGATATCTAGCCAACAAAAGGTCCAAACCAGCGGGAATGGGTTGATTGTCACAAACAAACAAAGTGCCACCACCTTAAAAGCATGAATTTCAAAGTAATATCTAAAACATGAGAGCCATGTGGATTGTAGATACAGGAAGGTGTTGTGGACAGAACATAAGAGGCATTAATTACTCACTACACGAATAATTCATACTAAATTTTAAATGTTGCTTCCAGACAAATTTAAGAAACCCCACTTGCATTTTCAAAGTGAAGAAGTATCTAACAAGTTAGAGCCTACAGCAGAATTAGCACACATGAATATAGCATCTCTGAAACTAAAACTTTTGCAAAGTACTTATTTATATACAGAAGGGAGAATTGATCTTACAGATAATGTTCCATCCTTAAACATGGTTATTCACAGTGACTACAACTCAACAACCTGAAACTCAAACTCAAGAAAACATTATGTATTAAATTTAAGAGATGAGACTAACCGCAATATACCGTGGCGGAAATTGCGACTATAGAATGAGAAAAGATTTTAGAATTTACAGACTTCGTGTTTGGAAACTTCTGTTCATGCAGTATGGATGAGATTGACTGCTCTATTAAGTCTCTCAAGGATTCCGCTAGCCTTCCTCTTGGCCCTAGAGGTGCCATTATGAGCAACCTGAGAGATTGTACCATAAGTATTTTCTTCCTCTCTCATCTCCCTCCACTTGGTCCGGTCACTGAAACAGATAGTATGGAGGGTTGCAATGCAATTTTCTTTGTTGCGAGCACAAGAGCTCTCTCTAATTATACTGAGAAGGCACTGAACACCACCGAGCTCTCCCAATTCTTCAATAGCCATTTGATTAGTTGAAAGCATGGCAAGAATAGCTAATAACTCGTCAACATGCACTCTGTTCTTGATTTTTTCAAGGATTACTCTCACAGCACCACTCCTCACGGCCCTCATTTTGTTTTCATGAAGAATACAAAGGTTAAAAATAGCTGAAGCAACATCCTTCATAGCTAATGGGTGTCCATCTTCTAAAAGATCAACGAGAGGTTTTAGAGCACCAGATTTCCCAATGAGTTCTTTATTAGAGTCAAGAGCTGATAAAGTAAAGAGAGCAGCTGCTGCATTGCTCCTTGTTTGAACCGTTCCTGATCTTAATGCATCCAAAAGGAGTGGAATAACCATTGGTGTTTCCGCTACAAGCTTCTTGTTGTTGTCATGTATTGATAGATTCAGAACTGTAGTAATCAAATCCTCCTGGAGATCAGGGTGAACTTCATTTCTAGACTTGATTTGAGAAAGTGGATTAAGCAATTGAGGTATGGAATCAACTGATTCACCAAACAAAGCACGGAATGAAGGTGTCCGCTTAGTTAATAATCTCATTTCCTTTGCAGCTTCTTTCTGATCCAACAATGAGGAAGACATCTTCTCAAGCAAATACACGAAACGATGACGATCCGGCTCAGTTACTCCTTCTTCGGAGTATTGAAGGGTATCCGGCACCTCAACTCCATGGTTCTTACACCATTGCAATATCATATCTCTAATCAAGTGATTCGGTGTAAGTATAGTATGCGATAGAACTTGTTGGCTTTTCGGACATGTCCTATTCCCTGATTTTAACCATCTTTGTATAAATGGTCTATCATATGTCTGCACAAATTTATTCATTTCAGACCATAGATTAATTCACCACATACATGAACAAATGTCAATATATTCACAAGGAAAAAGCCCTAAAGAATACATTGCTACCAAAGAACATGCATAGAAACACAGACAACAATTTAAATTCATCACAGCAAACAAAATCACACAACTGCATAAATATTAAATACACCTAAACTAAAAACAAAACAAAAACTTAAATTACCAAAATAGATGTCAGTAAAAACACAAACCTGACCAGTAGAAACAATAACAGGATCAAACATAAGCTTCTTGGAAATAGGACAGCAAAACTCCTCAGGAAAACCCAAAGAATCACTTCCATCCTTCAATTTCAAACACAATGATGAGCCCTCCACTTTAAGTTGTTTCAAACAAGACAAAACCTCCTTAGCTCCATCAACATCTCCCAAGCTAAACAAAAGACCATCTTCATCAACAATAGACTTAACCAACCTCTGCAACTCCTTCTTCAGCTCTTTAGCCCTAGCAACCATGGCTGGATGAGTATCAAAGACCCCAGTTTTGGCCATAAAGATTATTAGTTGGTGGTCAAGATAATAATTAAACCAAATGGGCCACTCTAATTTTGGGTTGTTTCCAAGAAAAACTGAATCTTTTTGCTCATCTCTCTGATATAATTCATCAGTGGGGGTGGGTGGGGGCTTGTTTAGCTTTGGGGGGAAGAAGGGCTACGAGTGTGTGTGCTTATGAGTTAAGTATAACTTATAAGTGTGTGTTTTTGTGGAAGTGAAGTGTGGGGTCACACTGAGTGGTCCGTTGAGGACGCATCTATTGAATTTTATCGGCTGAATCTTCGATATACTACGCGTAAGGATGTATTTGTTACACCTGTCTCTCTCCTTTTCAAAAGTTGTAAAATCGCTTTTTAACAGGGCTGTAATTCGAGTCGAGTCGGGCGAGTTTCGAGCCGTGTCTGATTCGAGCCAAGTTTAATCGAGTCGAGCCGAGCCGGCTCGGTTAACTAATCGAGCCTAAATCTTTGCCCGAACTCGACTCGGTTAATTTCACGAGTCGAGTCGAGCCGGCTCGTTTAGCTAAACGAACCGGTTTTAACGAGTCGAGCGAGCCAGCTCGTATAATTTTACACTTAATCGAACCCAAACCTCTACCTGAACACGGCTCGTTTAATTTCACGAGTCGAGTCGAGCCGGCTCGTTTAATTAAACGAGCCAAAACCTTTGCCCCAACTCGGCTCGTTTAACGAGCCGAGCCGAGCCCACTTAAACGAGTTCAAGCCGGGCGAGCTCGCGAGCCGCCCGACTCGAATTACAGCTCTACTTTTTAACCTTGAAAGTTGAAACCACAGTTCTAGTCGAATATTTCCTCCCATTCTCGGAGTATATATGTTTGGAGTTATATTTGACATGTATTTTATATTTTCTACAAATTATTATTTTATAGATTAATTTATATTTTAATAAAAATATAATAGTTAGATTTTTATTCAAACTTAAAATCTAAAATGATTTATAAACTTTTATTTTGTAAAATTTTAAAATATTTATTAAATAATATATAAAAATTATATAAAAAAAATAAGGAGGAATTATTACTTTTCTGATAATAAACTCTAAGTTTTGTTATCAGAAATAATAAGTCTCGAGTTGAGCTGGTTGACGTAAGAAAAATCCTATATTAAACTACCTATGATATTCGTTTCCGTAGTCAACAATATGCATTTGCATGAAATTATTTGCTCTAAAAATCGAGAAGCATTTCTTGAAAAATATGAAAAGTTATAATATAAATTTTAATTATGTCTTGAGATAATTTCGGATATCATTATTTGTGGTATACACAGCCCACACTTGTAAAAGAAAGATGGCATGTGTTTGTGAATTCTAAGCAGCATGCATGTGTCTTGTCCATACAGGTTGCAGACTGTGGGTCAATTTGTCTTGCACAAACTTATTCATCATTTCATTCTCCTTTATAAATCGGAAAAAAACCACAAACCTTTTTACAAAGAGTCTCGGGTTCGATCTATTCAGAACTTCAGAAAAAAAATGTCTCAATCATGTAACGCTAATTACTTTCTTTGTTTATACTCCCTCCGTCCCCCTGAGTAGTATACATTGGGGGACGGGGACGCGGCACGGACTTTAATGCTCCTGTAAAGTGTAGTTGTGTAATTTATTTTTAAAATTTTCTTTTTCTGAATTAAAGTTTGGATGTTATATTTTTATTCAGAAAAAGAAAATCTCAAAAATAAGTTCCGTAACTATATTTTATAAGAGCATTGAAATGCGTGTCGAGCAGTTGAAAAGAAACGTATACAATTAAATGGGACAGAGGGAGTAGAGTTTTGTTAATGCTAACTAAAGAAGATGCTAATCAACTTTATGTTGCTCCTAATTATTTACCTTATCTGATAATTATTTTGAGCAAAAGGAGGATACAGAGAATAATTGTGAGGAGGATGAATCTTGACTCTTAATAACATTTGTACAACAAAATTTGACTGCTTTGTTGAAGTTAGTTGTCATCTCGTTATCAGTCACCAACTTATGTAGCAGTATCTGGACTGGCTGCGGCTGGTCTTTCTTCGTTTTAACCATTTTTAATTGAAGATAAAAACATAGGATTCGCGTGAGAATGGTGGTGTTGGCTTAATCGACTTAAAAGAATATAAATTATTGTACTTGAATTATTTAGGAGTACCACCTTCGAACGTGTATGTAGATGATTTACCTGCATGAATAATATAATGACAATAGTATACACATACTTTTATTCTAATTAAATAATATACGCATATTTGATGTTCATACTTTTATTCTAAATAATGTACACATATTTGATGTCATATAACATGTCATATTATATATTGTACCGATATTTCAAGACTTCGCGTATTTGGTTTGAATAACACGTATATAAATTCGAATATTTTCAAATAAATGATGAGAAAGTATCATATATAAATCTGAAAATTCACATGCCAGCGTGCATCTTTGCCTCCAACGAAACAGTAAGCATACTAGTTGAGAAACCCCGTGTTGTGACGGTCGATAAAGATTTTGCAGCAGACTGCTCGGGTCTGAATATGCTCTGGTCTAAAGACGTAAATAGTTTGTTGCTACTTGATCTACTTGAATCTGTAATAATGTAAAATTGCCGATTTCATATTTGTGAAGGACAATTTCACATTTTCAAATATATTTTAAAATTTTCGGTTTATAAATTCAGTTTTCGGTAATAACCGAAATTTAAATTTCAGTTCGATTATAAAACCGAATAAATTCGGTTCGATTTTTGGCAGAGGATTTTGATAAAATTCGGTTTAGGTTAACTAAAAAAAATTCGATTTCAGTTTCGGTTAACCGAATGCACACCCCTATGTACGATGAACAAAACAAATGTTATAAAAGAATAACCAACAAAAATACATATTCTTTTCCCCTCTTTCAATTCAGATAGTGATCTATAACAACCTTTGCTTGCAACAACCTTTATTTTTTTTAATACTATATAAATAGCTTTCAGTTATCGTTGGAGGAGAACGACACCACCGAATTAGAAATCAAGCAATAAAACTATCGCTACAGAGAGGTAGAGTTGTGATATTGAGGGAGAAAGTTGTGTTTAAATTATCCAAACCCCTACAATCTATTAGGTTATTTATAGGTGCAGAGAGACTTGTGTGGTACTCTTTTTTATAATTAAATAATCTGAAACAAAATCATATTAAAACTTTCAAACTACTGTATTCCATAAATAATCTGAAACAAAATCAGATTCTGAAACTTGCTTCTAATATACCCGAAACTAAAAAAGGTAGTTTGTTCCACTATTTCCTATAATTAAATAATCTGAAACAAAATCAGAATAAAACTTTCAAACTACTATATTACATAAATAATCTGAAACAAAATCAGATTCTGAAATTTGCTTCTAATATACCCGAAACTAAAAAAAGCAGTTCTAATTTTTGATATTTTTGATCCAAAAATTCCAGAAAATTAGAAAAATAAAACATAGTGATGTGAGAGCCGCCACCTACACGCCCCTCGCTTCTCCTTTATATAAGTATATTGACTAATATACCCGAAACTAAAAAAAGTAGTTCTAATTTTTGATATTTTTGATCCAAAAATTCCAGAAAATTAGAAAAATAAAACATAGTGATGTGAGAGGCGACACCTACACGCCTCTCGCTTCTCCTTTATATAAGTATATTGATTAAATCTTTGGATCATATAATACCGAATAGTTGTATTACATTATCAATTCGAGGCTCGAGCTAAAGATGGATTTTTAGTCAGTTTTATATGTTTGAAGTTGACTTTTGAATATCTGTATCATGATCTCAAGAAGTTCTTTGTTCCCTCTCAGAAAAGGCTTTGGGTCTCGAGTTCAATCTATTCAAAACTTCAAAAAAAATGTCTCAATCATGTATCGTTAATACTTTCTTTGTTGAGCTCAAAACAAATATCTCAATCACGTAACGTTAATTATTTTCTTTATTGAGTACGATTAGATAGCACAGTGATAAAGAGCTTTTACAGCCACATGTTTTGAGTTCGATTATAATTCATCTCGAAAATATTTGAGAAAAAATACTCACTTTGTAAGATTATAAGTCATATTAATAAAAAAAAAAAAAATTCTTTCTTTGTTTATTATAAAGTTTTGCAAATGCTAACTAAAGAAGATGCTAATCAACTTTATGGTGCTCCTAATTATTTACCTTATCTGAAAATTATTTGGGAGGAAATGCGAAAGTGCTTCTTTTGTGTTTTTTAAATTAGAAACGTTATTTTTTTGAGGGTGTTTAGGACTTGCATTTTATTGTGAAATTTTTAAAATTTTAATATGTAAAAAGGTTTATTAATAAAATTTCTTTTATTTTAATAATTAGATTTTTTAATTTATAAACAAAAATTATTCAAACCTTTCTGACAACTTATTTATAATCTCATTTTATATTTTAAATGAAAACTATTCTTTTGAACTAAGTCAAACGTTTGTATTTTAATAATCAAAGTTCGAAGGATTAGGAGAGTTACTTGCTTGAACTATCACACTTCTTGTCAATTTACATATATCCAACTTTCCTTTTACACTTAAAAAAGGGGGGAATTGGCCAGGTTTTTCGCGTACGGAACTAGTTTGGAGCCATCGGACATAAACAGAAAAATTAGGACACAAGCGGGGCGTTCTTCCTTGCCCAGTGATCATAATTCATGGTATGTTAGAGTAATCTTTAACTCCTATCTGATGTCTCTGATTAATTGTCTTACATTCTTGTCTCTGTTTTGTTTTAATTGTTGATATTGTATTTCATTAGATTATAGTCTATAGATATACACCATCGAAGAATCCTCTATTGTAAGCTTCTGATTAGATTTAAAAGCTAATGGTTAACCAACCTATTCACTTGGTTTTTTTCTACTACTCGAAATATTAAGTACAACAATTTTATGTCAAAAATATGACTAGGGTTCTTTCAAAATATATATATATAACTAGGGTGTGTTTGGTTGGTTCAAATGGAATCGGTTGTGTAGTGACCACATTATATTGTTTATGTAGTTTTTCATCTAAAGCTGATGTATCATATATCAGGAATTGGCAGAGGTGTACAGGGTACAATATCAAGGCCGTGATGATATCTTGCGAGGTATAATTGTGTGCAAGGATAGTGAAACTGGTTACCAATGCTTATTCAAGGATCAAGGCCTAGAAGATGAAGTCATCAACAACACACTGTTCATGTTAAATAATGACGACAATAATCCAGACTGTGCGCATCTTTGCCTCCAACGAAGCAGTAAGCAGACTTCACATGTACTAATTGATTATTTGGATCATATAATACCGAATAGTCGTATTACATCTTCAATTCGTGCCAAAGATGGATTTTTAGTCGGTTTTCATCTGTTTGATTCCGTGTATGAGAAGTTGACTTTTGAATATCCGTATGATGATCCCGACAAGTTTTCTTTCCCTCTCAGTAAAAGGTTTGTGTCAGAAGATGGATTTAGATATTTCAACATTCTTTATGCAATATTTAAGAATGCCGTGGAAGCATGTTTGAAGGTTACTTTAAACAATGGTGTTAATCCATTTGTTCTTTCTGGAGTTATAGCTGCTAGGACAAGCGTGATTGAACGCACTGCTTATTCAAGCCTCATCTTCTATGAAAAGTGTGGAATTTGCATAGAAGTGGGGAGCGGTGGTGACATAGTCATTCCCTTGTCGCGAGATATTGTAGCTGTGCCATTGGGGCATCAGCTAATTCTAGAATTCAACCTGAGTGGAAAAGATGATTATGACAAAAAAGATTTTGATAAGATAGTTGAACACTATCTAGCTTTCAATGCTATTGATGATGGGAAAAGTACCAAATCTATTAGTGGCAGCAAAGGTGAGCTAAAAGTGGAAGTCAGTTGGAGATCTATCTCCTATTGAAGCTGAAGCATAAGTACGGGGATGTACTAAATTAAACCAGTACTCATATTAGCCTTGCCTAGACTGGTCATAAATGATTTGGGTTGGACTACTGTATTTAGTTTAAAGCACATTTAGATCAAGTTTCCTGTTCCAGATCCCTTTATTATCATAAGATCTTTTTGAAAGAGTATTTGCTTCGTTTGTTCCTTTATCATTGTAAGAAATTGTTTTGAACTAGAGTTTTCTTTGTCAAGCAGGACATTTATATGTTGCAAGCTGGTAGACCCAGACCGCTACTCATTTTTTCATATCACGTCTCAGTTTCCTCATCTGGTTTCTAGCTATGCTGTAGTGTCCATGCTTTCTTGAGTTCCAATTGTAGGTTTTGTAAAGAGTCTCGTTTCGAGTCTGATGAGAAGTTTGGAAAAAGATGTCTCAATCATGTAATGTTAATTACACTACTTTCTTTGTTTATAAAGTTTTGTTAATGCTAACCAAAGAAGATGCTAATCAACTTTATGTTGTTCCTAATTATTTACCTTATCTGATAATTATATCCAGCCAAAGTGACGCATTCTAGGTTAAGGAACTCCACGGAGATTACTGCCATCACCGATCAAAGTTAATACGGAAAGCATTCTAGGTTCCGCAGAAGCATGTTAAATAGAAGTTACGCGATTGTTTTTTCTTCCCCAGCAGATATGGAGAGAGGTTAAGGAACAGATATGGAGAAGTGAGGACCAAAAGAGGGAGAGATGAAATGCCACCGGAAGAAGTCATATTCCTAACAGATCTGACGTGACTGCTCTAACTGGAATAATATACTCACGAAAACCCCTAGCTGCAGCATCAGAATAAAGCAAGCAATGCACGGGATGATAGAGCCAGTAGGCAGAGAGTGGATTGAGCCTAAGGTAAAATTAGTATTTTACTGTGGGTGGAAGAGGGAGGGAGGGAGTCGAGCATAAGCACGGAAAGAGATGATTACTGCGTCCGAGGAGGCTGACCCGAAAGTAGCTCCAAAGGGTAGGGTACTAATTTTATACTCAGGAGGGTTGGAGGCGAAAGGGTAGTCTTTATTCAGCCACAAAAAAAAAAAAGAAAGGGTAGTCTTTTTACACGGGATAAATTAGGGGTGATCGCGGTGCGGGCGGTCCGGTTTTTTGCTAAAACCGCGCATGTGGTTTGACTAAAAACTCAAACCGCAACCGCACCACGCTAGCACAAAAACCGCGTAAACCGCACCACAAAAATGCGGTGTGGTGCGGTGCGGTGCGGTTTGTGCGGTTTGTATGCTTAAGAATAAATATTTTTAGTTGAAGTTAGAAATAAAATTTAAATATACAATAATTAAAAACTTTGCATGTAATGAATTTATATGATATTTATCATTCCAGAGCTACAACAACTACTAAAATAACACAAGCAAAAATGTAAATATGATAATAAATACGAGTACTAACTACTAAGAGACATATTATAATAATATAATCATTTCATACAAATTTGGTATAATAATAATGCGAGATTGATAAAATAATAATTAACTATTATTTGAAGAGATTTAACAAACATATATAATATAATTATAAATAATATATATGTATAATAAATTTTATTTGACAATCACTAATATATATGTATATATAATAATATTGCGTTGCGGTGCGGTTTGGTTTGAACCGCACTACTAATATGTCAAACCGCAATCCACACCGCACCGCGCGGTTTGTGAAAAATTCAAACCGCAACCGCACCATGAAAATTAAAAACCGCGTTTTGTGGTGCGGTTTGGTGCGGTGCGGGCGGTTTATGCGGTGTGGGCGGTTTTTTGATCACTCCTAGGATAAATGTGCTCAGGTATATATACAAAGCAGGATTGCAGGGACAGGGTAGTCTTCTTACATAGAATAAATCTGCTCAGGATAAATAAATTGTTCTCGCATAATAATAGATACGATCAGGAACGAAAACGCGGCACACACTTTAATACTCCTGTAAAGCATAGTTCAACTTAACTTTAAGATTTTTTTATATATAAATATTGAACATTTTTTTGTCAGTGTCTACATACTCGTGGATGAGTTGTATATATCATAGATACAATAAGCCGCAACAGAGATTTCTTTCCGCCATCAAAGTTTATCATATAACCGAAAGATACGCAAGATATCTCCGGATATTTAGATAATAAGACTTTAAAGTCTGAATAAGATTACCCATGAAGTCTCTATCCAAGATCCTGAAAATCAAAACAATTAAGAGAAACATAAGAATAATAATTTAAGTAAAAAAAAGTATATTTTATGTGAAAAATTTATGTCTTTACAAAAAAACATAATATATTATTTAACAATAAGAACATTACAACTTATAAAGAATGTTAAACAATTATGTAAATTTATAATGTTCAACCAAAGCGATAACTTTAGTTAGATACACAAATACTAAAATAATCATAAATCATATTAATTTTTTCTTGCTAGAACAAATAACATTAACAAAGGATTTTATATTTTTTGTCAGAAAAATAAACAAAAGAATTAATCATACTCTTTATGAAAAAATATATGATATAAAAATATGTTACTAATTTTTATCCTCTAAATTACTGACATTAATATATATATATATATATATATATATATATATATATATATATATTAAAATAAATATTCCATAAAAAATAGATATAAGCTCA
Source organism: Daucus carota subsp. sativus (assembly GCF_001625215.2). Classification (NCBI taxonomy): domain Eukaryota; kingdom Viridiplantae; phylum Streptophyta; class Magnoliopsida; order Apiales; family Apiaceae; genus Daucus; species Daucus carota. The sequence goes on along the minus strand of NC_030381.2, from coordinate 55,877,652 downwards.
CTTATTATATTTATGAAATTTTTTGATATGTATATGTATATACAAAAATTAAGTTAGAGCCAACAAGCGGTAAGTACAATGTAATACAATGAATAATACTATAAATAATTTTCAATAAAATAAACATTAAATTTATATTCACAAAAAATCTTAAAAATAAGTTATCGAACTATATTTTGTATAAGCATTAAAGTGCGTGTCGAGCAGTGAAAGTGATAAAAAAAATGTATGGAATTAAATCGGAGGGAATTCAACCCTGCCATACTCAATTACTCATCTCTCTGTAGAGATAAGAAAACGAACAATGGCATGGAGGCGCATACCAAAATTTACCATATGTCGACATCTTTATTCGCTGAAATTAGATCCTGTACAGGTAAACTGTATCTAAGTAGCTCCAGCCTCCCCAATCTGGGTGGAACTATACCTTTAAAATTACCAACAGCCAAGTCAAGGCACTTGAGATTAGTGAGATTCCCAAACTCTGCTGGGATTTCACCTTTAGGATCGTTCTATCCAAGGAAAATACTCTCCACTGAAGAAAGTTGCCCTTGCTCTGGAGGTATATTGCCAGAGGTCTTATTACCTGAAAAACCAAGAAACTTCAGTTTACCCATATTGAAAGAATCTGGAATAGAACCTTCCAAAAATTTCCTTTGTTGGAAAAGGAAATTGAGGGGAATGTGCAAGAAATATCTGAATTATATCTAGTTCTGAAGCTGACGTCTCAGAGATAACAAGTAGCTGCAGCCAACCAAGACAAACAAAAGAGGAACAAGAGAAAAACTCGGAAAAGGGGGCACCCTGAAGAAGATAGGAAATGAATAATAAGCATAAAGCAAATACTACAAACAGTAAAAGTATCGTACCTATCAAACACAAGAATCTAAATTTAAAGGTAAAGTACAACAATCTTAAGAACTCACCAGATCATATCCACTATGGCAATATATCAGAAGGGCCAACTGAACTTGAAAAACAATTTGCACACCCCGATCAGTGCAGCTGTTTTAGACTTCAAACCACCATCAGCGCTCTATCATTTGGTTACTCAATTTTTTTATGAAACGATTATGTATTAGTGAAGTGGGATTGCCTAGTATTACTCACCTCCATAAAGTAAAACATCCCAAATTCGAAGAGCCAAAGGGAATGGGAAAGATTACGAGAATACAGTAATAAACCACTGGCTTGCGTACACACTAGGGTTTATCAATTCCTGAGTAAAATGTTCTCCTAATTTTGGCATTTGCTGATGTACTAGTTCTTCAAATTGACGAAGGTATTGTTGCACAAAAGGCAATCCTGGCTACCCCAAAACCAGAAAACAAGAGTAATTTAGAAATTGAAATGGGAAATACAGTGGTAATTAATGATAATTAGAAGACTTGTTTTAGACAAGATATGTATTAAAAAAGAGGGAGAAACTAAGCAACCATAACATACAAATATCATCTGTTACGAGTTTCTCAAGATAAGCACACCTGTTGTAGCTTCCTAAGATCACTATCACATTGCTGTATGGCCAATTATCTATTAAGCAAAAGCATATATGGAACACCCTGGCTTGCGAAATACTAAAACTCCATTGACGTATACTAAAGAACACAATGAAGCGAAGCAAATTGATATTGCAACATATGAATTCTCATAATCTATAAATTTTGAGTCTGGTATATAATAAAGGGACATGGTCACATGCTATTTGCAACTGATGGACAAAGTAAATGAGACCAGCTCCCAAACTTGTGGATCAAATCACAGAATATAGAAACATCAAATATTCAAATCAATGTGTTCTGGAGCTGAAAGAATTACCAAATACAACCCTTCCATAGACGCATGAACAGGTCCTTTCAATAATGCAACCATAAGCCAGAATGCACCTTCGTCTCACATATAAAGAAGCAACAGACCAGCTAAGAAAAACCCATTCCCTATAACAAATAGAAGTTAGATGGTACCCTTCTTACTTTAGTGAGCAAAAAAGTCTCAAGTGCATTGTGGGGGGGGGGGGGGGGGGGGGGGGGGGGGGGTATGTATACACATCGAAAGCTTGTAAAGAGGGAGATAGGTTAGCAATAGCCAGGTTGGATATTAATGCATAATTTCACAGCAAAATACCCGGACAATTACTGAATCACTCTCAGCTGTCATTCTCAAAGGCTGGCCTGCTTAAAACATCATCAGACTTTATAGGTTAGCAATAGGCAGGTGCATACAATTTCACAGCATAATACTCGGACAATTACAGAATCACTCTCAGCTGTCATTCTCAAGGACTGACATGCTTATAACATCATCAGACTTTATTTCCAGCCACAAAAAACAAAACTTATCTACTTTCACTAATGGCACTGCTCTCAACTCTTCGTCACTCACAAACCTTTTTTTCCATACCACTACTTGATACGTAACCCAAAACCTCCAAAACAATTACAAAACAACAAATCACTAGACATAGTAGCTCATTTGCCAATGCTTATTTAAAATCACAATCTCTGAAATAATTATCAAAAGCATAATCACCACTCACAATACATATATTCTAATAAAATCTGAATTTCTATACACACTACACAACACAATCACATAACCTAATGATTCTCTCCGACCTAAAAGCTAAACACCCAAAGTAATCAGATCTATATAATATTGTTATATAGCAGTACTACGCAATCTCATTGAATTAACGAAAAATTAGGCAAAAAAATCTAACCAATGCAATATGATATAAGACAAGTGCTACACTCCATCAAATTGAAACAAAATATAATAATTAAATGATTGAATAGATTGATTTAGCAGCAGCATCAAATAAACAAGACTTCACTTTATCTCCTAACAAAATTTCATCGAACCATTATAATCTATAAACATGTTCGAACACCGCTGATCTTCAAACTTAAAGTTTAGAGCATAGTCGTCGGACATGAGGAACTCAGGAAATAAGGAATGCCCAGATACAGTCCACCCATCACTCTCATTGACGAACTCAGGTACAATAAAGGAATCCCTACGATCTATGCCTTCGACTATGCTTTCAAAAAACGAGTGCAACGTCACAGCATCAACTGGGTTCCCCTTCCAAGTGACTTCCGCTACTCTAATATTGAGTAAACCTTCTAAAGTAACCAAGACAAATAATCTATCACTGGAGAATGAATTTAACAGATCAGCCCAAATGATATTAGAGCAGCTATTCCTCAAGCATCTGTTAAGAAATTGGAATTGACACACATTATCTTTATATGAACATGAAAAAGATAATTGAAATTTATATTTTAATCTTTATAAAACATTGAAATAGTTCATAAAAAACACATACTCAATCTGATCAATACCAACACCACACATAGCATTAGAAATTGCCCAAGCCGCCTCCTTTCTTACATCATTCAAATTGCAATTGAGCATAATTTTGACAAGGGGGTCAATTAACTTGCCTTCTGGGACACCATCAATTATAGCCTAGAAAAGGATTTATGGATATTAGATATTTACACCCATATCTAAAATGATACTAGAAGCGTAAATGGGACGATAAGTGGGTGAGCTAGAATTTTAAAGATACTTGGTAAAAAAAGTGAATTCATGATATAGTGTAAACTTCAATGGAGTAAATTAATCAATTCCAAACTCACCCGTATATGTTTTTCTTTTCTTGCGGTAATGTTTGAGAGTATCCAACAAGTTTGTTTCACAATGTACAAATCATCTTCCTCTAACAAGACTAACAAGATGAGCAGTGCACCGTCCTCCTTGATTATAATCTAGAAAAAATGAAACATAATAAATAAATTTGAGAAGATCAAATATGAAAAACTCGATCGACAAACATGTGCTATGAGGTATCGGGCTAGTAATCAGACAGTGTCTAAATAATCTAAATATAAAAGAAAAAGTAAGTTAAACTCTATTGTAATCACTTATGTGAAAATGTTATCTAATTTCATGGTCATCCTTCCACGATCATATCATATCATAGAAACAACAACGTAATTTCGAGAAAATAAAATACTATTACAAAATACAGTTCTCTCCAAAAGATAGTAGCTTATTCACCAATGCATCTATTCAGAATCACAATTTCAAAATAAATACGAAAACAGTCACCACTTGCAATACATATATTCTATTAAAGTCAAACTTTTGTACACAAATAAAATCAAATCTTTCTACACAACACGATCACGTAATCTAACTTACACGATTCTCCCCAACACAAAAGCTAAAGACACATACTCCCTCCGTCCCCTTGAATAATATACATATGAAATGGGCACCGAGACTAAGAAAAGTGTATAAAGTAGTATGAAATAATGGGAAAGAGAAAGAAAAGTGTGTATAGTGGTGGGACCCATTAATTTTTAATATATAAAAGAGTAATAGGGGAGTAAAAAGTAGTGTGAAAAGGAAAGAAAAGTGAGAAAGTGGTGGGACCCATTAACTAATTTAGGAAAGTTTTGAAATGTATAGAATTGAGTGGGACATCCCAGAAAGGAAAGTGTATAGAATTAAATGGGACGGAGGGAGTAGTATTTTCAATGTTGCCTTATAAATTCATGAAAACGGTATAATTAAAATATGTGGATTTTTTAGTAGCGCAACTTATGAAAGAGTTATTTCTAATTTTATGTTATTCAACTTGATTAATGAAATGTAACACCATACCAACGAATGCCAACACGATATTGATATAAGAATACATATAAATGGAGCTCCTAATATGTGTCTTTGACTTGAAACTTTTAATGACACCACCATACCTCAATAACATCATCACTACCCCATTTCACAACACTTCCCATTGCATGAAGTGCCGAGAGGATCATAACACGTTCTTCATCACTGAAACATCAACATTAAGAAATAGTTGACATCCAACCTATCCACATAAAACTGTAAAGTGACATGAATAATTTACTTACTTCATGACATCAACAAGACGAGTTATGAGACATTCAAGGTATTTATCTTCAACTATCATCTCTCCCCTTCCGTCGCACAAAAATGCAAGTCCCCAACTTCCAGATGTCAGTAACATCAATATATTAGACTCAATAAGCTTCATCAAAGCCGGAAGGGCCAACTTCAACTGAAAATGTATTATAAATAGTTATAACAAAATGGACATGAATGTAAAGTTAGATACAAGGATTGACAGACATGCATAAAAAATTAGATACAAGGAATGACCAACATACAGACATACAACCTTTTCAGGAGAAATTTTTGGATGTTTCTCACAAGCAACTAGCAAAGTCTCAGAGGCGGCATGTAACACATTAAAACTAGTAGAATCCTCAATAATCAAAGATGCCACTGGGGATAAAATTTCTTCAACTTCATATTTTGAAATTACAGGAACAAGAGAGCGCAATAACCAAAGAGCCTACATGATAAACAAAATCTCTAAATAAATGTTTTGTGGCTCCAACATATTGACATTGACAGAATAAATAGAAAATATTGTTTCTACTTAAAAGATTACCTTCACCTGCACCAAATAAACTCCAAAGCATATAAGTCTCGAAACAATTGGAATTATACGTTCTATTATAACAGCAAGATCCTTAACATCCTTTCTGCAGAGGAAAAAGGTAACTACTGGTTCAAAGATGGTGGCAGCGTGTACCTGTCGAGGCATACAAAGATGTTACACAGGTTACGTAGAAATGAAACAAAATAACAACATTCGAAATAAACACAACGCATTAACACAACAAACCTGGAGGTTTGAATATTGTTCACACTTAAGCAACTCAACAAGGAGTTCAAGAAACTCCACATCAAGAAAAAGAGCCAGTCTCGGATCTGTTTGTGAAAAAAAATCAAGTGAAAAAAATCTATTTGCAATGTACTGCCAACCAACACATAAAAAAGTAAAAATTCTTATACCTTCTGTAATCATTTTTCTTAACTCGTCAGTGCACTTTTCAATCTTCTCCATCTGGCCATTATGGAATCCATCCTTGATTTCACGAATTAAGTGAATGAATGTGTGTCTCTACAATATCAATATTAGCCTTGAGATCAAATAAAATAAGGGGGATTTGTTATAAAAAAAAAAAAGAGCCAAAAACTATAAACATAACATGTTATTTATTTTCAAATTTCCTATCTTTGGTTGGTGAATCCAGAGGGAAGTTGCGTGAAGTAAAATCTACCTCTATCGGCTTGGGAATCATTAACTAAGGTAGTAGATGGGAGCCTTCAAACAGGGCAAAAATGATAACTTAAGTTAAATTGCATATGCATGGGGCGCCAGTGGCGGAACCAGAGGGGGGCTAGGGGATGCTAGAGCCCCCCCCTAACCTGGAAAAAACAGTGTATATTTTTTTCCAGCCCCCGCTGAATTAGTGGTGTCAATATAATTTTTTTTAGCCCCGCTGAATTATAAATATTATAGAGAGGGACTTATTGTAAAAAAAAAAAGAGAGAAGGCACTTAGTCTAAAGAGAGTCTAATTAACATATATATTCAAACACATGCATTCAGAGCAACTCCAACAAACTCCTTAACTTTTCTCTAAAAATAATATAAACAATCAACTCTTCACCATTTAGGAAGTAAAATTACACGATATCTCCAACAATATTCCCTACATACGCTCCCTATCTATATCTGTTATTAAAATATGTATACCTACAAACTGTATCATGCATGTTGAGTACTTTGTACATGAGAAAAATAATAAAAAATATAGTTAAGAGGGAGAGTGTGCTCCTCATTGTTGAGGAAGCAAACAGAGCTCCTAAGTTTTTGAAGGGGTGCTAGGAGCTTGTTGGAGTTCATTTCATCTCTATATTCTTCAAATTTTGGCTAAAGAGACCATATGAAAAAGCTTTTGGACATGCTTTCATAAGTCATATGCACACATTGACTTATTTGAAGGAAACCGTTTTACGAAGGAAACATACATAGGGAGACATAGAGCTATGGTAACCGTTTCCTAAGAGATGGATAACCGTTTTACAGAAGGAAACATAGAGCTACCATTTTGTATTGGCTCTTTGGTTCCTAGGAATTAATTTTTCAAGTTTCAATAACTCAAAACTGGTCTGCCTTTACACAATTTTATCCAAAGGATTTCTCTTTACTAGACATGGAGTTGTTATCAAATCAGTTAGGCAATTTTATCTGTGATGTGAGAACAGATGAAGATTAATCTGGACTTCAAAGTATAGGAAATCTTTCTGTCATGATGGTTAAGACACGCAGACAGACACACAGCTTATCCCTTAGTTTATCTTCTGGTTGAGTTCAGCCCCCCTAACACTTAATCCTGGTTCCGCCACTGTGGGGCGCAAACAAGGATGAATAAAACAAATGTGATGTTTGCAGTTGGAGCCTTGAGTGGGCTGAAATTACAACCCTACACCTATCATGGTCTTTTCAAAATAGTTGTGATATAGCAAAGCTTTTCCTCGCCCTCCCCGCCTAATATCCAAAATGAGTATATCCAATGAATCGATGTTAAACAACAAGCTAATCTCTCTCTTCTCGCTCTAACAACTAAGAGGCAAAGAAAAAGAGTCAATTAAAACATTAATTCAAAAACCTAACCTTTCTTTTGACAGAGAATTCAAGTAATTGGGCGATGGCAGGGGGATCATCAGAGGATTTCGGAATATAATTTCGGAGAATATCAGGCCGATTCCTTGTTATCCTCATAGATGAATATGATTCCTTTTCTTCCATTCCATCGTCCCACCAAATCGAGGATCAGGGTAGGATTAAAGGTAGAGCTGTAAACAAACTGCACTGTTTTAGTAATACAGAGTTATAAGTTTGTAAATAATAATGTGTATTATTATTATGTATGTGTCTTGATTAGGAGATGGGGGATGCTGGGGAGAATCAGAGGATGCTGGAAACAAAACGAACCCTGAATAAAATTAAGTTGTAACTTGTAGTTATACCTACGTATATCACAGAGAAGAACAACTTACATACTCAATAAACCCTAAAACAAGGAGAGAAGAAGGCCTGGGTCTGCGTTGAGAATGATCAGTCGGTGAGTTTTTGTTTGCGTTAAAAATTTTGTCCAAGTCGTTTATGCTTCTAACTAAAAACAAAATATATATATCGCTGAGCGGCGTCGGCTATGGCTAATCGTAAGACATTTTGCTTTGGCTATAATTTAAAAATAGTATGTTATTAATATTTTGGATTGTTAAAATAGAATATATTAGTTTAATAGGATAATAAATGATGTGCAATTTTACTACAGATTTCTTACAAATATGTAGAGGTTCGACAAATTTAGTCATCCATAGAAGGTTGGTTAAAATTATAAACAACACTGAGTATGGTTCGAGTTGAGTTTTTCGAGATGGAGGAAGGATGATTTAACAGAGATTTGGGCGGCTCGAAGTAGGGGGTTGGAGCGTTGCCGGAATAGCGGCCGCTCCTCCGCGTTTTGAAGCTGAGTCGAGGTAGAGAAAGAAGTATGAAAAGTGTTGAAGGATGTTGAAGCAACGACCAAGATGGGGCTGGTGAGGATGGAGGTAGAAATTGTGTTCGGAGACGGATGTAAAGAAAGGCTTTCCTGAGACGGATGTAAAGAAGGGCTTTCCTGGGCTTAAGCCCGGGGAAGTTTTTCTTAAAAAAGTTTAGTAGTTATATATATTATGTGATTTGTGTGTTAAGTAAGCCCAAACCCACTATCAACTAAGTCCAAAATCAATATAATCAAGTAGATCCAGAAAATAGAATAGAGAATGCTGATTAACTGGGTGCAGTTTTCATTTTTTTCCGATTCCTAGCATGAATGAAAGTAGATTTTTCTTCGTTATTCACTTGTCAAGCCCACCCCAACCCAAATTTCTGGTTCCGTCCCTGATTGTGTTGTTCAGTGGCGGTGCCACACTGGGGCCTGGGGGACACGTGCCCCCACAGGTTTCCCTTTGTGGGCCCCACATATTAGTAATACTTGTATGTTTTGTTATTTGTGTCCCGGATAAATTATTAAATCTCTCCATGAAATCATCTCAGTTTTGGTCTATTTCAGTTCTAGCAGTAGTTTCAGCATAACCATGCTTCTCTAGGATTTGTATGTCTAAATCAGTTGTGGTCGCAAGTTGGTTTTTAAATAAGATTTGAAGGGTAGGATGTTTCTGTTTGTTCCAATTTGTAGTAGTTGCTATTCGAATTTGTAAAATTAATTAAATAACATATTTTGAGAATAATCGAAAAATTAAAAGTGCCCCCCTTGAATATTTTTTCTGGCTCCGCCACTGGTGTTGTTAAAGAAATAATGGAGATGATGATTATGGAATGGGCGGGGCGGCATAGAGGTGGTGGTGGTTATGGAGGACGCGATGAGGAAGGTGGTGGTAGTGGCGGATGTGGAGGTGGGAATGTGGTTGTTTAAGAATTTTGTGGTATTTGCTTTAGAATTTAGTGATATTCCGGCTTGGTTTTTAGTTTGTAGAATAAGAAGGTTTCTGTTGGAGTAAGACTATATATATACACACACACATTAAAATATATTTATTTATTTAAAAATATATTTATATCGTATACATTCGTGTATTTTCACATATATAAAATGAAAAATTATATCCAACACTAAATTTATCGTGTATTTTGATTTTCGTACATTTTTATGTGTTTATCAAAAAATAAAATACATTAGTTTTTCGTGTTATGTTCGTATCGTGTTTTCGTGTGATGTACTGAGTTGTCCCGTCTATTTTAAACCAACACATCAGCTTTGAAACAATTTTCAAACGTTGAAAAAACAACTTCAAAATGTGTTCCAAGAGAGGGATAAAATATTATTGCAACACTGTGCGAAAATGACTTCTACTATGAGCAACATTGCGAGTCGAACGTTTCCGGGGTGCCTGTATCAATCTTACAAAGGATTAAATAAATAATTTATGATTCAAAATTGTTAATGTAACATGTTAGGAAAAATACTAAATATCCAAAAAAATATTTCCAGATCTATGTGACAACGTGCGAGCGGTTCAATTTACAGTAATAATAATGAGATTTCCTGTATGCATATTAACCACCTAACAAAAATAATTATGTGTTTGATGCGTTATTTGACAAAAAAATATATTGTTAGCAGGATTTGGGATACTTAATACTACTCATAAATTAGAAATAAAACTAGCAATTTACCCGTGCTAGGTACCGAACAGTTATTTTTAAATAAAAGTAATTTTGTTAATATATAAATTCAAGTATAGATTTTTTTGTCATAAAATTCAAATATAGATGACATCATGTATACAACTTTGTTACACATATATAGGTATACATTTTCCAAAAAATAATATTATTTTATGAATTATCTGATTTAATCAACTATAAATACTCCTCTTATAATATTAAATGAAATATAGAGTAAATCATATTTCTTTTCAATCAAATATTACAAAAATATCGACTATCGGTTCGTGTATCACCAAACACAATCCATGCTCCTAATTTCGAAATTCAAAATTTGAACAAAATCTAATTTCATCCTGATTTCTAAATTTACAACTATGTCGATTTTGTATTAGTTTGCTTTTGGATCCTCATTTGAGTGGAAAATAAAGATCCCTCCAAGAATTTGCGAAAATCCTCAATATTTTAAAATTACTTAAAATATATAAGAATATATTTTGAAATTAATTATTTAATCACTCGATACAAATCAATATTTAATAATAATTTATTAAAAAATAAATATAAAATCATTATTATTAAATCATATTGCAATATGAAATAATAAAATCTAAGAAACGAATAATAAAAATACATTTGATATTATATATAATAATTTATGTATTTATTTTTTATAGTATTCATGGTGCTTGGGGAGGCAGATAAAGAATGGAACGAGAGCGGGACGACGAATTTTAGTATCACCTCTTTTAATAAATTATATTAAAGTAAATATGAAACATTGTTATTATTTAATTATATAATTATATAAAGTTCTAATTAGATAATAATTTAGAGATGATCTCTGATTGTTCCTAAAATAATTTTTATTTTCTGATTGGTTGACTGGTGTGGTAAGAGAATGGAACGAGAGCGGGACAACGAATTTCAGTATCACCTCTTTTATTTGATTTAGGAACAAAACCGTATTCTAATTATAAAACTCACTTATATATTATTATTAACAAACTCTTATTTTATTTGATTTAGAACGTAAAAGAAATATTATATATAAAATCTACTTCTATTTAGTTTTAAAACTTAAGAAGAATAGAACAAAACCTAATCTTGTGTAATCTTGTTTAATTTAAAACATGAAAATATATATTCCATTTATGTAAATATATATATAATTATTTATTTATATTTTGAAATCATATTTTTTTTTTTAGTATTATAACTGTTCATATTTATTGATCTGAAATCATCTTTTAACTGGGCACGGGCCTCCTGACCAAAAAGGGGAATTGACCAGTGTGTTCGCTTTGGGAAGGAGCCATCCACAAACAGCAAAATTAGGGCACAAGCGGGACGTTCTTTCTCGCCCAGTGATAATGGTATGTTATAATCCTCAACTCCTATTTGATGTCTCTGATTAATTGACTTAGATTGCTATCTCTATTTTGTTTTAATTGTTTATATTGTATTTCATTATATTATAGATATACACCATCGATGAACATGAGGCCCCTTAATCTAAGCCACTGATTAGATTTATAAGCTTGTTATATTGTATTTCATTAGGTTATATAGATATACACCATCAAAGAACATGAGATCCCCTATTGTTAGCTACTGATAAGATTCAAAAGCTAATGGTTAACGTTAAACCAACCTATGCACTTGTTTTTTATCTTCTACTCAAAAAATATCAAGTATTTATATGAAAAATATAATTAGGGTCTGTTTGGTTCAAGTGGAATCAGTTGTGTAGTGACCACACTGTATTATTTATGTAGTTTTTCATCTAAAGCTGATGTATGTATCATATATCAGGAATTGGCAGAGGTGTACAGGGTACAATATCAAGGCCGTGATGATATCTTGCGAGGTATAATTGTGTGCAAGGATAGTGAAACTGGTTACCAATGCTTATTCAAGGATCAAGGCCTAGAAGATGAAGTCATCAACAACACACTGCTCATGTTAAATAATGACGACAATAACCCAGACTGTGCGCATCTTTGCCTCCAACAAAGGAGTAAGCAGACTTCACATGTACCAATTAAATCTTTGGATCATATAATACCGAATAGTTGTATTACATCATCAATTCGTGCCAAAGATGGATTTTTAGTCGGTTTTTATCTGTTTGATTTCACGTATGAGAAGTTGACTTTTGAATATCCGTATCACGATCCCGAGAAGTTTTCTGTCCCTCTCAGAAAAAGCTTTGTGTCAGAAGATGGATTTAGACATTTTAACATTCTGTATGCAATATTTAATAATGCGGTGGAAGCATGTTTGAAGGTTACGTTAACCAATTGTGTTAATCCATTTGTTCTTTGCGGAGTTATAGCTGCTAGGACAAGCGCGATTGAACGTCCTGCTTATTCAAGTATCATCTTCAATGAAGAGTGTGGAATTTTCATAGAGTTGGGGAGCGGCGGTGACATAGTAATTCCTTTGCTGAGAGATATTGTAGCTGTGCCATTGGGACATCAGCTAATTCTAGAAATCAACCTGAGTGGAAAAGATAATGATGGCAAAAAAGATTCTGATAAGATGGTTGAAGACTATCTAGTTTTCGATGCTATTGATGATGGGAAAAGTACCAAATCTATTAGCGGCAGCAAAGGTGAGCTCAGAGTGGAAGTCAGTTGGAGATCTAGGGAGAAATCCCATTGAAGCTGAAGCGCAAGTATGGGGATGTACTATATTTATTAGCCAATGTTTGTTATATCAGCCTTGTCTGACTGGGCATAAATGCTTTTGAGTTGGGCTATTTAATTTGAAGTACATTTAGAAGATACAATTGTATTCTGTGCAATCTATTTCACTTGAAATGTAGTAAATTTTTACATCAAGTTTCTTGTTTCATGTTCCAGCACCCTTTATCATCATAAGATTTTTTTTTTTTTTTTTGTTTTTACATCAAGTTTCCTGTTCCAGCACCCTTTATCATCAGAAGGATTTTTTTTTTTGAAATAGAATTTGCTTCGTTTGTTCCTTTATCATTGTAAGAATTTTTTTGGAACTAGAGTTGTCATTGTTAAACAGGATATTGATATGTTGCAAGCTGGATCACGCAGACTGCTACTCATTTGTTCATATCATGTCTGAGTTTCCCATTATTATCATCAGGGTTCTAGCTATGCTGTAGTATCCCTACTTTCTTCAGTTCCAATTGAAGGTTTTGTGATTATGAGTATTATGAAAAAAAATTGGAAGAGCAAGTTTTTTTGTAGTGTCATACTATCTGGTTTAGATATCTGTGTTTCTGACAGGCTCTGTCGTCAGGATTTTCGTCTGTAATGAGATGTTGATATCGCTGCTAATCTTTTCAAATCCGATCAATGAATTTTATGATTATTAATTACTTCTTAACCTCAGAGCATCATTTTTATGATTAGTAATTACTCCTTAACCTCAGAGCATCATGTTATCATGTAAATCAATATTGTCCGTTGTCAGATAGTGTAAGCGGAGTGAGTGAGAAGGTAGTCTTACCCCTACGATATAGAGACCCTAACATTATGCATTTGCCTCTTTTTGCTGTCAACAGATGCATCTCTACAATTTCTCTCTGGAACTGAAACTGCATCAGTCCCTTGTCTCTGTCTGATGATATTTTCTCTGTACTTGGAGTTGCATTATGGTTCTATCTGGTATCGAAATACTCTCTTCTCTTTTTCTATTATACTATTTGTGTATCAAATTTATGTTCTTGTCCAAAGTTTGTTAATTATAGTAAATTTCCCCACAGGTGAACATCATTTAAGGAATCAGGTATTATTAAGTGCCTTTTTTGAAGTATAGACACGCTAATTATCAAAAAAGTATGCGTAAAATTGAATTTTAATGCCAGTTTGATAATTGTTCAACAATGCTGTTACTTGCCTTGATATAAACATCCCCTTAATTGTTTGGGAGTGATCATGTTGTAAACTTAAAGAAATCAGATGTGGCTTCTCTAGACAGATAATATTGTGAAATAGTTGCGCTGGTAGCTGCAGGATCAAAATGATGATTTTGATCACCACTGGGTCTAGAGTTAAGAATTTCTTTTCGTAAGAAGCATTAGTAGTGATTTTGCAGCGGTCGATGGGATCCAACTTAGTGGTAGCTCTTTCGACACTGTAGCCTAAACATGTGCAGTTTGATTAATCAAGTTATCATCATAGCAGGAAAATGAGCGATGAAGATCCAACTTCACTATATCAGATTCTGAGAAGACGGGCTATTACAATTAAGTATTAACTGGGAAGAGAACAAGGCAACTGGTTGTGGTGGTCACATGAAACTTGGAGCATGTATTCTCTGGTTTCATTAATTAAGGGAGTGGCAACAGATAAGCGTGCATAAACTACTAAATGAAATTGAATTCAAACCAAAAGAGATGTTTGTATCGACTTAACCATGTACTGCGGACATAACACACGTGATATTAAAAACTTGATAAAGGCAGCATTACAATCCAAACATTATATTGTCTCATATCACACATGACGACAAATATTTCAGTTAAACAGACTAGAAGCTTCCCCAAATCCCAACTGCATGGCCATCGTTGCTCTTAGCCCAAGCTTGTTCAGCTCGGCTCAAATGAAATTTCGAGTCATAACAGTCTTAAGTTTGCCTTTCTTCAGTAGGTTGACAAGATGCTCTAGATTCTTACCTTTGCAGCCTACCAGAGAGGGAATCACCAGCTTCTTAGAGAAAGTGAGCTTTTTCAGGGCGAAATTAGCAAAGGTTCCGGCACCAGGGGTCAAAACCACAACCTTACCAGTTTGACTATAACTTCTAAAGCTAGCAAGCAGAAAATAAAGTTTACAAGAGGGCCAACAGGAAACTTGAGAATCAAGGAGGGACAACTTATCCATCAAGTATAGATTTATCAGAAGATAGCCTTCCCGCTGAATATATCTTCGAACAATCCGCTTTTCGCTGCTTTTGGAATAACACAATGTCAAACTGGCCCTTACTAGGTGTGTCGAAACTTGCAAGTAGCCAACATATATTGTTCAGTACATAGTAAACGGCACCTGCTAAGTGATGAAGAACGCACAATGCTTAGTAAGTAATCTCAAAACAGGTTTCACATAAGAGGATGACACTACTGGACAGTAACAAACAAACAATCATATATTTTCAGCATGCTATTTCCAACTGAAGGACAAAGTAAAGGGACATAATTTTTAAGAATATATAAAAAGATTTGAAACTACTAGGAAATTAGACCAGCTACCAAACTTGTGGATCACATTACAGAACATAGTGTTATTAAAAATTCAAATCAATGTCTTCTGGAGCTGAAAGAATTACCAAATATAACCCTTCCATAGGGGCATGAAGAGCTCCTTTTAGTAATGCAACCATCAGCCAAATGCATTTTCCTCTCACATACAAAGAAGCAACAGACCAGCTAAAAAACCCCATTCCCTATAACAAATAAATTTTAGATGGTACATATTTTCACAAAGGCAAACTAATATGTAATTTAACAAATAACCTGCACATATCCAACATCTGTCATAGACTGAGTTTGCCTTTAACATGTTGTAAAGGGACCTCTGCTAGGACCATGTTTTTGCTGGAAAAAAACATGTGAGGGGAACATGCGAGAAATATTGTGAATTATATCTAGTTCTGAAGCTGACACCTCATCAATAACAAGTTGCTGACACCAACCACGAGACTAAATAGAAACAAGAGAAACACTCAAGATAGGGGGCACTTTGAAGAAAATAGGGAACGAAGAATAAGCATAAAGCAAAAAACTACAAACAGAAATAGTACATTAACTATCAAAAACTTTAATATCCAGGCAACCAGCGGAGATCGGGTGAGCACCAAAGACGATGTATAAAAAAGCAAGATGGTATCAACACCATATACTAAACAGTAAAAAAAAAAACTCGTACATCTGATCAGTTCCATACATAGGTATCCATCCACGTCCAATTAATTATACCAACCAAACAGCCAGAGAGAATTAGTTTTCCATCTAAACACAATTTTAAAGGTAAAGGGACCTCACCTGAAAGTTATCATCAAACCTGATATGATAAAACCAAAATATTAATTCAATTGCTTGTAACAGGTAAGAAGCTAGTCCTTAACTGCCAGACCTAGAGGAAGACATGGACAGGTCTCGTGCTAGGACTCAGCTCTCATGCTACTACTAGTCCAACTTTTAGGATTCTATGGAAACACAAATGCAGAGCATATATGGAACATTCACTGGCTTGCGAAATACTAGAACTCCATTTACGTATACTAAACAACACAAAGAAGCGAAGCAAATTGATATCGCCACATATGAATTCTCATAATCTATAAATTTCGAGTCTGGTATATAATAAAGGGACATGGTCACATGCTATTTGCAACTGATGGACAAAGTGAAGGAACATATGTTTTAATATATATATATATAGGGTCATAGGGAGTTGATCAAATACAAACCAAGCTCAGCCTAAAAACTAAAAAGATCACTAATTATTTGAATATAATCACTAAACAAACTCAACCCCTCACTGCAATCAGTCACCCACCCCCTGCAACTAGCCATCCTGACACTGTAATCACCACCTGCCACCCACCGCCGCCCCAACCCCAACCCCACCCCTCTTATTTTCTCCCGCTGCTTCTTCTAATTTTCTTTCTCCAAAATCTCAGAACCACAAACTCTTAACTACTGAATGGAAAAGTCATGATCGTCAGGATAACGGCTAGATTAGCCGTCCAATTTGCCGGAGCTCCGCCTCGAGATTTGCATCTGACATATATATGCTGATAATCAGTATAAATGAGGTGCCGTGATGGTGATTGAGATGGTGATGATGCTGTGGTGTTAAGATGATGGTGGCAAAAACTGAGGCGATAAGATTCTGGTAGCATAGGTGTGGTAGCTTGTAATGTTAATGATATATACAATGATATATTGATAGGTTTTAGTGATCAATGTCGTATAAATTGGTGATTTTTGCAGCATATATTAGTGATGTTTGCGATATGATATAGTGATTGGTGGCTGAATCTGGGAATTATATCTCAGAGTTAATGGTGGTAATCGAAAATCAGCTGGGTGGAGATAGAGCAATATTCAGTGATTACAGAGGAAATGTGTCCGGTAACTCTAACGTATGTATATGTTGTATGTATATGTTTATTAATTGTATTTGAACCTGCTCTGCTGGGCCTTTGCATGTTTTATGTTATTTACTGATAAATAGTTTTATTAGAGTTCAAAGCACAACACACTGTTGCCTTGTCACTTAAAATAAAAAAGGATTAAAATGTCTTACAGAGTTGAACTTAACAAAAGGAATTCTATATTTTTTCAATTGGAGGTTAAGTTGATAGAGAGATTCCTTCAGCGTTGTAGATTGATGTGTTGCTGTGACAAACAAAATTATGTTATATTACTAATAATAAACAAAATTTATACTGCCTCTGTCCCAGTCAATTTTATACCGCTTTCTTTTTGCGATGTCCCATCATTTCTATACATTCCAAGAATAGTAACTTTTGATAATATAAAACACTATTACGTCTACTACTTTTTTCCGCTATCTTCCTCTTATAATAATATAAACACTATTAAACCCACTAATTTCCCCCACAATCTCAAATCTATAATTAAATATAAATGGGTCCACCACTTTACTCATTTATTCTCTAACTTTACTCATTTTTTACATATTTTCTTGGTCTCCGTGTACAAATCATTTGTATATAAATGACCGGGACGGAGGGAGTATAATTTTTATGAATTCTATTCATTAAAATTTTTAAATTCATTTTTGTAGAATAGACTATGATATGTGAATGTGAATATTATTAAATATTAAAATGTATGACTTATTAAAATTACATATTATCTTTCAACTACAGATATAATATAACTTTTAGAAATAAAACTATTCGATATAAAACTACTTAAATATTAATGTAATTATGAGCAAGAGTAGATATATAAATGAGAAACTGTTAGGAAATGAGACCATCTCTCAAGCTTGTGGATCAAATTACAGAATATAGTAACATCAAATATTCAAATCAATGTGTTCTGGAGCTGAAATAATTACCAAAATACAACCTTTTCATAGGGGCATGAACAACTCCTTTGAGTAATGCAACCATCAGCCAAAATACATCTTCTTCTCACATATATGGAAGTAACAAACCAGCTAAGAAAACCCCATTCCCTATAACAAATAAAATTTGAGACAGTACACATTTTAGTTTAGCAAGCAAAAATAGAATTACACAGCATAGTACTCGGAAATTACCTAATCACTATCAGCTGTCATTCTCATAAGCTGACCTGCTTATAACATCATCAGACAATCGGACTTAAGACTATGATTTTATAAATAAAGCAACTTCATCTCCATTTTTCACCTTTTCTACTCTATATCTTTATACCATTACTTCATTTTATAAATAAAGCAATTTTTGCTTTATCTTCAAGTTCAACTTCATATATATAGTAGGATAGTGCATGACTTTATATATAGAGATAGAGTAATGGATGATTGGAAATTGATTACTCTATTTATAAAGTTAAAAGTGAAGAAATATGAAGTTTAGAGTGATGGTTGGAGATGCCCTAATTTCCGCCTACATAAATCCAAACCTATCTACTTACACTAATGGCATTGGTCTCAACTCTTCGTCATTCAGAAACCTTTTTTTCATACCACTACTTGATACGTGACCCAAAACCTCCACAACAATTACAAACAACTTACTAGACATAGTCACAATCGCTGAAATCAATATCCTTTATTAATAAGCGAAACTACTTTTCGGTGGAACATCGGTACCAAAAGTATCAAAATTTGGTCACTTTCATATTGATTAGGATTTTATAGTCATTGTTATATTATTATTAAAAGACTTTTATATTCAATAGAATTTTATTATTGAAGACTTCAATATTCATTAGGATAGTGAAAGACTTCTATATTGATTAGAATTTTATTATTAAAAAGTTTAATATTGATTAGGACAATGTAATATAAATATTTTATTTAATAACAACAATCATTATAGAATTATGAAAAGATTTTTATATTATTAGGATTTTATACTTATTATTATACATTTTTAGGATTTTATAATTATTATTATACAATTATGAAAAGACTTCTATATTGATTCGGATTTTATTAATAAAAATTTCAATATTGGTTAAAATTATTATACTACTATAAAAACACTTCTATGGTGTTTAGGATTTTGTAATCTAACATTTATTTAATTCGCACAGTTAAATCACTAACAATTTAACTTATGAAACAGTTCTATAAAATTCATATAAAAAATTGGCTATCATCATATTAATTTTTATTTAACAATTATTACTATTATAAAAAAATTCAATAATTGACAGGATTTTGTATTATAACAATATTTTACTAATAAAAATATGTTACCGACAAAATTATTTGTTTTAATTTTTTAAAACTCAAATAATTTAATATACATAACAACTCTATAAATCTTTTATCATGCCTCAGATTTTAAATAAATAAGGAGTTCATTGATATTAATATAATATCCTATCAATAAATAATAATGTCAACGAAATTATTCGTTTTAAATTTTAAAACTCATACAATTTAATTTACGAAATAAATTTATAAAACTTCTATCGTATTTCAGAATCAAAATAAATAAGATTCAATATTGATACCAAAGTACCAAAAAAATTGGTCATATATTTTTTAATAAAAATAATTATTATCATTCAATATTTTTTAGAAGATTGCGATAAAGACGAATAAGACGGTGGTAACACTGACTTGATGGAAACTTAAAAAAAAAATAATAATTTGTTGTCCATATTGCAACATATAATAAAAGAACCAAAACTCTAGACATACGTCAAATATTCGTTTTAATTTTCAAAACTCATACACTTTAATTTACGAAACAAATTTATAAAACTTCTATCGTATTTCAGAACTAAAATAAACAAGATTCAATATTGATACCAATTTAAATAGGTATAATAAAAATATAATAATGTAATTAAAAAAGACATTATTCTTCCAATAAATAACAAATTTTAAAATTTTATTTAAACCGTGCTTGGCACGTGCTATCAACTAGTAATTAACAAAAGCATAATCACCACTTGCAATACATATATTCTACTAAACTCCAAATTTCTATACACACTACACAAAACGATCACATAACCTAACTAATGTGGTTCTCTCCGACCTAAAAGGTAAACACGCAAAGAAATCAGGTCTATATAGTATTGTTATATAGCAGTTATATACAATCTTATTGAATCAACGAAAATTGGGCGAAAAGCTCAATGTTGTTTAACCAATGCAATATGGTATAAGACAAGTGCTACACTCCAACAAATGAAATTATTATCAAACAAATTCTAATCAAATTGAAACAAAATAAAACAAGACTTCACTTTGTCCATTCACAATCTAGAAAAATTTCATCGAACCATTATTATCTAGAGATATGTTCGAACACCGCTGATCTTCAAACATAAAGTGTAGAGTATAGTCGTTGGGCATGAGGAACTCAAGATATGAGGAATGAGTCCACCCATCACTGTTAATGACGACCCTGGGTACAATAAAGGAATCCCTACAATCTATGCCTTCGAGTATGCCTTCAAAAATCGAGTGCAACGTAACACCATCAACTGGATACCCCTTCCAAGTGACTTCCGCTACTCTGATATTGGCTAAACCTTCTAAAGTAACGAAGACCTAAAAGCTAAACACCCAAAGAAATCAGATCTATATAATATTGTTATATAGCAGTACTACGCAATCTTATTGAATTAACAAAAAATTAGGCAAAAAATCTAACCAATGCAATATGATATAAGACAAGTGCTACACTCCATCAAATTGAAACAAATTATAATAATTAAATGATTGAATAGATTGATTTAGCAGCAGCATCAAATAAACAAGACTTCACTTTATCCATTCACAACCTAACAAAATTCCATCGAACCATTATAATCTATAAACATGTTCGAACACCGCTGATCTTCAAACTTAAAGTTTAGAGCATAGTCGTTGGACATGAGGAATTCAGGAATTAAGGAATGCCCAGATACAGTCCACCCATCACTCTCATTGAAGAACTCAGATACAATAAAGGAATCCCTATGATCTATGCCTTCGAGTATGCTTTCAAAAAACGAGTGCAACGTCACAGCATCAACTGGGTTCCCCATCCAAGTGACTTCCGCTACTCTAATATTGAGTAAACCTTCTAAAGTAACCAAGACAAATAATCTATCACTGGAGAATGAATTCAACAGATCAGCCCAAATGATATTAGAGCAGCTATTCCTCAAGCATCTGTTAAGAAATTGGAATTGACACACATTATCTTTATATGAACATGAAAAAGATAATTGAAATTGATATTTTAATCTTTATAAAACATTGAAATAGTTCATAAAAAACACATACTCAATCTGATCAATACCAACACCACACATAGCATTAGAAATTGCCCAAGCCGCCTCCTTTCTTACATCATTCAAATTGCAATTAAGCATAATTTTGACAAGGGGGTCAATTAACTTGCCTTCTGGGACACCATCAATTATAGCCTAGAAAAGCATTTATGGATATTAGATATTAACACCCATATCTAAAATGATACTAGAAGACATAAATGGGACAATAAGTGGGGAAGCTAAAATTTTAAAGATATTTTGGTAAAAAAAGTGAATTCATGATATAATGTAAACTTCAATCAACTTCCATGCAAATAGAATTGTTTGCATCTTCATGGAGTAATCAATTCCAAACTCACCCGTATATGTTTTTCTTTTCTTGCAGTAATGTTTGAAAGTATCCAACAAGTTTGTTTCACAATGTACAAATCATCTTCTTCTAACAAGACTAAAAAGATGAGCAGTGCACCGTCCTCCTTGATTATAATCTAGAAAAAAGAGAACATAATAAATAAATTTGAGAAGATTAAATATAAAAAACTCGATCGATAAACATGTGCTGTGAAGTATCAGGCTAGTAATCAGACAGTGTCTAAATAATCTAAATATAAAAGAAAAAGTAAGTTAAATAAATCTTTTATGTGAAAATTTTATCTAACATGATCATATCATAGAAACAACAATGTAATTTGGAGAAGATAAAATACTATTACAAAATATAGTTCTCTACAAAAGATAGTAGCTTATTCGCCAAAGCTTCTATTCAAAATCACGATTTCAAAATAAATAAAACATAACTCACCACTTGCAATACATATATTCTAACACAATCAAACTTTTGTACACAAATAAAATCAAATCTTTCTACACAACACGATCACGTAATCTAACTTACATGATTCTCCCCAACCTAAAAGCTAAAGACACATAGTACTTTCAATGTTTCCTTATAAATTCATGAAAACGGGTTTTTAAAATATGTTGATTTTTTAGTAGCGCAACTTATCCAAGAGTTATTACTTATTTCTAATTTTATGTTATTTAACTTGATCAATGAAATGTAACACCATACCAACGAATGCCAATACGAATATTGATATATGAACACATATAAATGGAGCTCCTAATATGTGTCTTGACTTGAAACTTATGATTACACCACCATACCTCAATAACGTCATCACTACCCCATTTCACAACACTTCCCATTGCATGAAGTGCCGAGAGGATCATAACACGTTCTTCAGCACTGAACCATCAACATTAGGAATTAGTTGACATCCAATCTATCCACATAAAACTGTAAAGTGACATGACTAATTTACTTACTTCATGAGATCAACAAGACGAGTTATGAGACATTCAAGGTATTTATCTTCAACTATCATCTCTCCCCGTCCATCGCACAAAAATGCAAGTCCCCAACTTCCAGATGTCAGTAACATCAATATATTAGACTCGATAAGCTTCATCAAAGCCGGAAGGGTCAACTTCAACTGAAAATGTATTATAAATAATCATAAGAAAATGGACATGAATGTAAAATTAGATACAAGGATTGACTAACATAAGACAGACATATAACCTTTTCAGGAGAAATATTTGGATGTTCCTCACAAACAACTAGCAAAGTCGCAGAGGCGGCATGTAACACATTAAAACTAGTAGAATCCTCAATAATCAAAGATGTCACTGGGGATAAAATTTCTTCAACTTCATATTTTGAAATTACAGAAACAAGAGTGCGCAATAACCAAAGAGCCTACATGTTAGACAAAATAACAAAATAATTGTTTTGTGGCTCCAACATATTCACATTAACAAAATAAGCAAAAAAAAAAAAAAAACTCTTTCTTCTTAAAAGATTACCTCCACCCGCACCAGATAAACTCCAAAGCATATAAGTCTGACAACAATTGGAATTATATGTTCAATCATAACAACGAGATCCTTAACATCCTTCCTGGTGAGGGAAAAGGTAACTACCGGTTTAAAGATGGTGGCAGCGTGTACCTGTCGAGGAATACAAAGATATTACACATGTTGTGCAGAAATGAAACAAAATAACATTGAAAATAAACACAACCCATTAACACAACAAACCTGGAGGTCTGAATATTGTTCACACTTAAGCAACTCAGCGAGGAGTTGAAGGAAATTCACATCAAGATATTGAGTCAGCCTCGGATCTGTTTGCGAAAAAGAATCAAGTGAAAAAAAAATATATTTCCAATGTATTGTCAACCAACACATGAAAAAGTAGAGATTCTTATACCTTCTCTAATCATTTTTCCCAACTCGTTTGTGCACTTTCCAATCTTCTCCATCTGGCCATTATGGAATCCCTTCTTGATTTTACGAATTAAGTGACGAAATGTGTCTTTCTGCAATATCAATATTAGCCTTGAGAGCAAATAAAATAAGGGGGATTGTGTTATATAGAAAAGAGAGTCCAAAACTATATATAAGTTATAACATAACATTTTATTTATTTTAAAATTCCTTGTCTTTGGTTGATGAATCCAAAAGGGAAGTTGCATGTAGTGGTATCTATCTCTATCAGCTCATGAATCATTAAGTAAGGTAGTAGATGGACCCGTGAGAAAATGATAACTTAAGTTAAATTGCATATGCATAGGGCTCAAACAACTCGAGCTGATAAAAACAAATGTGATGTTTGCAGTTGAAGTCTTAAGTTGGTTCAAATTACAACCCTAAACCTATCATTTTCTTTTCAAAATAGTTGTCATTATAGCAAAGCTTTCCCCCGCGCCGCCTGATCATCCAAAATTAGTATATCCAAATACAATGAATCAATGTTAAACAAGCAACTAATCTCTCTCTAACAACTAAGAGGCAAAGAAAAACAGTCGATTAAAACACTGCTTCAGGATCTACAGTACACTAGGAAAAAACGTTACCTTTCTCTTGACAGAGAATTCAAGTAGTTGGGCGATGGCGGGAGGATCAGCATAGAAATTGGGATTATATCTGTGGAGCATATCAGGCCGATTCCTTGTTATCCTCAGAGATGGATTCCATTCCATCATCCCACCAAATCGAGAGTAAACAAACCGAACTGTTTCGACATACAGAGATTATAAGTTTGTAATTAATTAGAAAGTAGAGCTATAAACAAACCGAACTGTTTAGTGATACAGAGATTATAAGTTAGTAATTAATTATGTAGGTGTCTTGATTAGGAGATGAGGAGGGAGATAGAGATGCTGATGCTGATGCTGATGCTGATGCTGGAGGAGAAGGATTGTACCTTGTCTCTGTGGCGATAATCAGTCTGCGGGAGGAGTCTGGATGGTAAAAACCGTTCGCTGTGACGGAAAGCTTAGGCTACTTTTTATAAATCTATAGACTACCCCAAGTAGAGCGGACAGGATGAGGAAGGTACGACATACGGTAACTCTTTTGTAATTCTATATTCCCAACTCCCAAGCAATGAGTAATTCTAGATAGGACCGTCCATTTCGGTTTGGGCCGGGTCTGCGGTCACCGATAAAAAAATTTACCTAATCGAACTTAGACCCGAATTACTCGGAGCATCATATTTATTATTAAATATTAAATATCTTTTTAAATAATAAATAAATATCATTTTAATTCAAATAAATTAAATAAACTTTTTATATGAGTTGTAGAGATGATATATATTTTTATCATCAATTTTTAAGTAATTTTTTATTATTAATAGTAATTCTTTTACTAATTATATATTATTTTTTTTCATTTTTCATTTATAAGGAATTTTTAATTAACTACATGATAAATTTTCATTTATTTTGGAGTAGAAGACAATACTGTTAAGAAGATTAATGCTTATTTGTATAATTGTTTGTTGTTTGAATTTCACTTTGCCTTTATAAATTATACATCTATTTATAAGTATTTTGTTAATTTAAATTGATAGTAGTTTTATTTTATTTATTTATTAAATAATTATAAATTATATTTTAAAAAATAATGATGTAATTTTTACGTTGTAGTACATCACAAATATTTTAATTTTTAAAACTGTTAATGTTTTATTTTTCGGGTAATATAGAGATGAAAAAAAAAATTATCATTTGTTTCAGCAGTGTATAGCTTAATTCGCATGTACGTACTCTAAAGAAAAGAAACGGTTCTTTGTCATGGACAACTCTATGCACATAGTTTCTACAGGAAAAACAATCTAAGATCTTAAATTTTACCAGTAGCATGGCCATCGATGCTCTTAGCCCAAGCATCTCCAACTTTGCTTAATGGATAATTAGAGTCTACCACTGTTTTAACCTTCCCTTCCTTCACCAACTTAACAAGGTGAGCCAGGTTTCCCGTTTTGGGATTAAAACTAAAGGCACTATCTGCTTCCCAGAGAATGTGAGTTTCCCACTTACTAATTTCCATGTGGTATCAGGACCTGGCATAATATCAATTACCCTTCCCCTGGGGCTCAACTGAGGCTCAAAACTAGACCATGGAATACCTGCTGCGCAGTGGATTACAGCATCATATTTCTAGCCTGAGGGATTTTTTAGAGCTGCTCCATCTGGCGCTGGGTGGTCAAGAACCTAATCAGCACCCATACTCTTCACTAGACTAATGTTACAGGGGCACCACAAGTGGCCGTCACGTGTGTGTTCCCAAGCTTTGCAAGTTGCACTGCATACAAGCCTACACCTCCTAAAGCAGCAGTAATAAGTATATCTGATCACTGACCACTTGCATCAAGCTTAACTCCGGCAGATTGGGTGAGAGTCTGGTGAGCAGTAAGACCTACTACAGGTAAGCCAGCACCTTTAGCAGCTGATACTTCAGATGGCCTAGAAACTGTTAACTTTTCATTGTCCACAGCATACTAAGCTAACCCACCACCACTTCCCTACAATTAAATACCACCAAACCATAGAAAGAGTAGGCATGTCAGCTAAACCATCGATGCATATTTTTCTCTTCAACATTGGACTTGTTATACACATAATTATAACTTGGGTAGACTACTAATCACACAAACAACTGCTAAATGTGATCTTTTCATAACCAATAGTTGGCTTTCATTGTGCAGCTAATAGACTATTGCGCACATAAACTCAAAAGAAAGCTATCAGAAAATGAAACTTACAAAGATGCAAAGCATTGCCACGAATTTGTCACCTGCTTTTAAGTGTTTTACTTCGCTTCCGGTCTCAACCACCTCTACTGCTACATCAGCTACTGTTGTTCCAAACAAACAATTAAGTCTCAAGTCAAACAGAGATAGCCGATTTTCAACTCCTCAAGTACCCGAAGGTATAAGAAGATATACAATAAGAAACAAAAGCCGCTATAGAATAACACATCACACTCTTGATAAAAAAGCAAATAACGAAAGACTGGGAAATAGTCTGTCAAATTGTAAAGAGCCTTTCCCTCAACAAATTTCTTTTTGATCATCGTTGGTATTGAAGCTGATGAAAGAACATCACAAGCTATTACTACATAATTTATCATTCAATAATCATACATATTAAACAAGCGGTACGAACTACAAAAATAGCTGGAGATTAAGCAAAATATTGTGCAAAACTTCAATCATATGAAAACTGTTGCGCTTTTTGGCAAGGAAGCTGGAAGGAACATATAGCATCCAACAAAGGATGATCCACAATAGGCAGTCTATATTTCATCAAACTTACACGGTATTTTAGGAATTCGGAGTGGTAAAAAAGGGCGCAGCATCCCTTTCTGCATCTACCAATCAAATGGATTAATTCTTGCTGCTTTCACCTTTAGCAACACTTCATCTTTCTTTGGCACAGCAGAAAGGAATCTAAACATGCTGAAAATCCCCAACAACCAACAGATTCAAAAACTCGAAAACTACCTACTTAAATCTAAAAAAAATCCCACAAAATATGAAAATTTCAAACATCAGTCAACCTAAAGACTCAAAATTATCAACAAACTATAGCACATTAAAAAAGATTTGACCTTTAAATTTTATTCAATACCCTGTTCAAACATAAATATGACAGCAGATTTGAATGGCCCATTTCAGTACTGTTAAAATAATGCTATGAATTTTAAATTAGATTTATTTAATAATTGGTTGATGTTTACCAAATTTTTTAGTTAAATTAAATTAGGATTAGATTTGAATTAGTTTTGAATAGGACCATTGTGTTTTAGGAAGATGGGCTGTTTCAGTTATGCTCCTGGCTTAGATAAAGCCCATGACTTATGTAAAGCCCATGCAGATGATTATAATAATACATATGATCTCACGTTATATCCTTCTTCTCTTCTCTATTATACTTATAGACACATAGAAATAAACCTACAAGTAGTCAAGTACAAACTAAAACTGAGCTAATCAACCAGCAAGAACTAGACCTTTTTTAACAATGACCAATTGTAAAGCATAGTGACCCACACCTCCTGACGCAGCAGTTACAGGGACATAAGCCTTTGGTCCACTTCTGTCCATCTTCAGTCCTACAGTTTCAGTAAGAGCCTAGAGAGCTGTAAGACAAGCAATAGGTAAAGCAGCAGCTGAATTTTCAGGTGGCCTTGCAACAGTCAAAGTTTCTTTTTCCACAGCATACTCGGCTTGTCCACCAGCACCCTGTCGAATCATTCTGAACAATTAACGAAATATGATATGATAAAGTACAAGGAAAGGATCTAATATATTTCAGGTTGCTTTACCAAGTACGGTTATTGTTTAATTCAAAATTGAAAGGTAGCAGGATCCAGAAAAAGCCCTATATATATCATAATGGCAGATCACTTTTAATGGCAGATTATTGAGTTTTACCCAGTTGTATATTTGCAACAGCTAGCTAATAATACATGTGTCTTGTTTTTTAAATGCAGATGAATCCGTGAAACAGCCATGGATTGATGAAGAGGAGTTGCAGCTAGCTAGTGGTGACGTTAACAGTTTTTTTCAGTAAGTGTAACAGCTAACAGTGTGATGTAAAACACTAAACTTATGGTCTATGTCTACTGTAATATTTTTTGCAGAATACTTTGATGGGTGTATTAATCTTTTTAATTATGGATATTAATCGTTATTAATTTATAAATGTTGGATCTCATATCTTCTATTTATGTATTCTTTTATTTATGTAGCAAGGCTTTTTTATAAAGTTCGGTTTAAAGGACAAGTTCGGTTCGGTTTTCAAAAATATAAACTTCGGTTTTCGGTTATTTCGGTTCGGTTCGGTTTGGTTTTTGACCGAACCGACCGTTTGCTCAGCCCTAAAGTCTACCATTATTATAACCTTCCCTTCCTTCACCAACTTAACAAGGTGAGCTATGTTTCCCTTTTAGGATTAAAACTAAAGGCACTATCTGCTTCCCAGAGAATGTGAGTTTCCCACTTACTAATTTCCATGTGGTATCAGGACCTGGCATAATATCAATTACCTTCCCCTGGGGCTCAACTGAGGCTCAAAAGTAGACCATGGAATACCTGCTGCGCAGTGGATTACAGCATCATATTTCTAGCCTGAGGGACTTTTTAGAGCTGCTCCATCTGGCGTCGGGTAGTCAAATTTTTAAATTTTCATAAAAAAACAGGATGATAAAAATTAAATTAAATCAACAAATGATCCATGCATAACTATATGTGCTAATGAATGGTAGAGATAATTTCTTCCATATTGTCAAATGCATATTAGCCTTGTGCATAGTAGACAATTTTGTACATAGCTGGAAATATCTTGGATAAAAATTATGTGCTATGGATAATATCTGGGGGTTCTCCTTACGATTTCATTATCAGCAAATCTATTTCGTGGTAGCTCGGTCCCCCCATTATTCTTTTACCGTCAAAGTTCCAGTCTAAACTCATTCTGCTACCCAGTCCTTTTGGTTTTTGGTTGTATGCCCACTTATCTGGATAAACTTTATTTGATGGTTGACTTCATATATATAAAAAGATAACATTATTTATGATCTCTTTTATTATATTTCTACGTAGATCAGTAGATGTTGCGTATATATTAAGAATCTGGTTACTACAATAAGCAGCTGAATAGCTAATAACGAAGAACCATGAACACATGTTGCTTAGCTAACTGCAAGTTTGCTGTATTTTCTTCCATAAAAGCACAATAACAGAAGAAAAATAAATTTTAGCATCCTCTGTCATGCAATACTGTCAACTGTCCCCTCAAATGAAAATACAGATGAATATTTGAATTCCAAAGTACCTGATCTACAAATGGATCTTCCTTCTCTTCGTAACTAGAAAAACCCACAAATTCAACCTACAAAATTTAACCAAACACTAATGACTAATGAAAAAGTAAATTGTTATCTTATTTAATATTTTATATTGAAAGGTGTTAGGGTACTGACATTTACAAACTCACATAGTAAGGTTTCCTTGTGGGCTTGTTGCTTGGGAACAGAATCGCATATCTGCAATAAAGGAATGATTAGAAATTTGACATAAACAATAATCTGAAATATGAAAATTCAGACACACCTTAACTTCTGTATATCTTCCCTTAAAACAGGAGCCAAATTTTCCAGAAGCTTCAAGCATTGAAACATTAAAACTCTGTGATAAGCAGTCAGCTCATAATGTATTTTTAACACAATAGTTTCACATGCAGTGTGCAATTACTGAATATAGAAAACTTGAATATAACTAATAATACTGGACATAACAAATATTATAAAGAGAGGACACTCACCCGTGTCTTATCACGTATGACAAACATTAAAGTTGTTGTACGAGGACTGACTAATTGCATCATGAACTGTAAATGGTCATCATAAGTTATGTTGAACCTTTTATGCATTTGCAACCTACAATTAGAGCTTTTAACATTATTTTCACCTAAAATACAGTCTTCAATGTCATCACACCACCTAAGTCAAAGGATATATAATATATATATATATTAGTATTTACTGACTGATGTCATACAGAAATGTGTGCTAAAAATTAGGACCAAACATACATATTTATCAGCACAATATCTGAAACACAAGGGCAAAGAGAGTACTCTTCTTTTCAAATGCAGTATCATCCTGTAAAAAAAGGTTCAGGGAGTTGAGGAAGTAACAGCAAATAAAATTATGTTTCTTCTATCTCCATAACTCAAAAAAATTAGTAGCATGTATAGTACAGGGATTCTGGTCAATTATGATTGTCATAAACGAAATGGATCCATGTAAATACAGAGGTATCGTTTCAAAATATTAGTTCAAATAAGACATCACATACTACCTCTCCCTGTTCTCTTCCATCCGTAGCCTCCATATCCATTGTGATGGTACAAGGCTCAATTCCAGCACAATTTCCCATCCATATGCTTTCGTAGTTTGGGACCTGTTATTAATACCGTGAGATCCTGTGTGTACCTGTTGGGTTTCAAACGTCATCCAACAAAAAAGTTATTATGCATACCTCCCTCTATAGGCATCCATCTCCGTAAAATTAGAATGAAACAGATGATTGAGTAGTGTACTTTTTCCAAAAAAAAAAAAATTACAGGAAAATCGCGGCACGCATGACTCTAAGTGATATCTAGTTGTTTCAGGAATCAAAAAGAAAATGGCATGAAACCTATACTCTAGGCACCTCAAAAATAGTAGGTGCATATCATTGCTACTTATCAAAATACGATACATACCACTACTTTGTGGGCCCATGATAGATACTACTGCATATGAAAGTCCGCCCTTGGACAACTTGTTTCATAAAATTTTCAAGCCCCAAAACATTAGAAGTGCCAACGCCTTCTATCAGATGAGTACAGCATCATTCACCGCCTTGACCTGAAGAAAAAAAGAAGACAATATTACATTCATGTTATCCAAGCAATGGACCTCGAGTCTATCATTCCCTGGAAGTCGCTCTCAAAGACCATCCATCATATAAGGACATATTAAGTTCCAATCAAACAAGCTCCAATCAAGTACAATTAAGCTCCAATAGGGATTTTGACATGGTGAAGATCCCAATTCCCAAATCTGTCCCACATAAACTTTCTTCACCCACCCCTACCCCCACATGTTCCCTCGGGGATTTATTAACCACTATTTTTGTTACCAATTAACCCCACCCTCAATGCAGTGTAGTTAGAAAAGAGCATCTGGGGATAGATCCAGTCATTAAGTTATAAAAGGATTGAAGACCATATCACCAAACAGGCAGCCTGCAAACTTTTAAGCAGAAAAAGAGGGAGAAACTAGGCAACCATAACATACATATATGATGTGTTACGAGTTTCTCAAGATAATTATAAGCACACCTGTTGTAGCTTCCTAAGATCACTATCACATGGTTGTATGGCCCTTTATCTATTAAGCAAAGCATATATGGAAGTTGGAACATTCCCAGACTTTCAAAATACTAGAACTCCATTGACGTATACTAAACAACACAATGAAGCAAAGCAAATTGATATCACGACGTATGAATTCTCATCATCTATAAATTTTGAGTCTGGTACATTAAAAAAGATTTAACCTTTAAATTTTATTCAATACCCCGTTTAAACATAAATATAACAGCAGATTTGAATGGCCCTTTTAAGTACTGTTAAAATAATGCTATTTTAAATTAGATTTATTTAATAATTGGTTGATGTTTACCAAATTTTTTAGTTAAATTAAATTAGGATTAGATTTGAATTAGTTTTGGATAGTACCAGTGTTTGTTAGGAAGATGGGCTATTTCAGTTATGCTCCTGGCTTATATAAAGCCCATGCAGATGATTATAATAATATATATGATCTCACGTTATATTCTTCTTCTCTTCTCTTCTCTATTATACTTATAGACACATAGAAATAAGCCTACAAGTACAAACTAAAACTGAGCTAATCAATCAGCAAGAACTAGACTTTTTTTAACAATGACCAATTGTAAAGCATAGTGACCCACACCTCCTGACGCAGCTGTAAGACAAGCAACAGGTAAAGCAGCAGCTGAATTTTCAGGTGGCCTTGCAACAGTCAAAGTTTCTTTTGCCACAGCTACTCGGCTTGTCCACCAGCACCCTGTCGAATTATTATGAATAATTAACGAAATATGATATGATAAAGTACAAGGACAGGATCTAATATATTTCAGGTTTCTTTACCAAGTACATTATCGTTTAATTTTCCTCAAAATTGAAAGGTAGCAGGATCCAAGAAAAGCCCTAGACATAACAAAATGGCAGATTACTTTTAAGAGATCACAAGCTTCAAACCATCAACCTCTCAAAGCAAAAAATTGAAGTCAAATCATTGGACCAACAAAATTTTTATTCATACTACACTCTTCCCTAGATAATAATATCTTTATTCAAAAAAGGAATCATAATTCTAAATGCTTGTGACTGTAGTTTTAGAATGTGTAAAATAATTGATTGCCTACTAATATAACAAGGTTAGACATTTTTTAAGATTTATAAAACACAATCAGGCTATAGACACCAATAGAAGATGACACCACAATAAGCAAAGAAGCAACATAATATGGCAACATCATTAAAGCATACCACATTGCTAAGCTTAGCAACAACTTTATCACCAGCTTTCAATTTTGCGACTTCCGGTCCAACCTCAACTACCTCTCCTGCTATATCAGTAACTGTTCCTACATAAATTATAGGCAGTAATTATGACATTCACAAGATAAATAGGTATATACAAAAAACTGCTTCGATATGAACTATGAAGAGAAAAAAGATGACGGTGAATGCAAGTTATACTTTAATAAAGATTTGTGCAATGGCAGGACAAGACGAAGGGGGAAGATATAGCGCACACACAAGCAGTTCAACTTATGAGGAAAGAAAGGAAAGTTGCAGGACTGTCTGGACGTAACATTCCACTCTGTATCTTGCAATCAATTTGATTTACTGTTGATACCTCCACTTTGTATTAAAACCTCATCTTTAATTGGAATAGGAACAGGGGCTTCAACATGCTGAATAATACAACAAAAAATAAAATATTAAAATGGTTGTGATAGCACACAAGTTAATCTGATCTCTGTGTAATGTATCCCAAATACTATGGGTAAATCAGAGTACCAAAACAAACATAACTCCCGCTCTATGAGCAGGGTCACCTTGGCTATACTTGGGAAAAGTAGAGACAAAATTACAACAGACTACTATGAATCATAGCTATTTGACTTAATCGATCAATTTAGTTATGACTAATATACTATATGGCAACATAACATATGGATAGTCATAGTGTTTCCTTGTTAATGATATGAAAGGCCATTGTGTTATAAAGGAAAGTCATAATCTGCTAATCTTATTACAGTTCCACTTGTACAAGGAGATGACCTGTTAAGACTGTTTCAACAAATTGGTAAAAGAAATGTTTTTGACAGTTTGGCAAAATATATAGCAGTCCATCCAGAAACTAATTGCCTTCAGTACACAGGCTTAAAATAATTGCAAATCAGTCAGCAAGTAAACAATCTCACATATTTAGCGATGATCGTGCTAGTGACAGTCCAGCAGCATCAACAATGCAAGTGAATGATATTACTACTTGTATGGGTTACTGGATCGGGTTGAATACAAACCATGGTTGACTAATATACGGATTACTGGATCGGGTTGGCTAATCTACGGGTTACTGGATCTGGTTGAATACAAACTACAGTTGACTAACTGACAAAGCATAGATCTTTCAACAAAAAAATAACTGTTCAAAGTCGAGGTAATTTTGATCGCCGTCCCTTCCATAATACAACATCCCTCAAATCACACTCTGATAAATAGCCAGACACAAAGATAACCTTGGGCCAAACTGATATCAGTTTATAGATGTTACTAGATCATCCAAAACAAATTGTACGAGTGAATCAAATCCCAAAAACTTCAATTACTTACACATCAATTTTTATTTTATTTTTAAAAAAAGGAGTCTTAAAACTGATCTGGGCTCAGATGTGCTGAATCAAAAAAGCATCACAAATTCATAAAATCATAAACAAACCCTGTTCTTATAACTACCAGTAGACTAAAAAAAATAAAAATATCCAAGAAATTCAAAACAAAAAAAAAGAAAAAAGAAACCTTTTGAGCAGAAGCACCACCACCATAAGTACCATACCAAACAGCCTTCATTAACTTAGCAGCAGAAGTAGCCATATTTCATATCTCTGAAAAAATATATGAAAAATAGATCTGATCTGAGCTCTTATATGATTTTTACTTTACTGAAATTCGACTAACAAGCTTATAAGCATGCATGTGTTAACAAAATGAATAAAAAGTTTGCACTATCTTCTTGGTCATGCAACAGCTTAGGGGGGATTGTTAATTTTTACATGAAAACGAAATAAATGCCAGCTAAAAAAAAATTCATAATCATAAACAAACCCTGTTCTTATAACTACCAGTAGACTAAAAAAAATCAAGAATATCCAAGAAATTCAAAACAAAAAAGAAAAAAGAAACCTTTTGAGCAGAAGCACCACCACCATAAGTATCATACCAAACAGCCTTCATTAACTAAGCAGCAGAAGTAGCCATTTTTCATATCTCTGAAAAAAATATGAAAAATAGATCTGATCTGAGCTCTTATATGATTTTTACTTTACTGAAAGTCGACTAACAAGCTTATAAGCATGCATGTGTTAACAAAATGAAAAAAAAAAAAAAAAATGTTTGCACTATCTTCTTGGTCATGTAACAGCTTAGGGGGGATTGTTATTTTTTACATGAAAACAAACTAAATGCCAGCTTTAAGCATGAAAGAATCTTATTCTTGTGAAAGCCAGGATTTTGTATTGATTCCCTCCTGAATGATAGATCCATTTGGACTAGCTTCTAAAGCTAGCAAGCAGATAAAGTTACAACCAGGGCAACAGGAAACTTGAGAATCGAGTAGGGGAAAGTCATTGATCATATATAGATGAATCAGAAGATAGTAATCCTGCGGAATATATCTTCGAACAATCCGCTTTCACTGCTTTTGGAATAACACAATGTCAAGCTGGCCTTTAGTAGGTATGTCGCAACTTAAAAATAGCCTAAGATATAGTGTTTAGTATAAGCAACGTACTTGGTAGATCAACATTCAGTTAACGAAACTCACTAAGTGATCAAGATATATAAAACACAGTCAAGCTAGATACAATAGAAGATGACTCCACAGTAAGCAAAGAAGTAACATAATATGGCAACATCATTAAAGCATACCACATCCCAAAGCATACCACATCCCAAAGCTTTGCAACAACTTTGTCACTAGTTTTGAATTTTGTGATTTCCAATTTGAGCTCAACTACCTCTCCTGCTATATCAGTAACTGTTCCAACAAAGATCACTGGCAATCATTATAACATCCACAACATAGATAGGTTCACCCAAAGCTGCTTCACTATGAAGAGAATAAAAGATCAGGTGAATGAAACATATAACTTAATCAAAGATATGTGCGATGGCAGGACAAGATGAAGCGGGAAGATACAACAAATAAACAACGCAGTTTAACTAATGAGGAATGAGATGAAATTTGCAGGGTAGGATTGGAAGTAGCATCCGATTTTGTATTTTGCAATCAATTGGGTTTATTATTGATGCCTCTACTTTAATTATAACCGCATCCAATTGATGCCTAGCAAGGTATTTAAAGTTGGTATGTATTAGATTCAAAGTATCCAAAACTATACTACATCAAGCTGGTATGTATTACATTCAGGTTATCATCACAATTTCGGAAGCTTTGAAAATAAATTCCGGCAAAAAGTGCAAAAATTTGTCTTGAAACATACCTTAAATCATACCTTAAATGCTTTACATCATTATCCGGCTTCCCTTCTCCTTCTTCGCCATCCCCTTTCTACTTTTTTTTCATAATAATTCTCATATGTCCAATAAATTCTTGCTCCTCCTCATTAAACTCAATTATGCTCCCATCCTTACCGATCTTTCCAACACAAGATAACAAACTGTGTGCTCGCTCCGAATTATGACCCCACATATTCTCCATTTCAACCAACGTTCTACTAAGAAAACCACCAGAAAAATGTAGACGTAACACTTCCTGAAATATCCTATCATCTTTAATTGACTCGGAAAAGGTATGAATAATTGCCATGGCCGCTTTGCTAGTATTCTTTTTGTAATCTTTACCCGGGGCAAATGGCTTCCGAAATGCATAAAAAGCATGTAATAGTGCACGTTGACCTACCTGAATAGTGTGTCTGTCACCTCCTTCAGATTCAAGACACATATAACCTGAATCCAATCCACACTCCTGAGCTGTGGAAAGGTGAAATTCTACCCCTGAGCTAGATCTGTGGGTTATGATTGCTACTGGTTGTGGCTGCTTCGACTTCTGCCTTCTTTTATCATTTCTCTTTACAGTCTTACGGTCTAATTTATCATTATCAATATCATCATCCTCTTGTACTTTAAACCATTTTTTATAGTCATTAAATATAATCATTTTGTCTTGTTTACCCCATGCGATGTAATAACCATTTTTGTGGCAAAAAACCAAATGAATAGGCTCACTACCTTCCTTGTCCACAAACTGAAAGCTATTAATCTTAGTTTCATCGACATCAGGGAGAACTCTAACTTCATAATCTTCGTGTACTTTCTCTCCCCATGCATTCCTAGTACCCACGATAAAATTTTCCAGCATCTCAGATGTGCTATCTTCAATAACAAACAAATCAATATCCACCATGATCTACCTAAAACCTGAAACAAAAAATAGAATTAACATGAAAAATAATTAAGATTCTACGGGATTAGTTTGTACACATATAATAAATACATAAGACAATACTTATATTCCACAAACAACATACAATATGCATATGCATATAACATGAACATGATGAACAATGAAGTAAATTATAACTAGTGCAATTATATTCTTGGTCTATAACATATAGATTTTTCAAAAATTTGCTCTAATCACATACCAAAATGGTATACATATTAAACAGCTAAGCATTTAATTTCAGACTAAATGAAAATTTTCATTGAATGACTTGATTGATGAGTGAAATATATATATATATATATATATATATATATATATATATATATATATAATTGTAGCTAGTGTTCTATGACCATGTAAATATTATTTTATGTTAACTTACACGACATACTCAATCCGGAGCTAAAAGACCTAAAAAATTCCTTTAAATATGACCAAGCATATACAAAAGTACAATTGGAACTAAACAAGCATTAGACAAGCACGAACGCACTAAACATGTGGCGATAGATTGCCACTATGTACGTGACAAGGTGAACTCTGGTAATGTGGTTACACGGCATGTTCCCTCTCTTGCTCAGGTGGCGGATATTTTTGCAAAACAGTTAACTGCTAAACAGCACAACTATCTACTACACAAGCTTGGTGTTACTCCTGCATACCACACCAAGCTTGAGGGGGAGTAATGACAGAGTGTCAGAGTGTTGAAGTGACAGCGTGTTTAGACAGTTGTGCAGTAACGCAATGAGATGGTGTTAAGTTGTTAAAGTGTCAAGGTGTTTGGCTCACAGAGAGCTATGTTAAGCTTAGGGGTAGTAAGGTCTTTTCACTATATGCAAGTTGTTAGTTAGAGCATCTCCAAGAGGCTCTTCATTTAGGCTCCTAACTTGAGATTTGAGGAGGGAGAGGAAAAATGTTGCTCCAAGAGATTCTTAGTGGCTCTTTAAATCACTAATAACCTCTTGTTTCTCTCTCCTCTCTCCTCAAAGTTAAGAGCCACCACATTGCTCCCAACTTATTTTTTCATAATAAAAAAATTCTTCCTTCCCATTAACCTCCATCTTTTCCTCTTTTTTGTTATAGTGAAGCCCAATATATGAATAAAATATGAAATAGAGAAAAGATGTAGAGAGTATTGTTGTAGTTTACACTCTTAACTTTGTCTTAAATTGCTAAGAGCCACATTTTTTATATTACATTTAGGAGCCAACAAGGAGGCTCTTGGAGATGCTCTTAGTTAGTTGTCTGTAAGGCCATGCGCCTATATATAGTCTAAACAATGTATCATTTTGATTTTTGAGATTGAATGAAATATTCTAGAGATACAGAGTTTGTGCATTTTCCATATCAAGTTCAATCACTTTATTGTTTTCTTTAGGAAGAGTCAAAATCTCCATATCATGTAAAAATATGAACTGAAGTACTATACTACTATTAAGTTTACATGAATCACCTGAGCTTGAACATGGTGAAATGTTACATAGAAATGTAAACTTATAGAAATGTAAACTTAGAGAGTAAGCTAACAAACTAGAGAGAGTAATAAATACCCGCATTGTAGTATATCAGCTAGTGACACTCCAAATTAATTGAGAAAATTACGAGATAGATACATAATAGCACATATGGAAGAGAGAGGGGAAGGAGAGGGAGGGAGAGACCTGAAGAAAACGCCGACGAGGAAGATCGGAGCCGGAGCTGCGGAGCAATTCGGAAATGAGAATCTTTCGAGCGAGTTTGCGCTGCGGAGCAATTCGGAAATGGGAATCTTTGGAGCGAGTTTGCTACCTGAAAGGGGGGAAAACAAAAAATGCCTATTTAAAATATAAACAGTTGTCGCGGATGGGGTAGCAAAATTTACTCTTTGTTTGCATTTGCAAATATATATAAGAACTTTTCGTAGAATAAAAATTTAGTTATTTTAAAATTAAATAATAGTTCATTAAAAATTAATTTGACTTAAAAATTACGTACAATAATTTGGAATATTAATTAAAAACTTAATTTATACAAAAAATTTAATATTATTATATATGTTTCAAGGAAAAATTTATTTGATATGAATAATTAAATAGAGAACTCTTTTTAATAAGAAAATAATTATATATTGTTTAACTTTAATATATATCTTGAATTCATGAGAATAATTATGAATTAAAAATAAAAAGAAAATAATCTCAAATTTAAAGTGAAAAATAAAGGTATTAATTGAAATTAAAAACGAAGTTGTGGAATGCCGGTTTGGGTAAGAGGGGAGTGCACTAATCCTTGGAAAATCCCAGCATTGTTCCATTTCGGCTATTAAATACTCATAATATTTCATTGCTAGTCACAGTTTGAAGATTGTTTATTCATCCAATACTGTGTAATAAGTCCCTTTATATACTAGCTTATAACCACGAAATCTTTTTAACTATTTTATAAAATTTAATTTTTAATGATAAAAGTTATTATTGACCTCCTCCATTCCTAAATACTTTTCATGTTTCTTTTTATTACGTTTGTCAATGCACACTTTTGATCATTAATATTTTTAATTTCATATTAATATTAAATATAAAAATCTCACCGTATTAAAAGTACTCATAAATACAAATCTAACAATATCACCAATGATTATATTTGGTCTCATTGATTAGACATAAATTAATAATTTATCAAATGTCATGAACAGTTCCGACATATCAAACAAGGGAAGTACTTAAGCATGGAAGGAATAATAATAATAATATAAGTTTTAACTAAATAGAGTTAAAATATAGAATTTACTTTTTAATCAAAACTATTTGTGCAGTATTAAGTTTTTACCCAGTATTTTTCATCCTACTTTATTTTTGATTTTTGGCTTTGTGTTTATTTAGTGACATTGTTGTGTTTTTCGCGACACAAAGTGCATCAATAGAAGATGCTTCTGTCTTTTTATCATCGTCTATTATGAAATCGTATACTTATTTTATTCTTCTGACACATTCATAATTTAATAGTATATATTTACAAAATTTTATATAATGATTTTTACAAAGGAAAGAAAAAGTTGGTGAGTCTAATCAAGGTCCTTGTCAGCTTTATACTTGTGAGATTTTGACGTGCAGTGGATGTTGAAAATTCTGCTCTTGATAATATTTGTGGTTGATGTATTTGTATATGAGGCTTTTGTGTGCTATCAACTTCAATTGTGACTTTTTCATTTCCTTCTCTTAAATTTTGTGTTGATATATATTTGTACAGTAGGATTATATATATATGACGCCGATTATTATTTTTATAAATGTGTTTTATTTTATAATTATGATATCTGGTCAAATTTATTTATTTATTCTATAAATTTATATAATTATAGAATTGAAATTAGTAGCCGTAATTTATTTTGGATCAAGAAAAGATATTTATAAACATGTAAGTCGAAGGCATAATTCTTTTTGGATAAAAAAAATATATTTGTGTTTATTTCTCATATACGGTGCAACACTTGTCACACGGCTGAACTTTAGTCTATAATCACCGTTATGAACTGAACACAATCTTCAGTGCAGTTTTTTTTAGGTTAATATTTTTCTATTTTTACAGCTTAACCATGTAGGTCTTTCTCCTGTATGTGCCGGTCAAGCAATAATTCTTTTTATCAAATTTAAACATCTTTTAAATTTTTTGATTAAAATAATTTTGTGATATTAATTATTTATTATTTCCTTTATGAATTTTTTTGATTAAATTGATTTTGTGGTGTTAACTATTTTGTTATACATGGGATTAAATTTGACTTATTAATTTTAGTATGTGCATGATAATATTTTTGTTTAGTGTGTTATTTAAGAAAATGCATTAGATAAATAATTTAAATTATATATCGATGCCAATATAATTTTAATAACTATTTATATATCAAACGAATTATGAAGATGAACTTATATTTTTTTTAAAATATTAATAATAATATATCACAGTAAGCCCAACAAAAGCCTATTTTCTCTCTCCTGAACACTGAACAGAAACATATATTGGCTTGCTAAACATTCTGTCCTGGATGGTTGGGCCAGCACCCAGCATTGTCTACACTGCCTTTGTGGCATTCTTAATACAAATCCAGAGGATCCATTTTGTCCTTAGCTCAAGTGAGTCTTTAAGCATTTTTAAGTGAGTATCGGGAGCCACCCTGGAAAAACAAGAAAGCCCAACAAAAGCCTGGTTTCCTCACTCTCATGGAGAGAAACATATCTAGGGCTTGCTATAACATACATTCTGTCTTGGATGGTTGGGCTTGGGCCAGCATTTTATACAAGGCCATTGTCACATTTTAGCTCAAGGCTTTACAATGTTATTCCAGCCCATTTCAACCCACCACATCAGCTATCAAACAAATTTCAAAAGTTGCTGGCAAAAAAAGTTTAAAATGAGTTCTAGGAGAGGGAAAACCGGAAAACAATATTATAACACTTTGCGATGAAAATGACTTCTAAGTTCTAATTTGAGCAAAAGAGGCATTATAAAGATCTTGCTATATAACTTTGAATACTACAAGTAAATATCTGCAATTTCAAGCGAAGGACTCGGCACATCACAATATATGTTTAGAGAGTCGGGCCAGTCAAAAATATGATAAAGAGATGCATTTAGACTAGGAACGAAGAAATTTGGCATAAATATAACTAAAACACGCCTGCCTAGTGCCTATACACTATTTATATATTGATGAGTGAAATCTTTACTTGCTTACAATTTGATCCAGTGGTTATAGCCGATGACTTTTTTCTCACTTATATTACTTTTTTATTCCTCTACACATTGTTTCATCACCCTCTGGTTTTACGGTTTTACCTCCTTAAAACCGCCATTTCCCTTTTTTAATATGCAAAAATAAATATTAACATTCAAATAATTATCTACGCTTCTAAACAACTCCCTCTCATAAAAATCGTCATTTTATTTCATTCTATAAAATAAAATTCTAGTTACATATTTTTGTCTTTAAAGGTTTAAGTTAAAAGTTTAAATTATATAATTAAAATATCTAAAGATTATGTTAAAAGTTAACACCTATATATTAAAATAATTGCGGTCACTTGACGCCAACCTTAAGGCAGTTCAATTTTTCATTTCATCATTTGTAGTCTAGCTACATTAATATTTTAAAGCTACCCATCTGTACACTTCCTTTGTCCTGCGGTGGAAGTTAAAACCGTATTTAATATAATTTAAATTAATTAATTCCGTCCGTCAATTACCTGTAAATTTATTAAATAAAGATGAGCAAAAGACAGAACACCCCATCAGCACAACCTACAAAAACTGAAATAATTAAAGCAAAGTAGTGGAGTTGTATTTGTTCTGTGTTCCCTTTCCGACTCTGTGCATCTGTCTTATGAAGGTGTACAATGATTCTCTCTGCATTCTTTTTTATTAAAAAAACATTAATTTAAATAAATTAAAAATCCGTACGATTATTCTAATGCTTCATTTATGATGCTTGTTCTGCTACTTACGAGACAAGGAACAGACCAAATCAGAACATAAGCCCGTTTTATCTCTACTAATAAGTTGCATACACGTACGTACACGACAAGTCACGCCATAAATTTTTTTACGAACAGTACTGTTGATTTACAACTAATTTTCTCTGTAAACTTGAGTGATTGCTTCACCTGATTAATCTCTCCACGTTATATATTGATGCATCTATTTGTTTACGTGACGCGTGATGTTTCAATCTATTGGAACTTAAACTTGCTCTATATTTCTCGTAGAATTCTGACCATGTATTCCTGCTTTTTGAAGAAAACAAAATGCAGCAAGTTTATTTTCACTGTGCACAGAGTCCTTTACATTGACTCCTGAATTCCTAATTCCCGAAATAACAAACTCAATTTTTTAACACGTGTTTGAATTTGCTTAGTAAATATACTTGTAAAAAAAAATCTTTGTCTTTGATGCAACAAACATAAACGAAAATATAAGATTTATATTTTCATAAAAACAGTATTTAAAAGAGTATTTACAATATACCAAGCTTATCAAAAAGACATGAAAAAGAAGGAGCTCACGGGCACGCGAACACATCAACACATGCTGAATACCAAATTTCACGTATTTAATTCATTTTTTGTTCCTATTTATTAATAATGGTGGAATATAGAAAAACTCCAACCATCAAAATAAGTTAAATGTATCAAATTTAGCGCTTATCATGTGCCATGTGCCAAGGAGTAAATACATTCATTGTTCTTGCTTATTAATAATGATGGAATATTGAAAAACTCCAACCATTAAAATAAGTTGTTTTTTTTGAAGCAAACCATCAAAATAAGTTAAAAATAAGTTAAATGTATCAATTTAGCGTTTATCAACGAGCACACACTAGACAAACCCTTATACATTAAATATTAAACCGCTGAGCACGATTGAATAGCACAAGTGGTGGATTTATCCTCTGTTGTCTTGGGTTCGACTCTGGCTCATCTGAAAAGTATGAGAAGAGATACTAATTTGTAAGGCATATAATAAGCCTGCATTATCAAAAAAAAGTAAAAAAATATTAAATCGCTTGCATATTGAAAGTTCACATAAAATTTTGGTTTGAACAATATGATAATAATATAGATAATAATATAACTATAATATAAAGAAAAAATATTACAATATTTCTAATAACTTTGGCCATTTATTAAATACTGAACATTATATTCATCAATTAAATTTGATTCACTTTTCGAGATTTTGGCTGTCTAGAGCACTGTATTCATCCTACTCCTGCTTTATTACGAAACTGGCAAGGCGCGCAGTAAGCTTTACGTACTATCTATGTCATCTGCTAAAATATAAAAATATATATTCTGATTTATTCATCTAGTGTACTCTGTTACGTATATCTGTGACCATCACACCGACATTCTGAATTATAGTTTTCGTGTAGAAAATTTATTTATAACACTCTGAACTGATTCAAGAAAATTCTAATAATAAACTAAGATAAACAGGACATAAAGATCCTCATTTTCTGATATTGATGATCAGGAAATCATTTTGACTGCGATATTTCGTTTGTTTTTATCCGTGTTAATAAATGTATTTAAGCGAGTTAGCGTGGTCAGAGACTGAGAATTGATGTAGACGGTGGTTAAAAGTCGGATCATATTGTCAAAATCCATGCATGCACACGCACATTCTTAATTTAGTACTAGCGGTTTCTTGTATCTCTTTCTTTAACATCGTCACCTACGCTCCATGCATTTTTGTTTTTTTATTTAAATTTGTTATGAACTTTACAATTTTGCTAAATCTAAATGAAATAATAATAACCATTTAACTCTTTTCAGAAGAAGAAGAAGAAGAAAGACAATTAATCCCTCTTATTTTCAAATACTTAACGTTTGATTTTTTGACACACAATTCTAAGAGTTTTGATTGCATATTTAAAATTATTATTTTCACAAATTTTTTTTGAATAAAAATATAAATCTTATACTTCAATTCATAAAAAAAATTAATATAAACTCTAGCTATACAGTCAATGCACCTAAAAATATGAGCACAAAAGTCAAATGTAAAGTATTTGAAAACAAAAGAGTATATAAAAATATATTTTTTGACGAA
This sequence comes from Daucus carota subsp. sativus, assembly GCF_001625215.2. Classification (NCBI taxonomy): domain Eukaryota; kingdom Viridiplantae; phylum Streptophyta; class Magnoliopsida; order Apiales; family Apiaceae; genus Daucus; species Daucus carota. The sequence continues at coordinate 55,832,795 of NC_030381.2, read as the reverse complement.
AGGGAGTATATAAATTTAAAATCATATAAATGGGTAACATTTGAAGTCATATCTGATTGAATACTTATTTTTGACCTTTAAAATCAAGTGAATATAATTTTATATATTTATTCTATCTTTTTTTTTGAACGAAATTTATCTTTTCTTAACAATATAATTTTATATTAGACTGATATATCTACACTCCAACGTTTTGTCACCTCTCCAACATCATTCCTAGCTAGCCAAAAGCCAAAGGCACTGCACATTATGCATCGATACACTTTTGGTCCAAGATTTATCAGATCAGTTACCCATGCTGCTGGTAATATTAACGATGGTGCTTTGAATTTATGTAGTGTGCTTTTAAAGAATGGTGACAAAATGTGATCCAATCATTACGTGTCCGTCTGCAATATGTTTATATCCACCACTTATCTACACACTGATGATAGCTTAACATCGACCCTCCTCGAACCTTTTAGACAAGAATCTTTTAAAGGGCACCGATATCTTCATTCTGCAAATGGGGCCTAAAAATAAAAGAACAAAGAGAGTGTGAGCAGAAAAGCCGGTATCGGATCACTTCAGACCGGAGATTGTTATTTCCGTCCCCAATCCTGAATCCAAAATTAGTCTGAAATTATTAGTTTTTTTTTTGTCCCGGTCTGAAAAATTATTAGTTTGAGAATATTTTTCTCAAGAAAATTACCTTTCTCTCAACAGAGCGGAGCTCATGATGACAACAATAAACTAATAGTTGCATTTTTTTTCTCATAAAAAATAATCCACTAAAATAAAAAGAAACTCCTTATAAAAAAATTATATTATCATTTTTAATATTAGTGAAATATCATCGATTTCTATAGAGAAATAGAAAAAAAAATGTGTGAATTGATAGTTATAATGCGGACATTATTAAATTAAAGTTTAAGCAACAACACTAGACAGCAATTTAATCGATACGAAATCTTTTGACAGAATTAAAATAATACAAATGTACATCATATTGATATGAAACTGTACGCGTTTTAATATGCCGATCAATTACATCTAAGCTTTTCTCCTTATGGATTATGGCCATTGATTACCTAGGTTTAGTACTCGTGCTTTTATAAAACCAACACTGAAACATATAATTAGCATATATAATAATCAACTTATTGACTCGTTTGTAATAATGTTTAATTAGTATTACAAATAGCTAGCGATGTGCCAGAGCCAAAATCCAATTATTGAAGTTGGTTAGATAAATCATCTAGCCAGATTATCTCTTAACCATCACCTAATCATCATGATTAATTGCTTATCAAGATTTATCGTATCATGAACTGCAGAAACTAACCGATACTCATCAAGATATCAGATTCGAACCAGCAACGGTAGCATCTGATGACTTGATGTTCACATATTACCAACCGAATCAAATCATATATCGATTCAGAAGCGTTAAATTTTTTCGATACGGAGGGCCAAGAAAAAGAATGTCCAGATCGAGTCGAGTTGATGTTTTGGTAGAAAGGCGAATGAATAATTGAGAAATATTTAAATTAATTGTTTTGTTTATCTTGTGTGACCCATGTTGATCTTATTCCATGAATCTAAAACCAACTAGCTTATCATTAGTCAACATGAATCATCATCAACTTGCCATGAATCTGCAGATCAAATCAGGTTTTGCGAGGCATGCATGCATGGAGAAACGCAGTTAAAAAATGGGTTTGTCACAGATTATGAGGCTCTGTAAGCGTGTTTCTGGGAACTCTGTGATTGCAGTTAATTTAGTTGGTAGAATTCTTTGTCCATAAGTAACTGATTCATATTCATTAGTAGAATCAAGACAGTGTTGACAATCTTATTAATCTCATTGACAAATAATCAAGATCAGTGGAGTAGAACGATAAAAGCGATGGTCATTGTTTTACGGGATTGCGAGCTTATATGAGTAATTTTTGAGGGAGTGTCGAACCCAAAATATCAGGAGTAACTATTCCCTCGGTGTGTTGTATACATTGAGGAACGGGAATGTGACACATATTTTAACATTTTTTTTCGTAAAATATATAAATTTTGGAATCTTTTTGTGAATAAAATTTATAGCCCGTTTGGGAACGAGGATTTCATTTGAAATTCTGGATTTGATCAAATAACGTGTTTAGAAATTTGGATCTCATTTGAAATTCATACATTTAAATATTAATATAAATTGAGAATTTGAAATGACAACTCAAATCCTATCATCTGAAATGAAATGCATGTTTCCAAACGGCAGCTTAACAAATTTTTATTTAGAAAAAATATTAAAAATAAGTTATAAAATTATATTTTATATAAGTATTAAAATACGTCCGAACAATGAAAAAATGGATATGAATGGGATAGAAAGAATAATTGATTTAAATATAAAATCACTTGGTGCAGCTTCTTGGAATGGGTTATTATTTTGATTTAGCATTAGTAAGAAGTTTTCAAGATTAAAAAGTTGAGCAGCTGCATGAATATAAGCACCGGCTATTTATTTTCATTCTTCACGGTAGTTATGTGAACCCGACCAAACCCGGTTCAGCCGGATTACTGAGATTTTTTATGCAACGATTGACTTGTCTTAAACTCCTTAATTAACTAATTATACACGTTAACCATTTTCCTCTTATATTAATATATAAGTATTGAGAATGTAATTAATGTTTTTATACAAAATAGGTTTTTGTTCACCTTCAAAGTCAAGACTGAAAGCAAAGGGGAGTGAAACTGCTGCTTAAACTTCAATTTTTAATTATCTAAATTAATTAAGGAGTATAAAAGAAGAAATGATCAGCTAATTAGTAATTACCACTCCATTGAGTAAGTAAAATAATTACTAACTAATAATAGTCTTTGATTTATAAAGGAAAAAAATAATATACAATTATTCAAATAAAATATAATTATATATTCTGAGTTTAAATTATCGAATATTATAATTCTCATCCAAGAAGATAACATACATAAATATACAACAATACCGAATTGTGTTTTGCTTGCTAGAAGATTCCTTAATTATCTTTAAAACAGTACCTAATACATGTTACTCACATTATAGAAGATGATGTCGAACACCATTTCAAAAATATAAGTTCCCACTTTTAGTAAATAAAATCAGGTAAAAACACGAATAAAAGAGTGATTAAAGTAGGTGGTAACATGATTATCACTTTTTTAGTGTCGAGTGACTTTAATTTAGAAAAGAAGGTAAAAGAAAGGGGATATAAAGTCAAATTAACGAGGGGATTAAAGCCAAAAATGCAGAAAAAGACATCGAATTCCAGATCGTAAACAGCTCGGCAATTCGTGTTATTTTTTTCCAAGGACATGACAGGGGAGGAGGACTCTGTATTTGTAACAACAGTATTATATTTGAACGACTTTGTTCGTAAGCTTTGACGTCCAAGGCCCGGCATTTCGATTGCCTTTCCTTCCTTTCTCTCCGTACTTTTTTATTCAAAATTTCTGTATCACCGCTCGAATTATTACCCATTACCTCCGAATATAGTCAGTTTTGCGGAGAAAACTAAGATCCCGTCTTTGAATATATATTGATTCATAAATGTTTGGATATAATTCTACCAAATGATTAATATAATTATATTTGAGTATTTTTTTTCCCATGGAAAACGACACCTTCTTAAAATGGAAATATATATAACACTATCCTGATTTGGTGCGGTATGAAATGACTTATCATCATGAAATCGACAAAGATATTTTTTTATCATAACAGTTTTGGGTAAGAAAGGATTCGGACTCGATCTAAATGCACTTGTAATCATGAAATCGACTCCAAAAAAAAAGAAGGCTCTTCACTTTTGGACCAGCTATGGGCGAGGAAGGATTCGAACCCAACAACATGGTTCGTGCCTATGCTCATATAAGATGTATTATTGATTAGTAGGTATTGCGTGTGGATGTTTGTGTGAGGGAGGGAGAAGATGAAAATAATTGAAAAAAGCAAAGTTAAAAAAGTCAAAGAAACCTTCATCTTATTCTGGCCTATATAACTTGATAATTCCCAATCCATAAGCTCCCCCTTTCTCCCCTGCATCTCTCTCTGCTTTACTTTGCAACAATCTCACCTGCATTTTCCCTCACCTCAATCATTCTGAGCCCACATTTCATAATTTTCATTCATTATATCTCACATTTCAATTCACTCCTCATTACCATCAGATCACCTACTCATACTTGCATCTTACTCAACCTTGTTAATTACCTCCACACGTGTGTCTGTGTTTATGTAGATCAAGAAACTCAAATTCTGCTCAAACTGAAACTCATTGCTGGAAATTCTCATCTGGGGTCTCATAATTTAGCAGTTCTTGAAATACCCTGTTGTCAAAATCACATCTTTGGACATGGAGAAGGAGTACTATTTCAATGCTGAGATTTCACCACAATTCAACTTCCAGCCTTTTGGCAATGCCTTCCAAGCCAATCCTGGTTTTGAGGACCCAATGGAACAGTGTTCGCAATACGAAACAGCTCTGAGCTCAATGGTCTCATCACCCACAGCTTCCAATTCTGTCACTGATCATTTTGCAGTCAGGGAATTGTTTGGAAAGCTTGGAAGTATTAACAATGCTGGTGATATTTCACCTGAGTTCATACAAAGGTCTAGTTACATCAACAGTCCGAACACGTCGTGTTACAATACACCTATAGATTCTCCACCTGAACTACAAGTGCCAATGATGAATCAACTCATAGGCAATCCAATGCCTATGAATTCTGCTCTGCCTGCTCTTCCAACTGATCCAGGGTTCGCGGAGAGGGCTGCTAAGTTTTCGTGCTTTGGGAGCCGTAGTTTGAACGGCAGAACAAGCGCACTTGGGATAAACAATGCTGAATTTCAATTCAGGCGTAGTAGACACCTTATGGGAAGCGAAAATTTGCCAAGAGTTTCGAGTAGTCCTTCTCTTAATGCAGATGGATCTCCAATGGTGAACAAGAATTATGTTCAAAGCCAGATGAATTTGAGGTCTGACAATGGCTCTAACGAGGAATCTTCGGTTTCTGAACAAATCCCAGCTCAGGATATTGAGTTACCAGCTCCTGTTGAGTTAAATTCAAGAAAGAGAAAAGGATTCCCAAGAGGAAAAGCCAAGGAAGCTGCTCTACTTAAGTCTACAAAGGTTTGTTCATATATTATTCTCTCATAAAAAAATAAATTATTGAGTTTTTTTATTGAACTTGATGGGGGAATTAATAATTTAGGTAGCAGAAGGTGAAGAGAATTCAAATGTTATGAAGAGATCGAAGATGACAAGTGAAAATGTTAATGGTGGGGTTAAAAAAGAAGAAGAAACAAATATAGCTACAGAAGAGGATAAGAAACAGGATAACAAACCTCCAGAGCCACCGAAGGATTATATTCATGTCAGAGCAAGAAGAGGTCAAGCCACTGACAGTCATAGTTTAGCAGAAAGAGTAAGCAGCCCTACCAAAACTCGATTTACATTTACTGCGAAAAATTTAATCTTTTTATGGCAATGGTAGTAATTAATCTGGATTTCGACTTCTGATCAGGTTAGAAGAGAGAAGATTAGTGAAAGAATGAAGCTTCTTCAAGATCTTGTGCCAGGTTGCAATAAGGTATAATTCCACAAGGACTCAAACTTTGCACATTTTTTGTCGAATAAACATTTTTTAGGCCATGACTAATATGGGATGCATCGCGAATTGGTTGATGAAATTAGGTGACCGGAAAAGCAGTGATGCTTGATGAAATTATAAATTATGTACAGTCATTACAGCGCCAGGTCGAGGTAAATATACTTGTGAATAACCGATCAGCAACCCGATGTCAATTCTGAAATTGATCTTTGATTCCTTATTGAGATTATAATTTTGCTTGCAGTTCCTTTCGATGAAATTGTCCACAGTCAACTCAAACCAGAATGTTAACATTGTTAATCTTCTCCCCAAGGATGTAAGTATATAAAACTCCAAGAACTAGCCTGTTTTAACTCCTAACTTTACCAATTTTCTAATAAAATTATAATCTGCAGATGTTTCAGCCAAATGGGAGTATATTGAATCAAATGTACCCAGTGGAGTCTTCTGCCTCAGCTTATCATGGTCAGCAAACCTCACAACTACACCATGATAAACCACTGCAGCCACTAGATGCCACATTGTGCCGCAACCTTGGCATTCAATTAGAAGGATTTGGTGAAGGCCTTCCTCAGGTAAATAATCGCCAAATTTTAAAAAAACCTACACTTAAATCCGGAAAAATAAAATGCATACACTACAATCTTTTTCCCTAACCATGGCTTATCTTCGCGTCCAGTTCCCTGCGTTCTCTGAGGATGATCTACAAAGCATCGTTCAAACAGGATTTGGTAAGAAAGATTAATTCCACAAATTCGAGTACTCGTATCATAATTTTCACTCTGCCAGGGCCTTATTCATGATTTTTATTCAATGCAGCTCCAAACCAGACATCCCACATGAATATTGAGCTTTGATCATACTTTAATGGTCCTGAAATCAAAGTCCAAGGGGAGAGAAGGCTTCTCTGTATATAATAAGAAGAGATTGTTCATTAGATTATAATGTAGGGATTCTTTTCCAATTAGTTATCAAACAAGTTGTAATTTTAGTAATTGATATTGTCTTTCTACATTTTCTTGGTGAGTTCATTTAACTTTCTCATCTGTATCTGCTGTATGATCCTATACACATACAGCTGCAAGATAAATTTGTAACTACTAGTATATAATAAGAATCCTTAGATTATTGCAAAAAGACACTGTTCCTTCTGAATTCAGAATAATGTTCCATCAATTTGACAAGATCCTCACAATCTTTCACCATAATGGTGAATATAATTGTTAGTTGTGTGTATTTTTAGTAAAGCTTAAGAGGTCACGGAATAGTATTCACGGACCATGACCTGAGAACGACATAGAATGAACCTTAAATCTTAATCGCTGGGCTATCTCATCACGCATGTCATTAGTTGTGTGTTAACCAGCTGTATCAGGACTCAGTGGGATCCATTGCTCTGTAAAAAAGTCTAACTTGTATGATTAAGACTCACATTAGTTTGAGAGCTGGAGTCAACCTTCCTTAATTTCTGCCACATTTTCTGCTTGTAACTGTTAAAAACTAAACTTAAATGAGAGATATGTGATAGGCTGATTACTGATAGCACTGTTTTCTTGTTCATTGGATGGATTAACAAGACACAGAAGCTTCTGTTGCTTTTTACTGTGTGCAGCAATTAAAAAGTAAATAAAAAACTCATCTTTTAGAAGCACTCATAAAGGTTTAAACTTTATTCTATCTGTTTTACCAATGAGATTGCTTCAATATTACTATCAAGTTTTCTGCTGCTAAAAGTATACTCCTGTTATAAAGTGATAGTCATGTTTTCTTGGCATAGGTATTTTAATATGTATTAGCTGGATAGTTCTGCTAATTATTTTTTGAATTAAAATTTAAATAATTCGCAAAGCTATATGATGAATACATTTTGAAAAATGCGCAAAATATTAAAAATGAACAATTATTTTGAAATGGAACGAGTAATATTAGCGATAAACAAGAACGATAATAAGAATCCCAGGTTGGCAATTAGTGACATTATGTCCAGACACAATGAATGTGAGAGAGGATTAATCTAATCATTCTACCGAATTAAATAATAAAGTGTGCAGAAAAAGGTTAATGTAGTGGAGCTCAGCTAAGTAAAGACTAAAGATACCCTTAATGATGGATTAAACAAATAATGAGGGGCGGTTAGTAAAAATCAAATTTTAGGATGAATTGTCTTATTATAATTAAATAAACCCTTCTATTATTGATCTACTAATTAGTTTGATATAATTGACAAAAGATTCTTTGAAAATGATATATTTGTACGAAAGAGCAAAATAGAGTAATGTTATTGTGACAGTATTGTCCCCCTGTATATTTTAAATCTGACCAATCATATACTGCAAGGTGTCACAGAGATGAAATTCTAAATTTTAAATTTGAAACTTATTTCTGTTGATAAATTAGTCATCTCTGGATCATGGCTTTTTATATTGTCTTTTACTAGGAACATGATGGTAACTTGCAGAAATGATCTTGAGAGAAAATGTATTTTTATGGGAAAATCCTTATCCAAGATTCTCAGTCAATCATCAGTTGTCAATGATGAAAATAACTTGTTTACTGCAATTTGAGCCTGCCACAGAACCTTGTTTAATCACAACTTACTGTCCTGGAGAAATCATTTTTAACTTCTTTTTGATTACCTTAATTTGTTGACTTTGTCTTGAATCAAGAAGAATGTATGCCCTGCAACATTGTTCTACTTCTACAGTACATTTTTAGGTGAAAAGATCGTGTTCGGGTGATTTTTTCGGGTTGTGCAGAAGTATGTCATGACATGTATGCGTGAGTGTTTAAATTATCGGTAAGTAGTGAAACCGAAATTTGTGATCATGGAGGACAGTAATGATAACGCATTGTCCCTACGATGATGGTGAAGTGATTCTTTACATGCAAAGTGGTGAGGGGAAAAAACAGAGGAAATGAAAAAGACGGGAGATATTTAGATAATTCCATTACCGCCGACTCGCTTTTGTTTGTCTTCTCAAGAAAGTAAAAATGGGAGAAATGAATTTTATACAAAATTCAGGACTAAGTTGTAAAATTGTCAACTTTTGTTACTGAGTGTGTATAATATTTGCAGAAAGGAATCTGTGAATGTGTGAGCATGCTGTCTCTATGAAGCTAGTTGTAGTGGGGGAATATACAGGTCATTCCTCATTATCGAATCCGAAGTCATGCCCTTTCGACTGAAAGAAAGACTCCAAATTCTGCCAACCACTAGAACGGAGATTAAAGGCCTTCGTAAAAGAGGGTATAGCTTAGCGGATAATAAATGATCTCGATAACAAGAGATTGATGGTTCAGAAAAATAGAAAAATAATGTTAGTTAACATGGACAAATAATTTGAAACGAAACGGGTATATTTTACGGATAATTGTGATGTGTGTAATGCAGATGCATAAATGGCGAGTTGTTTGCTTTAACGTTAGTTGCATTGAGCATGAGTTATTACTTTCATAACTTGTAACAAATGCCTGAAATGTCCGTGCAAAAACAGGAATGATGGCGAGATATGATCCCTTTTTTTAATTTAAGGCTAATAACGAAGCCTTGAATACGAATTTTTAAGCCTCTTAACTCTGGATGGGACGATGCGATCTTGGTCATGGACGAGAATAGTTGCACGGTTGAAAAGCAGTTGGCCGAGATGCTTTCATTGTTAGAAGATCCATAGTCTATCAATATATGTAACCTACCTTTTGAAAATAGTTTTAATGGGAGAATTACTGAAAATAATTTGTCGGCACTGATTTTTATGTTATTCGAAGTTAGAACCACTGCAATAGCAATCTCGCACTACTTGCACAATAAACAATCGTTAATATTCACTCATTCGGCTCTGTTTCATAATGGTTCAGTTTTATGATCACGAATTTAACGGGCTGAACCTAGTGAACCAGACTTTAATAAGAAGACTTTGTTATAGTTGTCGTTACTCCTGTAAAGATTGTATTTCACAAACTTTACAAAGATAGAAAACGAGTTGAAATATCAAAAATCAAAATCATATGAGCTAATCGTCTTGATCAGTTACAATCAGTGACGGAACTAAGATCGAACTGGCCAACGCTCCGGCCTCGCGCGAATTATAAAATTCAGTTGAAAAAATAAAATTCCAACTATAGATAAAAACTAATTTAAAAACCCATTTATGAGAAAATTACCGGTATTAGATTTCAGCCGGAGCTGTATAGGAAGAAGATTTGGGTTTGTAGTTAGTTGCTGGTTTGTATTGGATATAGCAAATGAGAGGAGAAGCCCAAAATGCAAGTGTGAAGATGAATAACAGACTACAGAGATGAGAGATTATTTACACATCCAACAAATTGACCAATGGTATCTAGCCAAAGGGTCTCCCTTTGGTTAGATATACTTTCTGTTTTCTTTTATTTATCATCTTATTTTGACTAATTATTTTATTTATCTTTTATAGACTATATCATCTATTGAAAAACTATTTTATTTTGATAATTAAATTTATTATTTTCCTATTGTTAATGAATCGTATTGTTTCAGGGATGAGGTGGAAGTAACGTGGATTTGGAGTTTGGGATATTTTATTTCGGACATTAAGTTTTATTGTCTAAACTTCCGGAGACATTTTCATGTTTTTCGGTTAGATAATAAGCTTTTTGAATGAAAGAAACTCCTCGGAGTATTGGCGTATTATCGATACGAGCAAGTGAATTTCTGTAAAAAAAAAAAACAATTGACCATTCCATACAAAGCAGGCCTTGTCCAAGCCCAATTACCATAAGTCCATAGCTAATTCAACATCCCATGCATGCAAAACTATTTACATTACACAACAGTAGTGTTCACATATTGAAACTAACCAACAATCTCCCCTGCTCTTTCTTCTTCCCCAAACTCCGGATCATAATCCCACATGATCACACTCTCATTTCATTAAACTCGACATCATTATCCGGGCATGCGACATCGACGACATGTCTAGGCCTCCCAACCAAGAATTTCAAGAATGGTGGAACAGCCAGAGGGAAGAGGAGCTCTTACTCTCAGACAAGCCTCAAAAACCTCGTCCTCATTTAACCGTGGAGATTCCTCCAACTCCCACAGCTGATCATTTCATCGAAAAGGGCCGGCCTCGAACAATCCGCCAATTATCTCATGTCTTTCTCTTAAAATTCCAGCAATTAGTCAGTTTTTTTACAAATCCCAACAATGCCTTTAATTCCTTCTATAACACTGCAAGGCGCCGCTTCAATACCCCCGAGACCACTTTTCTCTACGCAAGGCCTTATGAATTTCGCCTTTACCGTGTCATTAAAGTGTTTTTTGTTATTGTAGTTTTGTTGTTAGTGTTTGAGCTTTTAGCCTACTTGAAAGGCTGGCATTTTAGTCCTCCTTCTGTAGAGTCATGGGAGATTCAGGATTTTGTTGAGCTTTTTTACGCCTACTGGCTTCATATCAGGGCGAATTACTTGGCACCCCCTCTGCAACAATTAACCAATGTCTGCATTGTTATGTTTCTAGTGCAGTCATTTGATCGCCTTATTCTAGTGTTGGGCTTTGTCTGGATTAAGATCTGGAGGATCAAACCGGTGGCAGAGATGGAGTATAAACATGGACTGGACGAGAATGTGGAGGCTTATCCAATGGTGTTGGTGCAAATACCTATGTGCAATGAGCGCGAGGTAACAAATTGTAGTTTCTTACTAAGGCACAAAAAATTGTTTTTGGAATGAGTTGGGGCTGAGGCTTAAGTTGGTTTTGTTTATAAAAGTAAAATGTTTCATCTGTGACTTCATAATTTGTAACTAGCAGGACTTGTTTATGTTTGAAATATAGCATAAGATACATTTTCAGTCTTCCTCACCTTAAGGTTTTAGATAAACTAGTTCTTACATGGTATCAGCCAGGTTGGGATTTCAAGTGAGGGGGAGTGTTGAAATATAGCATAAAATCCATTTGTGTCTTCCTAAGATACCTTGAGGTTTTAGATGAAGGGTTCTGAACAGTTACTAAATTCTACTAGTCATGAATTCAGAATTTGTTATAATTTCCAAAAGGAGCACGAATTGCTGCTTTTTCAGATTGCAGTTCTATTTGCATAGTTTTAGGCCCCTCTTACGTCGATCTTAATGATCCTCCTGCTCGGTTCTCATTACAGGTTTACCACCAATCAATTGCATCAGTATGTGTTCAAGACTGGCCAAGGGAAAGAATGCTTGTCCAGGTCTTGGATGATTCTGACGATATGGATGTTCAAGATCTTATCAAGGAAGAAGTGTTGAAATGGCAGCATAGGGGTGTAAACATATTGTACAGGCATCGCCTTGTCCGCACTGGCTACAAATCAGGGAATCTCAGATCAGCAATGAGTTGTGATTATGTGAAAGATTATGAATTTGTAGCACTTTTTGATGCAGATTTTCAACCGCCACCAGATTTCTTAAAGAAAACCCTTCCATATTTCAAGGTAAGCTTAAACGGTTTTTGACTGCTCATCAAGAATTACTTTCTGCAATTTTTACTTATTTTTTCTGAATTGTGAAGGGAAATGATGACCTGGGACTGGTGCAGACAAGGTGGACATTTGTGAACAGGGATGAAAATCTGCTCACAAGATTGCAGTACATAAATTTGTCATTTCATTTTGAAGTAGAACAACAAGTGAATGGAGTTTTCATCAACTTCTTTGGTTTCAATGGAACCGCTGGAGTATGGAGAATCAAGGCCCTCGAGGATTGTGGTGGCTGGATGGATCGAACAACAGTGGAAGACATGGATGTTGCTGTTCGTGCTCACCTTTGTGGATGGAAGTTCATTTTCCTCAACGACGTTAAGGTTGGCTTATCAAAACTTCTGACAATTGTCACATTTCTGTTTAGAACATAGTGAACTTGACATCATTAACTTTGCAGTGTCCCTGTGAACTTCCTGAGTCCTATGAGGCATACATGAAGCAGCAATATCGCTGGCACTCAGGACCAATGCAGTTGTTTCGTTTGTGCTTTCTTGATGTAATCCGCTCTAAGGTTGGTTAAATTCCTTACAGGATATCTCAATTTTAACTATGAATACTTTTTATTGATTGATACTGTCTTGATTTTATGTTACAGGTAAGTTTATTCAAGAAAATCAACCTGATATTCACATTCTTTCTCCTGCGGAAACTGATCCTACCATTTTACTCATTCACTCTCTTCTGCATTATTCTTCCTCTGACAATGTTCCTCCCAGAAGCTGAATTACCAGCTTGGGTAGTCTGTTATATCCCCGGACTCGTGTCTATCCTCAACATTCTCCCAGCGCCACACTCATTTCCATTCATAGTTCCCTACCTTCTGTTTGAAAACACCATGTCTGTAACAAAATTCACTGCAATGATATCAGGGTTGTTCCAGTTAGGGAGTTCCTATGAATGGATAGTCACTAAAAAACTGGGCAGATCCTCGGAAACAGATTTGGTTTCCTTTGCAGAATCGCAAGAACAAGCTGAAAGTCCTGGTCTGCATAAGTCATCCTCTGAATCAGATATCACGGAGCTAACAAAACTAGAACTTGCCAAGAAAACACAAAGGAAAAAGAATCATATATACCGAAAGGAACTCACTCTCGCGTTCATTCTACTGGCTGCATCTGCCAGAAGCTTGTTGTCTGCTCAAGGCATTCATTTCTACTTCCTTCTCTTCCAAGGCTTCACTTTCTTAGCTGTTGGTCTTGATTTGATTGGACAGCAGCAGGTAAGTTAATGATCTGTTAATCCACCACCACAACTAAAGCGCTTGTTTTCCAGTTGGAGGATATCACGGCTTCAGCCACATTATACTGCTATCCTCATCTCAAGGTCTAGAACATCGGTGAACAAGAAACAGCAAAGAGAAGAAGAGCCTGATTGTCTGATACTCTCATCAGCTAACACCACTGTATAAATCAATTTGCTGCTAATCACAAATATTTGTATTGAATCCTGGGTCGAGGTCGTTGAGGAAATCCTCCACCAATCCTCTAATCTTTATGGAAATTTTAACGGGGAAGTTGTTCGAGTTGCTTTCAAATTTTGTAATATGTTGTTTAACTTCAAAAAACCTTGTACTCTGTCGCAACCTCTTCTTTTTAAGTCACGTATTTCCTTAATTTTATCTTATATTTTACTATAAATAATTGTAAACAATCTTTTTATCTCCCTATTTTATATTATCCTTTAATAGTGAAAAAAAACTAAACAAAATATATTCTCAAATACTGGGACATAATTTTTATTATATATAAATCTTAAACTAGAATATTTTACACCTTGTATCGTGGAAGCACAAATTTATTGTTTGCAGTGTAGTTACTGCTTCCGTGGAAGGTGGAACAAGAACCTCCCATGACAATATATACAAAACTAATGTCCACTACGAACTTGCACACTATTGCAAGCGCAAAGATACGCAAGAACCAGATCAAGGGAAGACACGAAATTATCTATTAGAAATTGAGGAACAAAATGTCTATTAGAATCATAGGTGCAACCAAATCAAAACCACAGAAATTCTGTTACAACTTCCTTTTCAGGCTTTATGCATTCAGAAAATAGCTAGTCTACTGTCCATGTCTGAGGACACAACAAAGAAATGACAAGAGTAATAACCATTAAAACTAGGGCAAAGACACTCATCATATCACAGAACTTTATTCTAACGGCCATTTATGCCTTGCTGTCCACGCTCATCGGCTCTTCTTCTTTGGGAGCTGTTTTCTGCAGAAACCAGAATTACAAACCATTACACTAGTTACAAAACCAGCTGATTCGTGTTAAACAAAAGAATAAAAGATCCCGGTAGAAGCTTACTTCAGTGTCAAAAGGCTCCAGCTTGTTCAGTTTGGCAAACATATTTCCGTAGAACTGGGCATCCTTTTTATTGATTTCTTTAACCTTCTCCTTCAGTACCTTGTACTCAAGTTTCACATCCCTACAAACACCAAAATACACACAAAATCACTACAAAAAATCTTCTAAGAAAATAGATATTATGTATTCTTTCACGGCTCAAGTGATTTTCAACAAGTGCTTTTCAAGAATTTAACCAACCTATTTGCAGGATCAATTTCTAGTGCTTTCTTGATATCAAACTCTGCCAGGTCTAGATCGACAAGGTTGATATAAGCTTGAGCCCTCCTGTAGAGTGCCTTCACATTCTTGCTGTCGATTTCCAAAACCTGCATATACACACATAATGTACAAAGGGTTTCTTAAAACATAACTAGAACATAATCAAAGGTGAATACAATCAATATATTCTGCCAAATACATATGATCTTCAATGAATTAGAGTTGGTATGGGGTTAAAAATATTGAAGTTGAACCTTGGTACAAAGTTTCTCTATTTTGTAACCTTGGTACCAATTAAATTATGCAAGTTGGGCCAAAATTTCCTAACTAGATTCGAGATCAAAAATCTATTGATGTTCTTGATATTTCTAACAGCCAAATTTCAGAAAGATTTAAATCTCTCTTCCAACAATATTAGAGGCAAGATTTCTTCCAAACATTTTTATGCTCAAGACATAGATTTGAGTTCAAATTATTTTGAAGGGCCACTACCACTAATTCCTGAAGATTGTGTAAGAATAAATTCATCTCAGAACAAGTTTTCAGGAACACTCCTTTCCTTGTCTAATTCCTGAAGGTTTCTTGATTTCTCACATAACCAATTGTCTGGTGCACTTCCTGATGATTGGACGCATGTTAAAGGTCTGCGTCAATAGGGCAACTAGTTTCTCTTAATTCACAGATTTTGAGGAACAATATGCTCTACGGTGAGTTTCCTGCATCTCTGACAAACTGCAGCTACCTTGAGTTTGTAGATTTTGCGTTGAATAAGCTATCGGGAAAACTGCCACCATGGATAGGGGAAGGCCTCCCACAGTTGTATGCTCTGATTTTAAAATCTAATAGATTTTCCGGAAGCATACCTTATGAAATATGTCGTCTATCCAATCTTTATTTCCTAGACTTGTCCATATGAAATATGGACTTATTCCTCCATATTTTATGAAATTATGACTTATGACTTATGAAATATGAAATTATTTCATATTAAATTATGAAATTATGAAGCATACCTTATGACTTATGAAATATGAAATTATTAAAGCATGGAGGAATTATTCCTCCATGCTTTAATAATTTGACTGCAATGATCCTGAAAGGAACTGAAGTTGATGAGCATATCTATTCTTATGAAGATCCAGAGTTATTAAGTCCAGATTCAATTTATGATAGTTACACTGTTGATGTTTCGGCAAGATGAAAAGGGCAGGAGCTTTCTTATGGAAGAAATTTTGCATATCTGAAGATGATCTATCTGTCAACCAGTCAACTTACTGGAAAAATTCCCAGATGGATAGGCAGACTTCAAGAACTCAGGGGATTGAACTTGTCAAGAAACAGGTTTTACGGGCATGTTCCACTTGAAATTGGCCAACTGAAAGTTTTAGAATTCATAGACTTGTCCACAAATTTTTCAGGTGAAATTCCTCAAAGCATGTCTGGACTAAATTTTCTTGCATATTTAGATCTCTCGGACAATAACTTCTCAGGAAGAATACCATCTGGTACTCAACTCCAGGGATTTGATATTTCCACGTATGAGGGGAACGCTGGACTCTGTGGTAAACCACTCACAAACATTGGTCCTGGAGATGAACCAGTTGATCACATCCCGCCTTCATTCCCTGAGTATGAAGCTGATACTTTAATAGCAAGTATTACACATCCAAGCATGACTGGTACTAATCAGATCAATCAAATATACATATCCAAGTGCAATCTGAACTCAATATTGTTTGATTCCGGGTTTTTCTCTGAATATAGTTATTACTACTTATTTCTATACTTATCTTTCTGCTAAATTGGCTAACAATATATGAAGTCACGATGTGTCAACTCAAAAAAAGCAGCACAACCTGGATCTATCTGGCAGTTGGTGCATACTTCTAAGTTCTAAGACTGTTCTTCCTGGTAAAACTAAGTCTCATACATTCAAAGGATACAAGACAGAGCACACAAGTCCAGTATACAACACAACACTTGTTTTGTGGGCTCGGTTTACTGTTTTAGAGAAAACCACACCGTTCGCGGCAAATATTGTCCACGGAATATATGATGTTAATTGTGATGCAATGGTATGAGATGATACTAAATGTCAAAATCTGCAACGAAAATTCAGGAAAACGTAAATTTTACCAACTGTCAACTTTTGTCTATTCAAAGTAGCAGAAATGATCTAACGTTTACAACTTACCTGTAGTGCGTGCCATTCTTTTAATCAAAATTACAGTCTTCATAAATCAGAAGGCATAAATGATAGATTTTCTTATGAAATTCAAAATTGACTGAAAGCAGAAACAGAGTAAAACTCAATTAAGAATCACCACATCGACATGACCACTGGTTAATTGAATTCGTTTTGCAAGCCATGCTGAATGCCTCGCACTAGCCATTTGATATTTAGTACCAGAAGTACTAAGTTCTGGCGGTAGTCCAAAATATCCAGTTTGACGAGTATCAAAAATGAACCTCCGGAGCATAGGAGCATATTGAATGAGACAAATTGCAAGCTCGGCAGCAGATGCAGATCCAGCAAATCCAGCATACTCTACAGTCTTAAGGTGCTGATGCAGACACATTACATTTTTTTGAGCATACTCCGAGAGCCATTGCATCTGAGTAGCAAATGCATTCATCTGTAAATCAACATAAATTCAAGTCATATCTGCCTGTCATGCCAACTTCAAGGGAAAAGTGCAACATTCAAACAAGTTCAAGAGTAAAACACAAAAACTGATGCTAACAGAAGGTGCTAAAGTACAGGGGATTCGAATTCACAGGTTCCAAGGAATCCAGAGAATACTTGTAAGAGGAGCCTAGGGTATAGACGGCTTAAAACAAATATTGAAAAAAATTCAATTGAATATCATACGCGATGTATTAACTGAGAATTGAGAGAATCTAATCAGTAAATAGCAACAATAATTATCATATTTAAAATTGTATATGAAAGGTGCTTCCAACCTTCAACTTGAATGTATGCAACAAAGGACACGCCTCTATCAAGGAGGTTGACATATTAAGGCTATGATCCGGAGAGCCAAGCCCAACTACAATCTCCAATTGCTTAACATTAACAAAAATCGGAAATCCAGTAACTGCAGGGTATACCTACAAAATAAAAATGGATCAAAAGCATCAAGGTTGTTCACAGACACAAGTAATCTTGTCTGAGCAAGAAAATTATCATGCAACTAACCAATTAGCAACACATACACTACAGCATGCAGCGAACTAACCTTGCACCACTCAATGGACAGTTTTTCAAGCTGCGAAGAAAAGCTACATAAGGTATCCAAGTGAGGAAAATATGACCCTCCAAAAGTAGCATCCACAAGCGATGGAATACTATGATACTCCACATCAACTTCATTATCATTAACTACAATGGAAGTAAGATTTGGAGCAGATAGATGAAGCGTTTTAATGTTGAGTAACTTTAAGCAGCAAACAAACTCCACATGTTTGACTGTAAGGGACGAGACCATGAGTCTTTGGTGGTGTTTGGAAGAGGCAGCGTCATCTGGACTGGCCCTGCAGCCATGAACAGACAGACGTTGAAGATTGAGACAATTAGTTAAAACCCACTGAAGCAGAGGTCCTTTTATACTCACTGATTCCAAGTAAAGAGTTTTAAGTGTAGTATTGAGGATCAAGGCAGGATCACTGGTAAATATGTTTAGGAAATTGATATTTGGATAAGCAACGTATCCAAATACAAGAACCAAATTGCGAACCTCTTTACCAAAGGCAAAATTGATCCAGTTCTGAAAATAAACAGCATAAGAACTATGGAGGGGAAAACATATCCGGAAGGTATTGAGATATGGAGCTCGATTTGCCCTTATAACCCGGTTAACCCAATCAACAAAAACCCTGTCAGCAAATATATACATATCAGAAAGCATCCGACAGTCTTTTAGAGTGGCAGCAGTTACCGGATCACTGAAATCTAGATCCATGAGGTTAGTCCACACATGAGTCCACCTCTTGGAAAGAAGGCTGGTTCTTCCCACTATTTTCATATCATTGACTAAAGATAGCATGTAGATGAGCACATCATCCGGTAACTTGCTTATTAAATCAACAGTACCATCATCATCACTAGTAGTATTCTCCAAACCCCGATTTAATTCATTTAAATAAAATTGAAAGGACCTTTTCTTCTCCATGGCGGTCTCATGTTGTTGACACATATCTTGGAGACGTGCCCAAACATCCATTGCACAAGTCGATGATTTCTGAGTCAGTAATCTTGCAAGTAAATAAGGAGAGATGGTGGCATATATCCATGCAACAACAACAGCATCTTGAATTATCATGTCATAATCAGTACTAACATTAGGCGGGGTACCAAAACTTGGATCAATCCGATGGAGAAGATTATGATCCCTAGCAGTATCACGAAAAAGACTAGACCAACAAGTGAATTGGATTCTGTAAAGATCAAGAACCACATTCTTAAATCTTGACACACATGACTCTACCAATTTTTCTTTTATATCCACCTGACTATTACTCATCAACCTTCTCTTCTTCGGGACATGTTGTTGACACATATCGCGTAAACATGCCCATGCATCCATGGCTGTAGTACAATTTCTAGTGAGCAACCTAGCAAGCAAACAAGGAGAGATGGTGGCATAAATCCACGTGAGAACGAGGGCGTCTTGACTGACGTCATCACGTTTACTGAGTATGATGATAGCAGTAGAGAGTATTGGACCAGGAACAGAAGGATCAATATGATGGAGAAGATTATGAGTTCGAGCAGTGTCACGAAAAAGAATGGACCAACAAGTATATTGGACTTTGTCGAGATCAAGAACGAGATTTTTGAACATTGGCATACATGATTCTACCACAATGTGTTGGATGTAGTGAGAATTCGAAGTGTATGTGTTGGCTGATCTGCTCGAAGACATGAATGATACTGGTTATCTAGGGTTAGCTCTCTGTGTTACTCGATGAACCCCAGAGTAATTGGTAAATTTATGCCTTCCCAAAAATATTGACAAGAAGAACAAATATTATAATTTAAAACTTCCTGCCCCATAATTTCGAATAAATTTTAGATGTTTAAGAAAATTAGAAAAATAGAAATTGCTAATATTATAATTTGAAAACTAGTGAATAAAGCCGCGCTCGCGTTATAAATTTTGATACGAATTAATATTATAATAGCATAAAAATTATTTTGAGTCCTCTTCCCATCAAATATACCAATAATAAAAAAATATTATAATTAGTATAAAAATTTGTTTAAGTGGTCATCCTGTCAAACACAATACTAATAATAAAATTAGTTCGAACTGCCCTCCCGTCAAACAAAATATTAATCCATAATTATTATTTTTATGATAAAATTAAATATTATAATTTAGATCAAAATTAGTCTGAGCCGCTTTCTTGTCAAACACAATACTAATAACAAAACATTATAATTTAGATATTAGTTTGAGTCGCCTTACTTCAAACACAATACTAATAAAACTTATTCTAATTATGATAAAATTAACGATTATAATTGGATAAAAATTATTTTGAATAGTTGTCCCGTTTTAACAAAAAATTCCTAATGGTACCATTGTAGAATTGGCTTTTCCAAATGGTACCAATGACTATTTTGGGCTTCCAAGTGGTAACACCCAACTTTTGACTTCATCCAGCACATACCACTCTGTTAATCAAACGTTAATCAAGCTGTTAAGTAGTAACTAAAATCATATTTCCCTCCAAAATACTGTTACCAGCAAGCTAATACAATATCCAAAACAACCAACAAGTCTGAATCAATAATGAACTACAGAAGTTTCACAAATGTTCCAAAATATGTTCTAACAATTTAAAGCATTAAAACCATAATAAAACAGGTCTGATTTAAGGCTGGGATTGAGATGGTGGACATTGAGACATGTTGATTTCAGTGGACTGTGATGTGTTGCCCTCTTTAGTCTGATCTGAAGCTTTCTTTTTCAGAGCTGCAGCTGCTTTCCCTGCCTTGGATTGATCCCTAATTCTTGGATGTCTAACCACTATTGGTCCACTCCCTGCTGCCTTCTTTTCTTTTGCAGTCAAACCTTTCAAACATTTTCATTAAATCCTTATCTGACTCTAACTTGTGATGCTTCATCATATATGCATAATCAAATGTTGGATAAGCATAATCTAACCTCAACCTCTGTTTTTTCCCTAACTCTTCATACTCAACAATAATGTCCAGCAGTGAGGTTTTATCTACATCAACCTTAACCTCTACCTCAGTACCCATCCAGTGAAAAATTAATACTTTTTCCATCTGCACATATTAAACCCAATGCACCCAATGCATTATGAGTATTATACAATCATATTACACCCAATGCACCAGTTAACAGTTATGAGTATTATACATATCAATGTATACATAAACACATATTCACAGATAAACTCGCACATATACACAGATAAACCCTTAAACAATGAATTAAGCCGCGAAAGATATATATGTATCGATTATATAGAGTAATTGAAGGTGAAATGCATACCCTATACTTTGATGAGTGTTGAATTAAGTAGCGAGTGGCTGTATTGTTCTCTATCTCGATCAATCCCCTCCGTGCAGCAGAACCCTAATCCTGTGTGTGTGTTTGATTCTGTGACATTAAACCCTCGTACCCGACTAATGACCCAAATAGCTGTTTTTTTACTTTTAATTCATTTTATTTTAATTACTTTTTTTAATTAAATCATAATGGATTAACGTTTTATTAACGTTAACTAAACGGAGTGGTATGTGCTGGATGAAGTCAAAAGTTGGGTGTTACCACTTGGAAGCCCAAAATAGTCATTGGTACCATTTGGAAAAGCCAATTCCACAATGGTACCATTAGGAATTTCCCAAAAAATATTTTAACATAAATAAAAAATTATTTTAGCCACTTTCTCATCAAACATAATATTAATAGAAAATTTATAATTATTTCGATAAAAATTAGTTTGGGCCGCCTGCCGTGCCCGTCAAACACAATACTAATCATGAATCATTTATATTAGCATAAAATGTATATATGATTCCTATTTTATATATCCTATTTTATTTGTTAACTATTTTTATTTTATGATTCCTATTTATTAGTTAAAAATTATCATTCTTTTATGTTTCTAACTTTTAGTCTATGAGTTTTTCTTAATGATTATTATCTATACAATCTTTTATTTTCAATTCAAAATTTAAGAAAATTATAAGACTAAACCGAAAATAAAAATAGTACGTATTATCTTACAAATCTTAAATATAAATTGTATTTTATCTATGATTGTTTGTTTAAATAAATATAATCCTCTTCCGGTTAGGATTCCTAAATAAGAAAAGAATCGTATTATCCTTGGAATCCAAAACGAAAAGAATTAAATTACCTTTTGGAATCTTTGAACCTGATTTTTTAAATTATAATTATATTTTCTATCCAAAATTTAAGAAAATTATAAGACTAAATCGAAAATAAAAATTGTATGTACATATTACAGTACAAATCTTAAATATAATTTTTAGCCACTTTTTTGTCAAAAATAATACTAATAAAAAAATTATTATTGTTTAGATAAAAATTGGTTTGGACCGCCTCCCGTGCCCATCAAACACAATAATAATCAAGAATCATTTACATTATCATAAAATCAATATATGATTTCTATTTTATATATTCTATTTTATTTGTTATTTATTTTTATTTTATGATTCCTATTTATTAGTTAAAAATTATTATTATTTATGTTTCTAACTTTTTCGCTATGAGTGTTTTTTACTGATTATTATCTTTACAATCCTTACCAACCTTAAATATAAATTGTATTTTATCTATGATTGTTAATTTAAATATATATAATCCTATTCCTTTTAGGATTCTTAAATCAGAAAAGAATTTTATTACCTTTAGAATCCAAAAAGAAAAGAATTGTATTAACTTTTGGAATATTTGAACCTGATTTTTTAAATTATAATTATATTTTCTATTCAAAATTTAAAAAAAATTATAAGACCAAATCAAAAATAAAAATTGTACGTACATATTACCTTACAAATCTTAAATATAATTTTTAGCCACTTTCCCGTCAAACATAATACTAATAAAAAATTATTATTATTTAGATAAAAATTAGTTTGGACCGCCTCCCGTGCCCATCAAACACAATACTAATGAAGAATAATTTACATTATCATAAAATCAATAGATGATTTCTATTTTATATATCATATTTATTTGTTAATTATTGTTGCCGAGAGTAAATATAGACACATAATATGTTAAAACGATTTGAGTTCAAAGTTCCTTACACGACTTCTAAAGATTTAAAGATTTGATGAGAATTTTCATCTTTAGAATTTAATAAGAGATACTAAATAAGAAAAGAATTGTATCATCTTTAGAATTCAATAAGAAAATAGTTGTATTACTTTTAGAATTCTTGAACCTGATTTTTTGAATTATAACTATATTTTCTATCCGAATTTAAGAAAAATCAGAAGACTGAATCGAACAATTTGAGAGACGCCCGCATTCTCCTTTATATATATATATATATATATATATATATATATATATATATATATATATATATATATATATATATATATATATATATATATATATATATATATATATATATATATATATATTAATTGTTAATTATTGTTGCCGAGAGCCCGAGAGTAAATATAGACACATAAGAGCAAGTCCAAGAGTGTCCTATATTGATGTCCTAAATCAAAATATAAGGCATGTGAAGCAAATCAATGCTCCAACAATGTCCTAGTGGTGCCTTAGAGCAAGTCCAATAGGTGTGCTAAATCAAGTCTTAAATCTAAAAATAGGGAATATGGGATAAAATTGCACTCCAACACTATGCTAGTGATGTGCTAAATCACTAGCACAAGCTTCCCCTTCCCTATTTTTAGAATATGCTAGCCACTCCTAAACTATTTTTATCATTAAAATATTCATTTCTCTCTCTTCTCCACATCATTTCCCTCCCTCCTCCCCACCAAAGTTGTTTAAATTTAATATTATTATAATAATAGGGAATGAATATAGGGAGTACTATTGGAGCTCATGTGCTAAATCTTGTGCTAAATCACTAAGACATATTATTTTATAATATTTTTAGGGAACCACTTAGCATAGTGTTGGACTTGCTCTTAAAACACTAGGACATGTAACAATTGTCTTATTTTTGAGGCACCAATATGCATGCCTTATTCAATAAAAAAATAGTTTTCTACCATTCCACTACATCTCTCTCCTCTCTCCTTTTCATTTCTCTCCAATAACAATTTAAATATATTAATATTTTAATAATAAGGCACAATAATGAGGCATGTTGTTGGAGTTGATATATGAAGATGATGTCCTAAATCACTAGGACACATTATTTTATTATATTTATAAGGCATTTGCTAGGACATTATTGGACTTGCTCTAATATGTTAAAACGATTTGAGTTCGCAGTTCCTTACACGACTTCTAAAGATTTAAAGATTTGATGAGAATTTTCATCTTTAGAATTTAATAAGAGATACTAAATAAGAAAAGAATTGTATCATCCTTAAATTCAATAAGAAAATAGTTGTATTACTTTTAAAATTCTTGTCTTTAGAATTTAATAAAAGATACCAAATAAGAAAAGAACTGTATCATCTTTAGAATTAAATAAGAAAAGAATTGTATTACTTTTAGAATTCTTGGACCTGATTTTTTGAATTATAATTATATTTTCTCTCCGAAATTCAAGAAAATTTAGAAGACTGGATCGAACGATCCTAGAGACGCTCGCATTCTCCTTTATATATATATATATTGATTGATGTCCAAATATTATAATTTAAAAATCTTTCCAATAATTTCAAATAGATTTCAGAAGTTTCAAAAAATTAGAAAAATAAAACTTACCAGTATTATAATTTGAAACTGCCTCCCAATAATTTTTGAAACCAAAAAAATGTATTTTTGAAATTCCAATACTGAAAAAGGCAATTTTAAAACTTTCTTTCAATATATTCAAAATTAAAAAGTTTATATATATATATATATACATATATATATACATAATTCAAAAATTCTAGAAAATGAGCAAAAATAGATACGCCCCTAGGTCTTCTTTGCAGCTTTGAAACTTTTTTTCAATATATTCAAAATTAAAAAAAGTAATTTATATTTTTATATTTATAATTCAATATTTTCTAAAAATTAGAAAAAATAGAACAAAACTATTTGACTTAGTTTTAAAATTATTTATAAAATTTACGATATGTTTAAATTTAATAAAACCGACCTAATTAACTTGGGTTACGAATTTACTCGCCACCCATCCAACCTTACCCGTGGGCACCCATACCGTCCAGCAAGATCGGTGACACAACGCCCGTCCTTATCAATTTTGTGTGTGTATTGCGAAAGCAACTCAGGATTACAATAATTATTATAAATTAAAGTGATTTAAGGCTGAGCATAGCAAAATCCTTTTTGACACGAAATATCCATGTATCTCTGACTCATATTTATGAGATGAAAAAAATGCATATGAAAACATGTTAAGAGCATCTCCAATGGGGGTGCCAAGAGAGGCGCCAAAATGTCATGTGACATGATATGGCATAACAATCTTTTTGGCTACCACTGGAGTGATAGGGGTGTCAAACAAAGTTGCCAATTTTTGGCACCCTTTAGCACCCTCCCAAAATAGGAAAAATTCATTTTTCGTCATGAAAGCCTATAATATCCTATCTAATTTTAGATAAACAAAATTATAGTATTTTTGACAACTTTGATTGCCAACCATTGCAGTGAATATTGATAAGAGTGGTGCCAAAAGTAACTTAAAAGAAAGAGAAAATAAAATATTGATATTTTTGATGAATAAGCATGTTTAGCAACTTTGGTTGGCACCTCATATTGGAGATGCTCTAATATATATATATGTGTGTATCATTTTGTGTGTATATATATAGGGTAGCACTCTATACCATACTTTTTTAAATGGAGCTATGTAGCACATCATTATATATATAGGGATAGGATTAAATATAAACTTTTTTAAGTTACAAATTTACAAACTTTTTTTTATTCTTTCATCGTGTTAATCCTTAGTTATCGAAAGTATCCATGTTGAAAATTATTCAAAAAACATCACAATTTTTAAAAATAACGCATAAATAAATCGTGATTTCAACACATTTATAACTGGGGTTCAACATCGGGTGTAGAACACTGATTATCATTGTGTTGAATATATCTATAAAGATGCTTAAATTATACTTCTGGGGTTTGGTAGGGTCTAGAAACATAAATATCAGTTATATATAACTTAGTTCGTACATTGAAAAATCAGTTTATGTACTTCTCCAACACAATTTTAGTCGATGTTCAACAAAATATGTTAAAAAATTGTGAACTCAAATTATATATGTGTTGAACGTATAAAGTTTGTAAGTTTGTAAGTTTGTACCAGAACCCACCCCTATATATATATAGAGGATGGGATCAAATAAAAACTTTTTTAAGTTACAAACTTACAAACTTTTTTTTTATTTTCCCATCGTGTTAGACCTTAGTTATGTAGATAATCGATGTTGAAAATTCTTGAAAAAACATCATAATTTTTTAAAAAAACGCATAAATAAATCGGATTTTCAACACATTTGTAGCTGGGATTCAACATCGGGTGTTGAACACTAATTATCATTGTGTTGAATATATCTGTAAAGATGCTTAAACTATACATATGGGGTTTAGGTAGGGTCTAATACATAAATATTAGTTATATAATACGTTTAACTTAGTTTTTACGTTGAAAAATTAGTTTATGTACTTCTCCAACACAATTTTAATCGATGTTCAACAATATATATTTAAACAATGTTGAACTCAAATTATATATGTGTTGAACATATAAAGTTTGTAAGTTTGTAAATTTGTATCAGAACCCACCCCATATAAATATACATAATACATATTTCTACTATATTTTTTATAAAATATAATTACTAATTTTGATTATTAAACCGAAAAGAAGTTGTACAATTTTTTTATTCCAAAAGTAATTTAAAATTATGCAATATCTCAACATGATTCTATAACAGAATAATAATCATCCAAAATTATTATGTTGTAGAATCAGCTCCGAAAATATACTTTTTCATCAAATTTTAAGTGTTAAATTACTTAAAATAAATATATTTTTTAGTATTTTATATTAGAATTACGTTTTATATGTATTATATGATAGAGTTTATAATAAAATTGATGATTTATAATGATGTATTATGTACTCCATATGTTTGAGTTGCTTTTAAATTTTGTAATCTGTTGTTTGAGTTTGACTTCAAAAAAACTTGTACTCGGTCACAACCTCTTCTTTTTAAGTCACGTATTTTCTTATTTTATCTTATATTTTACTATAAATAATTGTAAACAATCTATTTATCTCCCTATTTTATATTATCCTTTAATAGTGAAAAAAAAAACTAAATAAAATATATTCTCAAATACTGGGACATAATTTTTTATTGGGTCTTTTCATAGTGTGCTCATGAACACTAACAATTACCTTTCTTTGAGGTAAACGATTATTACTAGTCATGAACTTTTTGTTGAGGTAAACGATTTTTACCAGTCATGATTTTTGTGCATATGCAAGAGTTATGATCATGAACGAGGTTTTGACCAATAAAAATCCTCCACTTCAACAAAAAGTGATTGTTAGCCCATAAATACACACCAGAAAACCCATTTTGTATTATATTTAAATCAATATATATATATATAAAGGAGGATGCGGGCGTCTCTAGAATTGCTCGATTCAGTCTTTTGATTTTTCTTAAATTTCGGATAGAAATTATAATTATAATTCAAAAAATCAAGTTCAAGAATTCTAAAGATAATACAATTCTCTTTTTATTGGATTCTCATGATAGTACTTTAGAATCTAGAAAAAGAATTCTGAAAATCAGGTTCAAGTATTATAAAGACAAAAGGACTGTGATAATAATATTATTCTTTTAAAAAAATAACTATTTAAGAGACGCATAATCTTAAATCTTTCGTTATATTCACTATTTATTTTTATCCAAGTGCCAACTGCAAGCACGAGGAATTTTCTTGCTATTTCGCACATTGGCATGCACCGAGGAAGTAAAAATATTCAAAGTGCTGCCTTGAGTTTCATACTTTCATCCCAAGTGATGATCGCATAAAATTCTCATGATAAGCTCCGGTTTCAGCTGCAACACCAGAATTAATTATATTCATGTTTGCATTTTTCTTCTGTCCAGCAGCATCATTCGAACAAAATGGTTGGATTCAATCTTACAATTTTCTTAAAATTCGAATAGAAAATAAAATTATAATCTAAAATCAGGTTCAAGTACTGTATAGATAAAAGGATTGCAAAGATAGTACAATTCTTTTACTTATTTAGGAATTATAAACGATTAGAATTCTTCAAAATAATTTTTATCCAATTATAATCACTAATTTTATTATAATTAAAATAATTTTTATATTTATTTAAACTAACAATCATAGATAAAATATAGTTTATATTTAAAATTTGTAAGATAATACGTACAATTATTATTTTCAATTTAGTGTTATAATTTCCTTAAATTTCGAGTATAAAATTAAGGATTGTAAAGATAATAATCATTAAAAAAACTAATAGCAAAAAAAATTAGAACCATAAAATAATAATAATTTTTAACTAATAAATAGGAATAATAAAATGATAATAATTAATAAAATAAAATAGAATATATAAAATAGGAATCATATATTGATTTTATGATAATGTAAATGATTCTTGATTAGTATTGTGTTTGACGGCACGGAAGGCGGCTCAAACTAATTTTTATTTAAATAACAATAATTTTTCTATCAGTTTATGTTTGACGGGAAAGTGGCTAAAATAATTTTTTATCTATGTTATAATATATATTTTATAAAACGGGACCACGGTTTAAATTAATTTTTATCCAATTATAATTTTTAAGTTTATCATAATTAGAATAATTTTTATTAGTATTGTGATTGAGAGTAAGGAGACTCAAACTAATATCTAAATTATAATGTTTTGTTATTAGCATTGTGTTTGACAAGTGAGCGGCTCAAACTAATTTTTATCTATATTATTATATTTAATTTTATCATAATTATAATAATTATTAATTAATATTGTCTTTGATAGGAGGGCGGTCAAACAGTTTTTTTATTAGTATTGTGTTTGACATGAGGGCCACTTAAACAAATTTTTATATTAATTATAATATTTTTTATTACTGATATGTTTAACGGGAACACGACTCAAAACAAAATTTATAAAAAAGATTATTTATTAGTATTGTGGTTGAGGGGAGGCGACAAAAATTAATTTTTATCTAAATAATAATAAATATTCTATTAGTATTATGTTTGAAGGGAAAGTAGCTAAAACAATTTTTTGTCTAAATTTATAAAAAAATTATGACGCCGCTGCGAAGCGCGGCTTTTTTCACTAGTTTTAAACTAGAATATTTTACATATCGTGCAAGCACAAGTATTGTTTGCAGAGTGAAGTTACTGCTTCCGGGGAACAAGAACCTCCCACCACAATACATACAAAACTAATGTCCACTAAAAACTTGCACACTATTGCAAGCGCAAAGAAAAGCAAGAACCAGATCAAGGGAAGACACGAAATTATCTATTAGAAATTGAGGAACAAAATGTCTATTACAATCATAGGTGCAACCAAATCAAAACCACAGAAATTCTGTTACAACTTCCTTTTCAGGCTTTATGCATTCAGAAAATAGCTAGTCTACTGTCCATGTCTGAGGACACAACAAAGAAATGACAAGAGTAATAACCATTAAAACTAGGGCAAAGACACTCATCATATCACAGAACTTTATTCTAACGGCCATTTATGCCTTGCTGTCCACGCTCATCGGCTCTTCTTCTTTGGGAGCTGTTTTCTGCAGAAACCAGAATTACAAACCATTACACTAGTTACAAAACCAGCTGATTCGTGTTAAACAAAAGAATAAAAGATCCCGGTAGAAGCTTACTTCAGTGTC
Source organism: Daucus carota subsp. sativus (assembly GCF_001625215.2). Taxonomy (NCBI): domain Eukaryota; kingdom Viridiplantae; phylum Streptophyta; class Magnoliopsida; order Apiales; family Apiaceae; genus Daucus; species Daucus carota. Next base: position 55,803,014 of record NC_030381.2, on the reverse strand, counting down.
AAAAGGCTCCAGCTTGTTCAGTTTGGCAAACATATTTCCGTAGAACTGGGCATCCTTTTTATTGATTTCTTTAACCTTCTCCTTCAGTACCTTGTACTCAAGTTTCACATCCCTACAAACACCAAAATACACACAAAATCACTACAAATAATCTTCTGAGAAAATAGATATTATGTATTCTTTCAAGGCTCAAGTGATTTTCAACAAGTGCTTTTCAAGAATTTAACCAACCTATTTGCAGGATCAATTTCTAGTGCTTTCTTGATATCAAACTCTGCCAGGTCTAGATCGACAAGGTTGATATAAGCTTGAGCCCTCCTGTAGAGTGCCTTCACATTCTTGCTGTCGATTTCCAAAACCTGCATACACACACATAATGTACAAAGGGTTTGTTAGAACATAATCAAAGGTGAATACAATCAATATATGCTGCCAAATACGTATGATCTTCAATGAATTAGAGTTGGTATGGGGTTAAAAATATTGAAGTTGAACCTTGGTACAAAGTTTCTCTGCTTGCTTGTAATCCTTCAATTTTAGTTTGCAAGCTGCATTGTTGAGATTGCAAGACACTTTCAATGCCTTGGCCTTCTTTTTCTCCTCTTCTCCAAATGAAGTGTCATACTCAATGGACTTGGCAGCCTGCATCAAATTAAATGATGATGAAACCTTAATTAATATGGACTATGTGATAATATTTCCTAGTCAGGTAAACAAGTTGCAAGTTTAACCTTCTCATATCTCTTTGAGGCCATTGCATATTTACCCGCCTTGAACCATGCATTACCCTCTTCCTTCTTTCTACCAGCAGCCTCAATCTTCTCCTCGCTGTTCATGTCCCAGGATTCCTTCTCCTAAAAATATAATATTGTAATTTGGCAGATATATATATATACACATACACCACATGATGTGTGAAAAATACAAACCACACACAACCCAAACACAACATCTATAGAGGATATATTATATGATAGGCAAATTTGAAATTACCTTGACAAAAGATACAAGCTCGATTTCATAGTAAAGAGTTGAGTTAGGCGGAATCATGGCCAGCTCCTGCTGTGATCCAGATGAACCAAATGCACATTCAGGAGCAATTGTTAGTAGAGCTACTTCTCCCTTCTTCATTGCCATCACCGCTTTATCAAGCCCTTCTATAACTTTTTCTGCTCATAAAATACCTCAAGATAGTGAGAAACAGGTATTGACAAACCAGCTAAAACCCAAACCAGGACTAAGATCAGGTTTAGCACCTTCGTCGGTCTGGAATTCGAAAGGCTCTTCATCATCGTGACCCTTCTTTAAAAACACGGTACCATCTTGTAGCTTTCCAATCAATTTAACTATGATAAATAAACAATGAATTTTCAGTAATAGAAGAAAAAAATTATCAGCTGCGATTAAGCATCATAATTCATACTAGAGGCACAAAACCTACCTTTGACAACAGCTCCTTCATTGGGCTTCTCATAACCCTCTCCTTCCTTTAAAATCTTCTTAATAATTTTCTTGTTATCACCAACATAGGAAACAGTCTTCCAGGATACTAGCTCAAGTGTGATCTGCAATGAGGCATTTGGCGGAACTGCAGCAGCATCACCAGATGCTGGCTTACCTTTCTCTCCAAATCCATCTGAAATAGAAATAACACAAAATAAGAGAAAGGACCCTCCTCATAACAAATTAATCAAATGATCCACAGAGCTACTTACATTGTGGTTTAGCAGTAAGGAGGACCTTTTCTCCTTTCTTCATAGTTTTTACTGCTTTAGCCAAAGCAGGACATAGATGACCTATAACAGTTGCACATTAGAACTGCTACATATATATACACACTAGTGACTTCATTAGACAATTATTAAACAGGAAAGAAAATATACCATCTTGGACAGTGAACTCTACAGCATCAGCCTTTGCAATGACAGTCCCGTCCTCAAGCTTAACCTCGTAGTTGACTGCAACATAAACCAATAATGTACATTATCAACTCTGATTAAACTGCTAACTCATGCATTTACACTTTGTCAGCAACAATTATTGTCAGGAAAACATTAGTAATATACCTAGCACCTCATCAAGATCCTTAGGATTTTCCCACTTTTCACCCTCCTTGATGATTTTCTTGAATAATCCACCATCTTTGCAGATGTCCTTAACACTTGTCCATGAGAGGAGTTCAACATCGAACTGCAGAGTGGCATTAGGCGGAATGGTTGGTGGAGAACCCGACTCGCCATATGCTAGTTCAGCAGGAATGGTAAAAAGAGCATTTTCACCTTTCTTCATTGTCTTGATACCAAGATCCCATCCCTTGATAACTTGACCTATTTTCACAAACGAAAACCAAACAATCAAGTAAATCACACAGAAACAACTTCAAAAGAAATTCAACTGCAAAATATGCACAATAGATGAGCTGATACCAAATATTACTCTATATTCCAAATCACTATGAGGAAGGATAACATCATAAACTTCAGATCACGGTATCATAAATGGGCCATAAAACCAACATCATGTCAACACTAGTGAAACCTTCTTAATTAGTAAGATGTCTGTACAGCCACTTTAAATTTATAAATCTAATTTAATGATTACTATAAAATATATTTGGTTATTAAAACTACCAATATGCAAATACTAATTTGAAAACCATAAATTATTATACTCTTCTGTGATTATCAACCGATGCATTCAAATAACTCACTTTCAGTTACACTACAAACCTATGCTCGAAGCATACCATAGTGAAATATATTAATACAACAATTCAACAGAGCGGCAATATAAAGCTGACGTACCAGTCCCATCATCTATCAATTTATCACAAGCATATCCAAATCCCTCCCAAACACCGAAAATACAATTTGATATTTAAAATGCAATCACAACTTGATATTTTAAAAGCAAGTGTAAGCAATCACTACTTCATATTTCAAAAGCAAGTGTACAAAATCACTCCCAACCCCATCATCTTATCAAATTAAAGCTACTTAATATTTAAAAATCATTGTACAGTCGCTCCCAATTCCATCATTTATCAATTTATGGCTATATATCAATTTAATTTTTAAAACACAATCACACTTTAATATTCAATATGTCATCACAATCCAGCATTTAAAACGCAATCATCTAACAACATTCGATTAAATAACATATAAACAAACAAAATTTACCACAAAACACAAACATTTAATAAACGGAAAGCACATTTCATAAACCGGAAGCCAGACATTCCATCAAAAACAACTGAAATCAAAAAAAATGCAGAAGTCGAAAACCAGACCTTGTCCAAGAGTAAATTTGAACGGCTCCCCCCTATCGCGGCTCGAATCAAACTTTGTCCCATCCAGCAAAGTCCCCGTATAATGAACTACACAAACAAAACAACAAAAAATCAAAAATCAAAATGCAACACTACCATCATAAATTATAAACAAAATGCACAAGTTAATTATAATCTTAAATAATCAATTAAGATTAATAGAAATGAAACAATACCTTGAACTTCATCACCAGGATCAGGAGAGTCAAAGCCTTGACCCTCTTTAATCAGCTTCTTCTTCAACCCCTCAGTCCCGATCTCCGTCTCATCGCCTTCTTTCATGAACGACACCGCCTCCTCTTCGCCGTCGTCCATGAAACCGTCGTCCTCGGCGCCGTTCATTCCCTCCGGCATCTCGAAATCCTCGTCCATGTTCATTAGGTTGAATTGAGCTTGCTTAAGAGAGTAATTGAAGATTAGCGGATGATTAAGTGATGAATCTGATGGGGCGTTGGTGATTGGGGGTTTATAGGGGAGTGAGGACTAGGCTCAATTCTAGATGCTTCTAAATCGGGTGAAATGCAGAAGGTTCTGGACTGTTGGAGGGTCTGGATTGTTTCCTTTTTCGTGTATCCAACGGCTCTTATTTCATGCCTCTCATAACCAAGAGTATTTGTCAAAATATTATACTCGAAAAAATACAATAACATTTACTATATGATTAAAACTAATATTATGTACTTTCAAAAAAAAACTAATATTATGGATATCATGTTTTTAATTGCTGTCCTGTATAAGATATTATTGAAGAGAATAACATAAAAAATTAAGAATAATGATGAAAAAAGAAAAATTTATGAACATAAATGATTAGATATGAGTTGATATAATATTCCCTCCGTCTCAATATACATGTTCTTTTTTTGACTAGTCAAATTGACTACACTTTTGTTAAAATTTATATATATTATATAATTGAAAAACATATTGTAAAAAATATCATCGAAAGGTAAATCTAATCTATTTTAATATATAACTTTCTATTTTCTAAAATAATAAATAAATATTTTTTAATAATTGATAAAAAAATTAGTCAACTTGACTTCTCGAAAAACAAGAGAGCCATGTAAATTTAAACGAAAGGAGTATCAATTGTGATATCGTAAAAAAAAGTGATAAAGAACTTTCCTTTTCAAAGCACCTAAAATGAATCTCTATCAATTTATCTTGTTGAAATAGTACATTTTAATACTTGAACTAGAGGCCTCGCGGTAAATTTTCACATCTACGATCCAATTAATTGAAAAAAATTTCTTTCCCACAGCGATTCATCCTTCTCGAATGGAGCAAATAACTCTTCATTATATTCCGCTCTTTAAATGTCTTTACTTTTCAATCTTTTTTATCATGGCAAGTCTTTGCGAAAGAACTCCAATAAAATGAAGAAAAAAGTTGTTGTTTCAAATGTCCTAAATTTTGATCCAGGACATTGATTTATGACACTGTTGTACTTGCTCTTACGGATCTTTCAAAATACTCCCTCCATCCCAAATTAGATGGCTCCGTTGACTTTTGGCACACAATTTAAGGTTCATTGACCGCATAGATACATGACTTATTTTTAAAATTTTATTTTTGCAAATAAAAATTAAAATATGAAATTTTCATTTATAAAAGAAAAAATAAAAAAATAAATTTCGGAAATAGACGGTCAATGCACCTAAAGTTACGTGACCAAAGTCAACGGGGACATCTAATTTGGGACGGAGGTAGTATCATATAAGTCTTTGTGAGATAAACTATCGAAATCTGTACAAAAACATATAAATATATTAAATATATAACACTGATATCCCAGAAAGATCAGCATAACTAAGGATCTTGATATCAAGATACTCAACGAGATTTATTTTTTTAAGACAAATAATTAGATTTATTTATTGAAAAACTTGTAAACACTAGAGGACAGGAGAGTGAAAAAGACTTAACTAGTGAGATGGATGAAAATCTGGAAAAGAGGAAGTGACGATTAGAATCTTAGTTACGGGAAACACTCCTCAAACAGAATTTTAAAATGATATTTCATAAATGACAGAGTACACTAGTGTAATTTTAAGCGTTGCGCAGATATCCAAGAACAATCTTGATAAATGGACTGTTTGGCTGAGTTTAAAATAAGTGATTTTTACTTAAAGTAAAGAAGTGAAGTGAAAGTGAGAAGCAAGGTAAAACTTATAGTAATTGATTAAAGTGTTTGAGAAATAAGTAGAAATCGTGAAACAAAAGCTAACATTTTTAACTTTTTATAAATGTTTCTTGACTTTTTACACGAACGGTATAAATAAGTACTTCTACTTATAAATTCAGATTTTAAATTTATAAGCCCAGCCAAACAGGACCTAGATGTGTCGTGAGCAACAAGCCCTTTGGATAGGGTATCTGGATCAAATTTATATGTTGTTGATTATCATCATGGGCTTCATCGGCCATAGCCCGTCTAAATGGATGATGCTTATATATGAAAAATTAAACCACACGAGTACACGGCTATAGTTCGCATAGATCACAGTTCACCCTTAGAATAAATGATGTGTAATCTTTCTATAGATTTTTTGGAGACATGTATATATTCGATAAATATAATCATTCATAAAAAATTGAATATAATCACAGATATGAGATTAGTGTGGTTGGAGTTTCGGTTTTTAAAGAAGTTGATCATAATTTTTATTTATGATACGTCAATGAAACTTGTAGTCAAGAGCTATTTATGGGCGGAGATGTTCCGAGAAAGTTGATTGCTAGCATACTCTCCTCGCTCCAAATGATATGTCCATTTTAACATCTGTACATATGTTAAGTTATGCCGATCATTTGATGGGAAATATTATAATTTAACTTTTATTGCAAAAAAAAATGATATTTTTTGTTTTTTTCCATATTAAGGAAAAAATTATTTTATAAAACCACGAGAGTTAATAATAATTTTAATATAGTAAGATGTCCGTTGTAACTTGTAAACTCATATCGTGCTTATTATATATTTCTGGCCTTCTGGGGTCGACATACATCACCACTCACCAACGATTTTTCCCTAGATTCCCTCCCTCAACGGAACGTCGATATTAGCAACGTTCCCATTGTTCCACTTTTCCTAATTTAATACTCACGCAACAGAGTTTATTACGCTTAATCTAGTTACTAATTAATGCATGCATCTTCTTTTATACGGAGAGAGTAGAGACAGCCACCCCTAGCTCCTAACAAACTTTTTTTGTTTTTCGGTTTGTCTAGTGTGTGCCCATGGGCACATGCTAAGCGCGGAAATTTTTGTATTTGGGAGGTTTTGATTGGTGTGGTTGGTGTATTTGCAGAGGGGTCCACCATTATTAAGAGATAGGAGCCAATCAAAATGATCTAGGTACAAAATTTTCCGCGCTTAGCATGTGCCATGGGCACACCATAGAAAAACCGTTTGTTTTTTTACTTAATACAAGTCCTCACAAACTTCGATCGATTTGATAACCATATCAAATAATTATGAATTTTATTTTTCATGTAATAAAAGTTTATTTTGGATAAACAAGACTGACAAACGTGATGCTTAATAGATCAAGCACACATATTATAAATTAAATAATGATAATTTTATCCAATTTCATACGTTTATCTACATAATTTTTAAATTATATTAATTATATTGAACGGGATGAAATCTTACTTTAAACAGGTAATAAATTATAATTTTAAGATCTGAAAAATTAAATCACTTATACTATTCCTCCCTCCGTCCCTCCCATTTCTTTACATTTTCCTTTTTGGATGTCCCATCCAATTCTTTACATTTCAAAACTTACCCAAAATAGTCAATGAGTCCCACCACTTCTTCACTTTCTTTCCTTTTTACACTACTTTTATTCCACTATCTTTTTTCTATACATTAAAAATCAATGGGTCCCGTCACTTTACCCACTTTTCTTTCTATTTTTCACAACTTTATATATACTACTCCCTCCGTCCCCTTTTACATGTCCTTTTTGAAAAAAAAAATTGTCCCAAATTACTTGTCCACTTCTCTTTTCAAAGCAACTTTTTGTATGTTTTTTCAAAATGTAACAACTTCCAATGTTTGACTAGCATATATATATACACAACTCTATCTAATTCATTACATTTATTAAGGATATGTATGAAAACAAGATCTCCACCTAACATTTTCTTAAGATGCGTTATTTTTTCAAAAGGGACAAGTAAAAAGGGACGGAGGGAGTAGCATTTAACCCGTGCGAAGCACGGGCGGGTATATAGTTCGTAATTTAGTATTTATAATTTAAATTTTAACTTCATTTTATTAGTATTTTAGTATTAATGGATTGAATTTTAGTTAAATTATATTATTCATCAACTGACTATATTTTCTCCTGATTACCTAAAAATGGACAAACCCTAATAAATAAATAAATAATATATATATATATATATATATATATATATATATATATAGTACACGTAGATTTAAAAATCAGAAAATTAGAAATTTCTAATCTTTTTCAAACATAGCCGATCGTGTAAAGTAATCTAATCAATCGAATTTCAACGTAATTTTGTAATCTTCGTTTTTTTTGACAATAATAACTTTTAAGATTAGAGTTAGAAAGGGTTATGTAATGGTTATATTGAAATAGAATACGTTAAAGTTAAAAAGAGTTATACGAAGATTCTTGTTAAAAAAAAATATTCAAAATTGTATATTTATAATTTTATTTATAACATCATTATAATTTTTAATGAAATATTATATGATAATGTATTGTTAAGAGTGTTTTTAGTATTTGAAACTGTTTATAATACTAATAGACTCCACATTTGTAGACTTGTAGTACCAAAAGGAGAGTACCAAACCAAAAAATATAATTAAAACCTTGGACTACAAATTATACTCATGTTGGCTTATTATAGTATAGTATAGATTTCTTAATTTCCGTACCCAATCCAAACGATAAGAAGTACCCAACTCAAACGATAAGAAATAGGAGGGACACTTTATATATATTTTTTAATTTCCGTACCCAACCCAAATGATAAGAAGTACCCAACCCAAACGATAAGAAATAGGAGAGACGGAGTGAGTACTATTTTTACTAGTCCCACTCCCAACAGACTTTTTCCCTTGGCGATATTAAAACTTTAATTATTACCCGACTGGGTCCTACATATTATAAATCACAGATACATATTTCCTCAACGTAATCATCCTTTAAATGAACAAAAATCTCGATAAAGTTAGAAGAAACAGGACTAGCACATCTGAGGAAGCTTCATTTGGCTGGATCCCCCATCACTCGTCAACGCGAAGGTTTATAACTTTATATAACACAAAACGACCTGACTCCTCGTCGTATCAACCACATAATCACCATCATTGTATCCTATTAAATGCTTCCTTTCATTCACTTGTATATCAGTCTCTGCAGAAAATCTAACATTTCATTCTCAAATCCAATGGGAATGGCTGTTTGCACCATTCTCTTACTCTCTCTCCTGGCTTCTATCTCCAGTAAGCATCTCTCTCCCTCTCTCTCTCCCTCCCCCCCTCTCTCCCCCTCCCCCTCCCTACCTCTCTCTCTCTCGCTCTCTCTCCCCCTCTCGCTCTCGCTCCCCCCCCTCTCCCTCTCCGTCTCCCCCACCCCCTCTCTCTCTCTCTCTCACACACACACACACACTCTCTCTCTCTCTGTTCACTGATGGTAATTTGTTTGTTGTTTCTGTTAAACAGGCGCAGAATTTGAGGCAAAGCTGGGAGTGAACTACGGGCAGCTGGGCAACAACTTACCAACACCAAAAAGATCAGTTGAGTTAATCAAATCATTAAAAGCCAAACGTGTCAAAATCTACGATGCCACTCCAAGCATCCTCAAAGCTTTACAAAACACAGACATTCAAGTCTCAATCATGCTCCCAAACCAACTCATTTCCAATTTCTCATCCAACCAAACCCTCTCAGACCAATGGGTCTACTCCAACGTCAAACCCTTTTACCCACAGACCAAGATCCGCTACCTTCTTGTCGGAAACGAGATTCTCTCCGACCAGTCTATTAAGCCCACCTGGTTTAACCTCGTACCCGCAATGCGAAAGATCAGGTACTCCCTTAAACGTTATAGTTTACATAAGATTAAGGTCGGAACTTCCATGGCAATGGATGTTCTAGAATCTTCGTTTCCGCCTTCGAATGGGACTTTCCGGGCTGACATTGCGAAGCCGGTGGTGAAACCTATGTTACAGTTCTTGAACAAGACGAAATCTTTTTTGTTTCTTGATGTTTATACTTATTTCCCTTGGTCTGCTCAGCCTGACAATATTGATCTTAATTATGCATTGTTAGCGGCCACTAATTTTACTTATTTGGACCCTGTTTCGGGTTTAACTTATACGAATCTGCTTGACCAAATGATGGATGCCATCATTTTTGCTATGAAAAAAATGGGGTATCCGGATATTCGTTTATTTATTGCGGAAACTGGTTGGCCTAATGGTTGTGATATTGATCAAATTGGTGGGAATATTTACAATGCGGCTACTTATAATCGTAATGTGGCCAAGAAGTTTAATGCTAAACCGGCAATTGGGACACCAGCTAGACCGGGAGTCGTGTTACCTGGGTTTATTTTTGCTTTGTACAATGAAAATCTAAAGGGAGGTCCGGGGACAGAGCGGCATTTTGGGTTGCTATACCCAAATGGAACGAATATATATGATATTGACTTGTCCGGGAAGAAGCCATTGTCTGAGTACAAACCACTTCCAAAGCCTCTCAACAATGCGAAGTACAAGGGAAAGTTATGGTGCTTGGTGAAGAAAGGAGCCAACTTGACGGATGTGTCTGCGGCTTTGGGTTATGCTTGTGGCCAGGGAAATGGAACATGTGATCCGATTCAAGCTGGTGGAAAGTGTTTCAAACCTAATACATTGATCGGGCATGCTGGCTATGCTTTTAGTTCGTATTGGGCTCAGTTCAAGAAGGTGGGAGGGACTTGTAATTTTAACGGGGTTGCAGCCGCTTCTGCCAAAGATCCAAGTAAGTACTCCAAAATACCTTATATTGTATAGTCTAGTTCAATGCTGCATTTATTAGTGTTACAATTCTGATGATTGTGCTTATAGCTAAAGAAAAACTCTTGTTAGTACATATGTTTAGGTTTATAACTTAGTAGCATTACAATTCAAGTGTCTGTTTTTAAAGCTCAGATTACAGGCTTTTGGAGTTGCATACTTGCTTTAGTTAGATTCTTTTCTTTTAAATCTCGAACCTTAGTGACTGCAAACTTTTTGATAGGTGACTGGTAGGTCATAAAGTATATATGGTGTCGGGTTACTCTCTATTCGGATAGTCTTCAATTGAAATTGAATTGAAATGTGACTATTGTATCAAGATTTCTAGAGTCTGAGTTTTTTAGTTTAGGGTGACACTTTGGGAATGTGACATGATTGGAATGCATAGAGATAGATAATATTTGCTTTTCATAAAATTTGTGGAAGGGCACTAAAGATTTGAGCAAAAGACAATATATGCTCTTTCTTTACAAGAATTTGGTGTGTGCATGTGTGTGTCTCTTAGCACATGGTGCCATAAAAAGAGCACCTGTTTATAATTATTCCATTAAAGTCACTATGTGTGTGTGTGTGGGGGGGGGGGGGGGGGGGGGTCCTTTGTCTGCATTTATTTTGTGTGTGTGTGGGGAGGGGGGCTCTCGAACTTGTGTCGGACATTGTGTTTTCCAGTCCTTTTTTATATTTCGTATATTAGTATACACGTAGTTGCAGTTTCCTCAACTCCACGATGAATGCTATACTTGAACTTGTGTCATATATTGTGTTTTCCAGTCGTTTTTACATTTCATATAAATGTAGTTGCAGTTTCCTTATTCTTTAATGAATGTTGCAGGTTACGGATCATGCAAATTCCCAAGTGTTATGCTCTAAAATGGCGGTGCTTAGAATGTTAGATGGTGAACAACTAAAAATAAACCACCTATGTGACCATTATTTTTTTCAAGGAATATCTGACTTTGGATGCCATTTTCCAGCTGCTGGCAAAAGGTATAAAGATGGAAACTTCACCTTTCTTAACCTCTCCCTTTTATGACATTTCCAAGCTCCTTCTGTGCAAGCTTAACGTTCACTTTTCAGTATTCACCCAGATAGATTTGGTTTGTAGGATTGAGATAGGCATTCAAATCGCTTTGTTAATTTTACCTTTCTTCTGGACCATCAATATTCATATCTGAAGCAGTTGGTAATTATTTTTCCCAATATGTGAAGAATCACATTTAAATTAGGACATTTTATATTATTTTTGTAAGCTGTGGTAAGTTCTTTGTTTAAAGACTCAGAATGTTGGTGACTTTAATATATCTTAATACCGTTGTGTGAGATTTGTGTAGCGACTTTTGCAACGGCTATATATGTTGTTGGACAATCATTGAACAGCTTGGTACCTTTCTCTTGTATACTGTACTTATTTATTTTCACTATTATGATAGCTATGGGACAGGAGCACTTAAAATTTGGATCGAGAAGTAGTTTTTTTTTCCCGATCCTGATCCGATTTCAATTTTTTTTTCTTTTACCATATTAGCCTTTGATATCATTTTGAATCACAACAAATGAGATAATAATAAATAAGATGGTTAATATTAAAAAACTGTTAATGGATGTTAATAATGTTAAATTAAGAGATTATTCTTTTTGAAACATCCATGAGAAGAGAAAGGCCCTTACTGGTACGTGTGATTTTAAATGGAAGGCAGCTATACTTAATAATGGGCTAGAATTGAAAGAGGAAGGCCCAAGACGCGAGGATCATAGTTAAAACTTAGAAGCTGTAGCCAGCCCAGTTGAGAACTTCAATCACATCAAAAGTTTAAAAAAGGAAACACTATTTAATCCGTTCGTTTTTTCATAATCTTTTATCCCTCTTAATTCTTAACTTTTAAAATAATGTAAAAATATCAATTATATTCTTACATATTATTTTTAACCAATCTATTAATTAAAAATTAAGAATCTTATTTTTCTCACTATTTCATTAATATATATTAATTAATTTCTTTTTCCAATCCCAATATAAGAAATCGGAACAACTTATAGAAATGTTGCCTGGTGGCTGATGGTACTGTCCCGAAATGCCACCGGCGTGACTTATATAATAGTAACCTGGATGCTCACTGTCCAACCAACCCAAAGGATAAAATTGACATTTAAACCACCAAGAGCCTCATTTCAGGTATCAGAGCATCTCCAAGAGCCTCCTTGTTGGCTCCTAAATATAATATAAAAAATGTGATTCTTAGTAATTTAGGACAAAGTTAAGAGTGTAAACTCCAACAATATTCTCTACATCTCTTCTCTATTTCATATTTTATTCATATATAGGACTCCATTATAACAAAAGAGAGGGAAAGATGGAGGTTGATTAGAGGGAAGGATTTTTTTATTGTGAAAAAATAAGTTAGGAGCCATGTGGTGGCTCTTAACTTTGAGGAGAGAGGAGAAAGAAACAAGAGGCTCTTAAGATTTAAGAGCCACTTAAGAGTCTCTTGGAGCAACATTTTGCTTCTCCCTCCTCAAATCTCAAGTTAGGAGCCTAAATGAAGAGTCTCTTGGAGATGCTCTCAGGTAATATTATTATCAGAAATATGATGTAATTGGTAACCTGAATTATTTTAGCTTATCTTTAAAAATAATACTATATTTTACAAAACCATGATGCGATGTCCCTGTCACTAGTAATATTTTAGTCAATTATTTCGTCTTTTGACAACAGATTGTACCATTTCTTCTAGAATCAGGGTCTTCGTTCTTATCCTAGTATCCTACATCCCACCCATAATTTTCAACTCCTATCCTCCAACAAATTTTCTTAGCACAATAATTTTATTTTTCGTTCATTTAAACTTAAAATTTCTAAATCATTTTAATTGAGTATATACATCTCATGAGTTTATTTTGTGGGTCACATGTTCCATTACTCACAAAACCAACTTTTCCCTTCATTACGCAAAGTAGTACAAATTACGTACGTAATTAGTAAAGCTAGACCGTAAAGCACGCCCTCAATTCTTGCACGATATATGCACACTCTGTAAATACCGTTTTTATGGTGTGTCCACGTAGTCATATACACATACTCCCTCTGTTTTTTAATATATGATGTTTGACTTTTTGGCACACACTTTTAAGTGCTTTGACCGGATAGTTAAAAGTATTATTTTTGAATTTTTCTTTTTCTGAATAAAAATATACAATCAAAATTTTAATTCACAAAAAAAATCAATCAAAAATAATGTTTTTTACTATCCGGTCAACCCACCTAAAGTTACGTGCCCAAGTCAAAAGTGTCATATAAAAAAAAACAGAGGGAGTAATAATCACGGATTTCTATAAATTTGATGGAGTACATTTTTATTGATCATCTAATCATAAATGTGGATGACTTTTCTGAATTTCACCAATTAAAATTCATCAAACTCATCAAATTTAATACTACCTCCATCCCAAAATTTTGGGCACGCACTTTAAAGTCCATTGATTGAATAGCTACATTATTTTTTTTTGAAATTTTATTTTTACAAATAAAAATTTAAATATGAAATTTTCATTCACAAAAGAAAAATTTTAAAAATAAATTTCAGAACTATACGGTCAATGCATCTTAAGTTACGTATCCAAAGTCAACGAGATCATCTAATCTGGTATTTATCAAGTGCCCTTGGGCACACACTAAAAAAAACGCTTTTAGATGTCATCAAATTTGTAATTCTAATTTTTATGAGTATTCAGACCTAAAAAGTTCCGAATATTTAGCAAATATATATATATATATATATATATATATATATATATATTTCAAAAACGGTGTCAGAGATCCGAACAGTTATGAATAACATATTATCGATTTTTTGATGTGTGTGGATAAACATTCTTTTATATTTAATTATGACATAATCAATCAAAAAATAGAAATTATATATCTTTAATTACATATCACGCACCCTATCTATTTTATTTCGTGTTATTTTTTATGCATGCTTAAAATGAAAATAATGTTTTTGTATATAATTAAAATTTTAAACTTTTACATAAATAAAATTTATGATATACGAACCTCTTTTTCCCAAGAGAGACGGACATTTTAAATACAGAAGAACGACACAGATGCAATACAAGGTGCCGGTATGTGCGCAGTGATAAGATAAGAAGAGAAACAGTTAGGTACATATAACGTTGCAAGCATGTACGTTTATAATAAGAGAGAAGTGGCCTTATCATCAAAAACCAAACACACAAATGCCTAAACTATTCTCAAAGATAAAGTGGACCACTGGTTGTTTAATCTGTTTGTCCAATTAGATTCTTTTACATCATGATACGTATTTTGAGATTTTTACAAAATAAAATTTCGTAATTTTTTTAAATAAAAATTTGATGTTTAATTTTTTTTAAAAAAAACTTAAAAACATCATGAAAGTCTCAAAATATTTGTAAATAGTATACTTAAACGGAGCAATATTCATACACAACTTGTCCTGTACTACAACATCATTGGTTTTCTCAACCGCCAGCCCACAGTTCCAAACCTTATCTATAATCTCTCCTCTCTCCCCAATCTCTCCCATCTCTCTCCCTCTCTCTCTCAATTATTATCGGACACTCACTACTCTATCTTTATATACACACCTGTACAAACAAAACCCCTCAAACCCTTCTCTCAACAACAATTTCACAAATCAGAACACCCCCTTGTAGAAATTTCATTAATTTCAATATTTTCTTGATAATTGATGGACTGCTGCATCTCATACAACAAGATCTCCGCCTTCACTTCATCTTTCTCGTCTTTCTCCACCGGCCCAGTTGTGTTTCCGGGTAATCGGAGGAGGGTCATAGTTGCTGCAACAAGTAGCGACAGTCACTGTGATTTCGGCAGCTTGAATACCCCATTGGAGCTTAGGTCTCCAAGCGGGAAGCTCTTGTCAAGAGTGCTGCAGAATGACCGCAAGAACTTTCACCATGCAGTGGCTGGGCAGCTGGAGCTCTTGGTTTCTGAGCGTGATGAGGCTCTGGCTAGGTTCAGGCTGAGTCTTGGATCTTCTGATGCTTCTCTCCACAGGTTTCTTGACTCACTTCACATATAAAGATTGAAGTTTTTTACATAATACTATCCTTATAGTATTTGCTATTGTGTAATTATTTGATGTCATCTTGATTCTTTGTCTAATGTGCATATCTGTTGATCATTTACTTTTCCCCCAATTTGTGATGAAATTTGGATATATATGTATATGTTGTGCAATTGGTCCTGGATGCTAGGAGGTGCTCATAGGAAACAGAGAGGTTCCTTTTCGTATGGAGTAGTTTGTTTTAAGTTTTTTTGTTTACCTTGTTCATTCTTGTCGATACTGAAAATTTAGGAGAACGGAAGAGAATGTAAAAATTGTGATATTAGTATTTCGTAACAATTTTTCAGAGATTAGTAGTTGACTTTGCGGAAATCAGCTAAATTGGGGTAGGGGTGGGTGGATATTGTAAAGGTTACATCTTTTTCTTTTGGAGGTAACTAACTGAAGAGGAAATTCGGAACTCATGCTTTTCATGTTTGTATTGTAATTTATGAATGTCCCTTCCACTATGTATATGGTTGTTTACCATTACACTATTCTCCAAGCAGATTTTCATTTTGAGGCTACATTTGTCACTCAACTACTTCCTGAGAGCATAGGACCTGTAAGCTTCTGTCAGTTAAAATATCAAATGGCCTTTTGCCCTGTTATTGTAGCCTATTTAGCATGATTATAAGTAATAAATACCGAAATCATTATATTTCATTAGGGCTTTCCATTGGAACACTGTTTAACTAGGCCAATTAGCGTTTAGAAGTCCTGCACGAGAACAAAAATCATAACAGTAATTAGTCGGAACAAATGGGCAAGTGCTAGTTTCCGTTTAAACAATTAAAAACTCTTGGTAACAAATGAGGATATACTGATAACTTTATCTGCCTTGCGTTTGCGCCTTCTTTACTTTAGGTTGCAGCCCGTGCCGGTATTTTAACACCAAGTCTTTATGCTAGTTAAGGTCTTGTATAATGTTCAATACCTATTTAGAAAAATCCTTAACCTTACAGATCTTGTCAATGTACGAGAATATGTCTATTCTAAGAGTCAAGTTTGTGTTACCATGCAAACTTGTCCCCACCTACGCTGTATATGTAAATTGTTACTTATTATACAACTAACTGGTACACGATAATGCCTAGGATATCTTCTAATAGACCAGTGAGAATAGTAATCTCTTCCCCTCCAGCTTGTATATTATTCCCCTGGAACTTTGTGATTGTATAGTGTATATGCTCATGTGCAGATTCTTGCACTATTGGGCCTTTGTAGGTACAGATATTGGTGACAAATTATGTAAGCTATGATGTTAATGTGGATGCTCTTTCTGGTACGGATACAGATATCAGATGGGCATGTAGTTGCACGAGTGGCAACTTTTTGACAAAATATTATAATCATGGACAAAGTGGTGGTGATAGGTAAATGAACATGGTAGGAATTGACTATCTCATGCTTGGAATTGTTCGACCTGTGGAAACTTTTTTGTTGAAACAAGTCCATGTTTTGTATGGCTTTGCTAATTAAAACAAGTCTGAATTCCAGGAGGATTGCTGAAATGAAAGAGCAGGAGTCCCAAACGGCAATTGAAGATGTTATGTATATGTTAATCTCTTATAAGTTTTCTGAGATCAGAGTTCATTTGGTTCCAAGGCTTTCACAATGCATATATAACGGCAGACTTGAAATTTATCCCTCAAAGGACTGGGAGCTAGAGTCTATTCACAGCTTGGAGGTTTTGGAGATGATAAAGGAACATCTGGGCGCTGTTATTGGCTGGAGAGCAGACTCGAACGTCACAAACAATTGGGCAACAACTAATATATCAAAGCTCCGTCTCTGCCGAGTTTATGCTGCGTCAATCTTGTATGGCTACTTCCTGAAGTCTGCTTCTATGAGGCATCGCCTTGAACTGAGCCTGACTGATCTCAACTATGACCTTCGACCCAATACTGGCTCCCGTCTATCCCTCTCAGATTTTTGGTCATATGGCTTAAATCTTGCCTTTGGTCGAGTTCAGAACAAACATGTAACCACTGTGGGTGAAGCATCATGTAACCAGGTAAAGAAAAATGAGAAATTAAGTTCCTATGTTATGGGGTTTGATCCTGAAGTGCTCCAGATGTGCGCCAAACCAAAATCAAAGGAGGCTATGAATCTTATAGAAAAGCATAGCTGTGCGCTCTTTGGTGACGAGAAGTCGGGCCTGGTAGAATCCGATGAGGTGATATCCACGTCTCTGGCAAGCCAGAAGAGATTTGTCCTGGAGGCTGTAGCTTTTGGTTCATTTCTCTGGGACAGTGAGGAGTATGTAGATAGTGCATATAAGCTTAAACAAAACTAATTAGAGGGACGAAGAAGTTCATGGCTGGTTGAATACTGTATATATTCTCGTGCTTTCGGAAGAAAGCTGTTTTTGTTCAATGCTATGAAAGATAGAAGCATATAGCAATAAGTATAACTCTTTTTACTTTGAATGTAATGAAAGCCTGGATGGTAATATATATTCTCCTTCCATTGATGCATGCTGCTTTCTGTTATGTAGAGCTGTATAAGTTTGAATTCAGAAAACTTGAATATGAAAGTGTTAAAACATTTAGCTATCAAACTACACATTCAGTACAATTTATTGGCACCGTAGACGGTTTAGTGAACAATTTCGGGGGCGCGGAAAGTATGCTGCAACAATAATCGTGGAGGACCGCGGGGAACCTCAGCAGTACAATAATAGTCTATCAAATGCCCTCGTCTATATTATCTTATCAACCGAAAGCTGCATATATTGGTAACAATAATCACAACTTTAATAATGTGATGCTTTATTAATTTAATCAACCCTACCGAACTAAGATATGGATTATAGTATTTGGTAGTTGGACTTGGTGCAATACTCATACTATTATACAGGCACTAGCTTTGTACAAATCACCTGCCTCCACCAAAATCATATTTTACTGTCCCACATTTCTTCTCTGATTACCAATAGTGATGTAGAAGATGGGTTAGGAATAATATCGCCAAAAGAAAGCAGATCATTGCTTAAAATATACAGGAACCTTCTTTATTTTATTCTAGAAGCATAATTTAGCCCACCCTTTGTTCTTGATGACCGCGTACGCGTGTGAACTTTTCACTTAAAACGTTTCTACAGTGTTACCCTCGTGTGATTTATCGGAGCTATCAAGCAGATTTTCGAAAAATATCTTTATAATTTTAACGCGGTGCGTGTGTAATTGCTGAGGTGGGAGCATAATAATACTAGAAATTCACCCTGTTTATAACCCCCACTAGTCTCTGCAATTTTCCATCCAGTCCACTCCAAGTAGACCTCTGTTTTCAACCATTATCTTGTTTCTTGATCCTGCTATTTCTCTGTTCTCTGCTTATACTTTTCTCTACACATACATAACCTTCATTAGTAATACTATAGTTATGGAAGCTGTTCAGTACTTCAAGTATGGACATGATGATCTCAAGGTAATGCTTTTTCTTAATCTTGCAAGTGTTTATGTTTCTATGTTGTTAGATCTTTAAGGGTTCTTCCTGGTTTTAGTCTTGTAGTTTAGTGTTTACCTTTAGCCTAATGGCCTAATGCTAGTGTTTATTCTTAAGTTATGGCTTAATACAGTATCTAGAAAAGGCTGGATCTTTCAGTATGATTGTACTATGACATTCATGTTTATAATTATGTCATTAACAATAGACTAAGAGGATGCTGTAGTAGAATTGTCCGAGACTCGAGTGGATCATGATCGTTATTAATTGCATATATGATATACCTTTGTCAGTTGTGGATAACAGTATAATTCTGATTACTTCTACTAAGATTATAAGGTCTTTTTGGAGAGTTGTTCTGAGTTTAGAAGAGGTCTGTTTCGCAAGATTGCTATGGAGGTCTGATTGTATAGTTGCACGAGTGAGAGAGTGAATGGGAGTTTCTAACTTATAAGATCCATAAAGAGAGTTTGGTCATCTAACAGGTGATTATTTTGAAGATCGGGAACTATTAGATATACTCTATGTTAATTGTAATATAGCTTAACTTGTTGATTTCTTGCGGCTTTGCAGCATGTTGAAGTTCCAATTCCATCTCCAAAGAAAGATGAGATATTGATTAAAGTGGAAGCAGTTGGTATCAATCCTATTGATTTTAAGATCCAGCACGGCTTCCTGCGCCCTATTGCTCCAAAGAAATTCCCTCATATTCCTGGTAAGTTGTAGTATATTTGCCGCTGCTGCTTATTTATCTGTTTTTATCTTTTGTGTGATGACCGTTAAATTAAGCATACGTCAATTTTAGATTTTGAGTAATGTTAAGCTTTGTATGTGTTTTTTGCTATTTTGCCAGGTTCTGATATCGCAGGTGAAGTTGTGGATGTTGGATTTACAGTTACAAAATTCAAGAAAGGCGACAAAGTTGTCGCCATGCTTGGCACCACGGTATAGAATACTCTTATATCTCCTTTTTAGTTCTAACAAGTACTATTTATATTGAGGAATGGATTAAGCGAGAAACATTTCAGTTGGTACTATTACGTTTGCTCATTATTTCTTGTTCATTATGATATTGAAACAGACTGGAGGTGGATTAGCCGAGTATGCAGTAGCAAAGCAAGAAGTGACCGTTCTGAGGCCACTTGAACTATCAGCAGGTGAATGTGCCGCGTTAGGCACTCCAGGGCTAACCGCTTACCAATGCCTCATCACAGCGGGAGTAGTTCTGAAAAAAGACGGCCCCCCTATGAACATACTAATCACTGCAGCTTCAGGCGGTGTTGGTCACTACGCAGTTCAGCTCGCAAAGCTAGGAAACACTCATGTCACTGTCACATGTGGCTCTCGCAACATTGATTTTGTGAAAAGCCTAGGCGCTGATGTGGCCCTGGACTACAGAACTCCGGATGGCAAGGCCTTGGTTGGACCATCAGCACGAAGATACGATGCTGTAGTGCATTGCACCTCAGGCATCAGCTGGTCGACGTTTGAAAACGTGTTAACATCTAATGGGATCGTCGTAGACATCACCCCTAGCCCCAAGTCCATAACAACCTCTGTCGTGAAGAAGCTCTCTTGCTCTAAAAAAACACTGCATCCTCTGTTTGTTTCGCATAAAGCGGAGGACTTGCAGTATCTTATTAACTTGATGTTAGAAGGGAAGCTGAAGACTGTGGTAGATTCCAAGTATAATTTCAGCAAGACTCAAGAGGCTTGGGCTAAGAGCATGGAGGGACATGCTGTTGGGAAGATCATTGTGGAAATGTGAAATCACTCGAGTTTGTTTGAGTAGGCACTTTGAAATTATGTCGTTTGTAAACTGATGAAATATCTGATTAGTCAATTAATCATCTGATTAATCTTCAATCAATTTTTATTTTCTGTTTTTATTAATTAAGTTCAATTTT
Source organism: Daucus carota subsp. sativus (assembly GCF_001625215.2). Taxonomy (NCBI): domain Eukaryota; kingdom Viridiplantae; phylum Streptophyta; class Magnoliopsida; order Apiales; family Apiaceae; genus Daucus; species Daucus carota. The sequence continues at coordinate 55,782,165 of NC_030381.2, read as the reverse complement.
CGATTTTAACAATAATAATTTTTAAGTGCTATGATCGTATATTTTAAATCCAAAGGTGCTCTATTCTCGCAAAGAATAGTCGCCTGGTTTTACATGGTAATGGCAAATTCATCATTAGATGAAACGGTTTTTCTATGGTGTGCCCATGGGCACATGCTAAGCGCGGAAAATTTTGTGCTTGGATCATTTTGATTGGCTCATATCTAATGATAATGGTGGATCCCCCTGCAAATACACCAACCAAACCAATCAAAATCTCCCAAAATACAAAAATTTCCGCACTTAGCATGTGCCATGATCACACACTAGCCAAACCGTAGATGAAATGTCACATTTCATTGGTGAGTCTTCATACTATGATAATAGTCATAGTCCAAGATCTATGAATTATTCAAGTCTGACCCATTACAAATTAAATAATGTCAGGTCAGTCGCAAACTCTTAATAAAAAATTGATCAATAATATGTAATAAACTAATAATTTATTACTATAGTCAATATAATGTAATTTCAAATATGTCAAATAAAATAATATGTTGATGTTAGTTTTAGTCGGTATGGTAAAAAACGAGAATCAGACTATATCAATTGAGTCATAGAATAAGGATTAATTGGAAATTAATTGAATTGTTCGGAAATTAATCAAATTGATCGGCAACTAATCGGACATTTAATCAATTTGACGAGTTATAAAATAGAGATTAATCGATAATTAATCACCAATTTTTAGAACGAAAGTTTTATTACAAGATAGCCGGTTCGGGAAACTTTTCATCTCGCAAACGAAGTTGACAAGTGGTTGGAAAAATGGGGTAGTATAATACAGATGTGTATATATAAAACTCTATCTTTGCCTATCAATTTTTTGCGACTTTTCTTATTATTTGATATTATTTTAAACTGTATAATATAAATAATTCTGCAATTTATTTTTAATTTTCAATTTATAAATATTCAAATATTAAATTTTTATTTAAAATGATTTAAAAAAATTATACTATGTAGAAAATTTAAAATACGTGTCAAAAGACTCAAAACCTCGTCTAAAAAATAAACTTCTTTGATGATAAAAGGAGTATTTGTCTATTTGATTAGGAGGGTTCTGACATTGAATATTAATTTATTTAAATAATTTAGTATAATTTATATGACAGTGAAAAGATTTAATTTATATAATTACATCGGGCGTGTGAATTTATTCTAGTTCTTTCAAAGACATAATCTGATATTCCAGCAACCACATACATATACATAGTTATGTTTTATATTTACTTGCTGTAGAGGATGTCGCGTGGCGACCTTCATGTTAATTAAATCTGAGGGGCAGTATTGTGAAAAGTGCAAATCGGTTTTAAGTGGCACGAGAATTTTCTGGCGCTTAACCGGTAAAGCGAACGCTTAAGCGGAATTTTAAGCGGGTCAATAAGCGGATTAATTAAATATAATTAAATATTTAGTTACAATATTAATATATTTAAAAATAATATTATGTTGCGTTAAGAATATGCATTTTTAATATTTTTAATAAAATATATATATTTTTAAATTTTATACTATAATCATAGTTATATTATTAAAAAATTATTATTTTAATTTTTTTATAAAAAAGTTAGCCAGTCAACATCATTTTGACCATTTAATTACCGCTTAATCCGCTTAATTGTCCGTTTAATTTTCAAAAATGCTTAATCTCCTGCTTAATACAAAATCGAAACGCTTTAAAGCCGATTCCGCTTAGGCGGCCGCTTAATGCGCTTTTTACAACATTGGGGGAGAGATAAGGGTAAGAGAAGAGATGAGGGGAGATAAATAATAAGGAAATGAAAAATTGAATGAGAGAAGATAATATATTTGAAAATAAGATTTAAAAGGTAGTATATTTGAATGATTTTAAAGAGCGTGGTATATCTATAAATAAAATTTGAAAAGCAGGATAAATGGTAGATACTCTTGTTTTTATTGCCAACAAGCTTGCAGTTGCAGTAATTTGGGTATCACCGAATCAGCCTTGAAATAGCAGGTCGGGGTCTACTGCCTTCTCTAGAATGTGACTATGTGAGCGTGAAATTATGAACATACAGCGTGTGTTTTCCCGTATAAAATGATTACTAATTTGCATTATTGCGGTTAGTCATGCAACAGTCTAACGTAGATTGTATTTAAATAATAGATGCTGAATCATTGATGAGGTGAGCTCCGAATACATCTAAATCAAAATAATTGCACTTATTTTTTGCACACGCCAACGGACACATGTCCTGGTATCATAATAAAAATTATTCGATAATTTAATTTTAAATTTTTAATATAGAAATATAAGATAAGATCACTCATTGAAAAACCAACTTTTATAATAATTTTTTTGATACAATAATTTTATTAACAGAATATATGTTGTTACTGTAATAATCTAATAATTTGATTATTCAGCACAACACACATTTTTAATTTATAAATAGTGACAACGGATGATATCATATCACAATAAATTATTGTATTTGAAAATGAAAATCTATCACATATAATATTACGTGTACAATTTTTTGGATTCCATAAAATTACTTATATTATTTTATGGTAGTCATAATTGTTAATTATTTCTGAAAATAAATAAATAAATATATTAAACGACTAAAGTATAATATATCGCAAAAAAAATATTCACAACGATTAAGAATTCGAATACATATAATTATTTACCAGCGAATTTTCTCCCGTAACAAGGTATGATGGTTAATTTTTTTAGGGATTGCCGTGTCTGCCAATCGAAAAAAGCTCCATGTATAATTTTTATTTTCCGGAAAATAAATCTGAATAATTTTTTTAAAAATAATCCAAAATGTCGGTTTCACACAGCCCCGCAGACATAGGCGACCAAGTCAACACAAACACATGATATGAACGTGAAAATCTAGGACCAAAAGTATAAAAAACTCCCTGTAATAACTCCGTCTAAACATCTCTCTATTTAGGCGGGCGTTAACGTGGTACAAATACACGGCAATAACAAGTCAACACAAAGAAGAAGCTCGAAGAAACATCCAAATCTCTGGTATTATATAAACCCACTACGTTCATCGTATTAAGACTCAGTTCAAATATCAAGCTTGTTAGTCAACTTTTAAAGAATTCAGATCTGTTTTCATATTTTTCTCAGAGATTTCTAGCTATGGCCACTTCTGCTGCTAAGTTAATGAAGGCTGTTTGGTATGATACCTATGGTGGTGGCGGTGCTGCTCTAAAGGTTGCTCCTTGTTTCATTTTCTTGGATTTTCTTGATTTTTTTTGTATTGTATTGCTAATTTGAAAAAGAGGGCTGTTTTTTAATTTTATGAATTTGTGATGCTTTTTTGATTGACCCAATATAATCCCATATTAGTTTAAGGTCTTTCTTTTTTTGGGAAAGAAATTAATCTTTTTTGTTTGTGTAGTTGTCTGTGTAAGTGATTGATGTTTTGTGGATTTGATTTGCTTGTTATATGATTTGTTTGTTCATATCTGTTGGATGATCTAGTAAAATAGTTTATAAATTGATATCAGTTTGGCCCTAGGTGATCTTTCTATGAGGATTTATCTATGGAGAGATCAAGATTGCCTTGACTTTGATTTATTATTTTTTGTTGAAAGATCTATGCCTCATTCAAACACGATCTAGTGATCCGGATGTTGGTCAACCCTAGTGAGTATTCAACCGGATCCAGTAACCTGTATATATTAGTCAACCATAGTTTGTATTCAACCGGATCCAGCAACCCCTATATCTTATGAGTGTAACACTGTGTACTTGCCTTGTTGATGCTGCTGGACTGTCACTATCACGATAATTGATAAATGATGAGATTGTATTATACCTCCCTGATGCTATACAATTATTACAATCATGTGTACTGAACGCAGTTGATCTCTGGATGGACTGCTATTGATTTGCCGAAGTGTCAAAAATATGTCTTACGAATTTTTTGAAACGTTCTTAACAAGTTATCTCCTTGTACTAATATAATTATTACATTATGATGTTCGTTTATACAACCATCCATATTTTATTTGCCATATATTATATCAGTCATATCTAAATAGAGCGATTTAGTCAGACTAACTATGACCCTCAATAAACTGTTGTAATTTTGGCCCTACATTTCCCAAGTATAGGTGAGGTGTCCCTGCTCATTGAGTGGGAGACAGTGGGTATATTTGTTTTGGTACTCTGGTTTACTCATAACGTCTGGGATACATTACACAGAGATAAGATTAACTGATGGGCTATAACAACCATTTTAATATTTTATTTTTTGTTGTATAATTCAGCATGTTGAAGTCCCAGTTCCTACTCCTTTGAAAGATGAGGTTCTGATCAAAGTTGAGGCATCAACAATAAATCCAATTGATTGCAAAATACAGAGTGGGCTGTTACGTCCAGTTTTACCCCGCAAATTTCCTTTCATTCCTCGTAAGTTAAACTGTGTTGTTTGTTTGTTGTATCTACGCTCTTCTTGTCCTGCCACTACACATATGTTTAGCGGAGTATAAATTGCCTTCACTTGATCTATCTTTCCGCTGCTTGTCATCTTTATCCTCTTCAAATTGAAGCAGTTTTTGGACGAACCTATTTATGTTGTGAACATTATAGTGATTGCCTATAATTTTTGTTGGAACAGTCACTGATATAGCAGGAGAGGTAGTTGAGCTTGGATCGGAAGTCACAAAATTCAAAGCTGGTGATAAAGTTGTTGCTAAGCTTGGCGATACGGTATGCTTTAATAATGTTGTCATATTATGTTGCTTCTTTGCTTATTGTGGCTTCATCTTCTATTGGTGTCTAGCCTGACTGGGTATTATATCTTTAAAAATATCTGATCTTGTTTTAGTAGTAGGCGATTAATTAATTTACTCATTTTAGCATTTCATATGTCGTCATTTGTCAAGTTGTTTGTATAGAGCATCCATATTGTTGCAGATATTGTGGTTTCATATATCACACCTGTTTCTTCGGTCTTTCTAAAAATTTATACTAATAGAAAAAGACCTAAATTATAAATATCCATATTTTAACCAGTGCGAAAATCAAGATTTTGAACATGAGCTCCAAGATTTGAAACTACAGCCGCTAGTATTTAGCATTAAGAATCATTCTGTGAAATTACGGTATTCTACTTGGGGAAGAAGCCGGTATGAATAAAAATTTAGTTGGTCCCTAATGATTTGACGTCACTGTTTTGGGCTTGAGAGGTTGATGGCCCGAAACATGCAAGTGCCTCTTACGAGTGATCAAGCAACATGTCTTGGACTTTTCCTGGATCTGCTGCCTTTAAATTTTAAGGAAAACTAATTAAAACTCTAATTTGTAAAGCAACCTGATATATATTGTTTCCTTGTACTTCTACTTTAATTATAGTGTATTTTGTTAATTATGCATAATGATTTAACAGGCTGGTGGTGGACAAGCTGAGTATGCTGTGGCAAAGGGAAATTTGACTGTTGCAAGGCCACCTGAAGTATCAGCTGCAGAAGCTGCTGCTTTACCTATTGCTGGTCTTACAGCTCTCCAGGCTCTTACTGAAACTGTAGGACTGAAGCTCGACAAAAGTGGACCAGAGGCTAATGTCCTTGTAACAGCTGCATCAGGAGGTGTAGGTCACTATGCTGTACAACTGGCAAAGTTGGGTAACATCCATGTAACTGCAACTTGTGGAGCTCGCAACTTTGATTTCGTCAAGAGCCTAGGTGCGGATGAGGTTATCGACTACAGGACCCCAGAGGGAGCAGCTCTCATAAGCCCTTCAGGCAAGAAATACGATGCTGTTATCAATTGCACCACAGGTATTCCTTTCACTACATTCGAGCCTCAGTTGAAGGACCACGGTAAGGTTGTGGACTTGACCCCTGGTGCTGGGACCTTCGCTAATTTTGCCCTGAAGAAGCTCACTTTCTCCAAGAAGCAGGTGATTCCTTTTCTCGTAAGCTGCAAAGGCGAGAATCTTGAGTATCTTGTCAACCTCCTGAAAGAAGGCAAACTCAAGACTGTCATCGACTCGAAATTTCCATTGAGCCAAGCTGATCAAGCTTGGGCTAAGAGCATTGATGGCCATGCCGTCGGGAAAATCATCATCGAGCATTGTTAAGTTTGGGAAAGCTTCTACATCTATTTGGCTGAACATTTGTCTTCCTGTATTCCTGCTTTATAGGATGTTCTGTGAGATGATACTTTAAAATGTTTGGATTGTAATTCTGCCTTTATTAACTTTTCAATATCTTCCGTGTTCTCTCCGCAGTACATTGTTACTTTGTTAAGTCGGTTAGAAATTTTATTTGAATAAATTAGTTTTAAACGGTCTCATAAATCAAAAATTTTACATGTACACAGGCATGTCCATTCTGTATGAGGAGAAAGGTGTGTTTACCTCTCACCCTCATTCGACGCGCGTTAAATGAGATTTATTGACGACCAACCTTAAACGGGTCATATTGAATATATTTATTTGCTTAATAATATTTATTGGTTTAAAACATAAAACACCACCATTCTATTGTAAAAATATTTAAAAAAATATATAAATTTATAACCGTTCATCATAGAATTGATCGGTTTTTATGATCCGAATAAATTACTTTAAAAAAGCCCACACAAGTCGGCTACAAAACATTTCCTAAGCCAACGGTTACGCAGCGACACTCTGCGCGTACGCAAAAAAACGTACACATAGGTGTCTTGTTTTCATTCATAAACTTGTTGGAACCATATAAACATCTCTTCCGGTGATTATGGCTGAAAAGATCATCAAGGCCATTCAGTACTTCTCTTACGGCGGTGGCCCTTCTGCTCTAAAGGTACTTCTCATCATTTTCTTGCCATTTTCTTGTTTATTTAGTTCCTTATTATCACTCTCTTTTCATTTTTTTCATAATTAATTGTGGGTTTAGTGTAGTTCTCAATAATATTGACTCTAATTATGATGAACATTTTGTGGTCATTGTTGTTAAAGTTTACTTCTTGCTGACTGATTAGCTCAGGTTTTTATAATGAGCGTATCTGCTCTGATTAACATCGGGGTGAGGGAGAATCGAACCCAGAACCGGGGAAAATAGGCAATAAGTTTTTACCTAGACTATCCCATCAGCTAGATTAGCTCAGTTATAGTTTGTACTGAAATGGGCCATTGAATATGTGCTGTTATATTTATGTTTAGATGGGGTCTTGAATTAAAGGTCAAATCTTTTTGAATGCGCCATAGTTATATTAAATATTGATGGTTTTAAGTGATTAGGCTGACTAATGTTTGAAATTTCCTTATATATTGTGTATTCTGGTTCTGTGGGATTTTGTTTGGACTTAAATGGGTGGTTTTCGGGTTTCTGAATTCTCTTTGTTATGGGTTTTTTTAGCATGTTGAGATTCCTGTTCCTGTGCCAAAGAAAGATGAAGTGCTACTCAGGGTGAAAGCAACAAGCATTAATCCATTTGATTGGAAGATGCAGAAAGGGATGCTACGCCCTTTTTTGCCACTCCGATTTCCTAAAGTACCATGTAAGTTTGATAAAATGTAGACCACCTATTCCGGATTTCCGGTTCTTATTTTTGTTATATGTTCCTTCCACCCTAAAAAATGTAACAGCTTTTATATGATTGAAGTTTTGCACAACATTTTGCTTAAACTGCATCTATGAATGTCGTGCCCTTTGTCTTGTATGTATGATTACTGAATGATAAATCATGTAGTACTGGCTCGTGACACGTTTATCAGCATTAATACCTGCTACTTACAATTTGACAGGCTATAACCTGACCTTTCATTTTTTGCTTTTTTCTTGAGAGTGTGATGCATGATTCTACAGCGGTGTTTGTTTCTGAATTGTATATTTTTCTTATACCTTCGGGTACTTGTGGAGTCGAAAATTGGCTTCCTCTGTTTTACTTTAGTCCTGATTGTTTTTTGTGGAACAACAGTATCCGATGTAGCAGGGGAGGTGGTTGAGACCGGACCTGAAGTAAAAAACTTAAAAGCAGGTGACAAAGTTGTGGCAATGCTTAGCATCTTTGTAAGTGTCATTTCCTGATAGCTTTCACTTTTGAGTTTATATGCACAATAATCTATTATTTACTATATGAAAGCCAATTATTGGTTATGGAAAGATCCCATCCAGCAGTTGTTGGTGTGATTATTCTTACCAATGAACACTTGCTACTATGTTCATATCAATTCCAATGTGAAAAGACAAAAATTGTATACATGGTTTAGCTGACATGGTCGCGTCTCTGTATTGTTTTGTGGGATTTAATTGTAGGGAAGTGGTGGTGGATTAGCTGAGTATGCTGTGGCGAGTGAAAAGTTAACAGTTTCTAGGCCACCTGAAGTATCAGCTGCTGATGGTGCTGGCTTACCTGTAGCAGGTCTTACTGCTCATCAGGCTCTTACCCAATCTGCTGGAGTTAAGCTTGATGCTAGTGGTCCTCGATCAAATATTCTCATTACTGCTGCTTCAGGAGGTGTTGGCTTGTATGCTGTTCAACTTGCAAAGCTTGGAAACACACATGTGACAGCCACTTGTGGCGCCCGTAATATCAAGCTGGTGAAGAGTCTGGGTGCTGATGAGGTTCTTGACTACAAGACGCCAGATGGAGCAGCTCTAAAAAGCCCGTCAGGCCAGAAATATGATGCTGTTATCCACTGCGCATCAGGCATTCCGTGGTCCACTTTCGAGCCTCAGTTGAGCTCTAAGGGGAAGGTAATTGATATTACGCCAGGTTCTGATACCATGTGGAGATTCTTAAGTGGGAAAATTACATTCTCTGGGAAGCGGATAGTGCCTTTAGTTTTAATTCCCAAAGGCGAAAACCTGGCTTACCTTGTCAAGTTGGTAAAGGAAGGGAAGCTTAAAACAGTGGTAGACTCTAAATATCCATTAAGCAAAGCTAAAGATGCTTGGGCTAAGAGCATCGATGGCCATGCTACTGGTAAAATAATTGTGGAGCCCTGAAGAAATTAAGATCTTAGATGATTTTTCTGTATAGACTATGCGCGTAGAGTTGTCATGGGTAAAGAACCTTTTTTTCCTGGGCTATACATTGCTGAAAACATATGGTTGTTTGTTTGTTACTGTCCCGTAGTGTCATCCTGTTATGTGAAACCTGTTTCGAGATTACTTACTATGTTCATTGTGCGTTCTTCATCACTTAGCAGGTTCCGTTTACTAAATGATAATCTATCAAGTGTGGTGCATGTACTAAACAATATATGCGCTGCTTGCAAGTTTCAGACACACCTAGTAAGGGCCAGTTTGACATTGTGTAATTCCAAAAGCAGCGAAAGCCGGATTGTTCGAAGATATATTCAGCCGGATGGCTATCTTCTGATACATCTATAGTTGATGAATAAGTTTTCCCTTCTTGATTCTAAAGTTTCCTGTTGGCCCCCTTGTAACTTTACTTTCTGCTTGATAGCTTTAGAAGCTCTAGTCAAACTGGATCTTTCATCCAGGAAGGAATCAATGCAAAATCATGGCATTCACAAGAACAAGATTCTTTCATGTTTAAAGTTGCCATTCCTTTTAGAGCATCTCCAATAGCCTCTTTATAATGGCTCTTAAATTGAAATTTGAAGAAGATGGTAGTTTTTGTTGCTCCAATAGGCTCCTAGTTAGGCCTGTAAATGGATCGGATATCCGATCCGACCCGATCCGATCCGTGGTTAAATAAATGGATATGGATCCTTATTAAAAAATCTGATCTGCTAATAATCCGATCCGATAATAATCCGGTCCGATAAAGAATGGATATGGATATGGTCAAATCCGATCTGTTAACGATCCGATCCGATTCATGCTTAACAATATTATATATTTTATATTATATTGTATTATAATATAATATATTATTATTAATATATTACATACAAAATAAAAATTTCTAAAGATACAAGACAAAACCCTAAATCATATTTTCTTATAATCGATGAGCCGCTCCTAATTCTTGACATGGCTCTCACTCTTGTTATCCGGTTAATCTAATAATCACTCTTTTTTTATGTAGAGTGAGTATAAACACATGAGCTAACTCTTCCACTTAAAATCTTCTCAATCACCTGGTTCCGTATTTAAGACATATTTATCGATTTTAATCCTTATTAATAGAGGAGCAAATTATAATTTGCTTCCTCCAAAGTATTAAGCAACTTATTTATTATTTTTTTATTTACTTGATAAATTCTGTGTTGAAGTTTTTATCGGAACAACCAACAAAGTTTTTATTAAATACTGCTTTATTAGTTTTTTTACCTATTACGCTAAAGTTTATGAATTAATATAGCTAGAAAATATCTATTTTTTTGTATGGAAGTTAAAACATTGTTCACGGTGAAAATATATTTCATAATTTTTAGTGAATCGGGGCTCCGATCCGATTATCCATGATCCGAGTGGACCGGATATGGATTGACTTGTAAAATATCCAGACTCCTGATCCGATCCGATCCGAATCCGATAAATTTAAATGGATTAGGATATGGATTTAGCTAGATCCGATCCAAATCCGATCCGTTTACAGGCCCACTCCTAGTCACTCTTAAATTTCCTAAATTTCTCTTCTCTCTCCTCAATTGTAAGAGCTACTAGTCACTCTTAGAGCATCTCCAAGAGCCTCCTTGTTGGCTCCTAAATATAATATAAAAAATGTGGCTTTTAGTAATTTAGGACAAAGTTAAGAGTGTAAACTCCAACAATACTCTCTACATCTCTTCTCTATTTCATATTTTATTCATATATTGGGCTCCACTATAACAAAAGAGAGGGAAAGATGGAGGTGAATTGGAGGGGAGAATTTTTTTATTGTGAAAAAATAAGTTAGGAGCCATGTGGTGGCTCTTAACTTTGAGGAGAGAGGAGAGAGAAACAAGAGGCTCTTAGTGATTTAAGAGCCACTTAAGAGTCTCTTGGAGCAACATTTTTTCTCTCCCTCCTCGAATCTCAAGTCAGGAGCCTAAATGAAGAGCCTCTTGGAGATGCTCTTAACTAATATTTTATAATAAATGTGTAAGGAAACATTCTCTCTCCATCCACTTTTTTTTGTACTTTTATGCACATGACTTGCTTTTAATAAGAGTATAAAACAAAATGAGGAGTGAATATAAGAAGTCTTATTGGAGTTGAACCCACATTAAATCATTAAGAACTAATATTTTATATTATATTTAGGAGTGAGTTAAGAGACTACTGGAGATGCTCTTGTTATTAATGTAAAAAATAACATCTTAAAAACAGGTTCATGTTTGCGTAGTACAATGTCATTCAGAAAGAGCAGAAGTGCTATTACCATGAGAAGTCCTGGTCCCCATATTCTGGGTCAGTTTCCTTGGAGCCAATTTTAACAACTCCAACAAAACTTACCAAACTCTTGTACTTGAAACTTGAAAGTGCTCTCAATGTTGTACAAGAGTACACAATACTCCTACTATGTGGTCCGATAATTCAGGGTCATTTTTCTTGGTTAAAAAAAAATTATCGGTAAACTGACATGAACAAATGATATATCTCGAGAAAATATATATATTTATTATTTAAATTACTTATTAGTGTATATTTTTTCTTTTTCTTTTTTACGAAAGGAAAATGCATTCAAATAGCAAAATCAAAAGAGATAGGTTCCAACAAACACGGACAAGACGTGTAAAACTTAAAAGAATTAGCTAAGCAAGGCATTTTAGCGATTTTGAGCTATCTTGTTAGCATTTCTCCGAACAAAACAAATCATTATAAAATTTAATGTCGCTATACTCATTCGATATATCAACATATATAATTATATATCGTGAATGTTTTAACAACTTTTCAATGTGAAGCAAGACAATATGACAATAGCGGAGCATCTTCGACATTAATCAGTCAAATATATTTAATATTAATCAGATATTAGATCGAGTTCGATATTAATCCGTCATACATATTTAACATTAATCAGACATTAAATCGAGCGGATTTGATACGGATTTTTATAATATTAATCCATAATATTGACGTAGGCTATTTGCAAATTACTCTTACATTGGTTTTGTCTTAAACACAAGTAAACTAGGTATTGTGGACTAATCCGTTTATTAAAACCATTGATTATCAAAAAAAATCTCTCTTTTAACCCCCGTTATAAATACAACGCATGCTCCACTTTGTCTTAACACTCTTCTTTCCTTTTGGTGTTCTCTGAGAGAGAGAGGGGGGAGAGCGAGAGAGAGAAGAGGGCGGCCTCCTCGGAGGAGAAAATTAAGAAAACCCCATGTCAAGATTTCACAAATCCGATGATCTAAAATTACAAATAATCACTGTTTAGACAGAGAGGTACAAACAAAAGAAACTGAGATATGTGTATATATGTGTGTGTCTTTATATACATCTTGTTTTCTTTGTTTGATCTCCTCGTTTGCAATGTATACTTAATGTCTGAGGTCTTGTGATAGAATTTTGTAATTTTGATTTTCTTGATTAAAGTTTTGATTTTTACCCAATTCACTCAAACCCCTTTGAGGCTATCACAAGTGTTCAATCAGTTCATTACAGCTGTTTGATTTCTGGGTTTTTTCGTTTTTCTTATTAAATTATTTTTATCATCTGTTGGATTGAAAAATCGAGTTCTTTCTTGAAGTTTTTTTTTTTTTTTTTTGGCTAAATGGGAAGATTGTGTATCTAATGAACCTTGTCTTTGATTCTTGAATTGCTAGGGTTTTGATGATCAGAACACTAGACATAGAGATGAATTGTGGGCATTGGTTTATTTGTGTGTTGTATAACTGTATAAGCCCATGGAGTCTGTTCAATCTGGTGTGATTAGTTCTTGGGATATATATATAGTGAGGATGCAGTATGGTACTATGAGTCTATGATTGAGTTGTTCATCGATTTTGTTTGAACATTGCACGATGATAGATTAGGGTTTAGGTTTTAGGATTCTTAAGCTGGTTGAACATAACTTTTTTGCATTTCAATGCGATAGTTTACCTATGCTGTATCACATATATATTCAGGGAATAGTCCTGATGATGATTTTTGATGATGGACAGGTTCTGTCACCGTATTGGTCAAGTACGGTTTGCAGGGGATCACTTTTGGGTAGGCGTCTTCAATTGCCAACAGATCTTTTGGACTTGTGTGTTCAGGTTGAACTTGTGTTGGGGCAGTTTGTTTAACTTTTTCCTTTGAAGCATTAGAAGAATTTAGTTGATTCCATTTGAAAATCTGGTATTTGGGTAACTTGGGACGATCGTTGAACTATTTGCAAACTGGAGATGAGTGAAGGACATGGTTAACACAATAGGGAGTTGTTTCTGGTCAGTTCTAAGTTCTGAACATCGTGATCAGGAATTAAGTGAAGGTTTCATAGTAGTAGAGTGGTTTCAGTCGGCCTGGTTTACGTGCAATGTCTCGCTGCTTTCCATTCCCTCCTCCGGGGTATGAGAGAAAGCCTAGACCAGATGATGAGAATTTGCTAGAGAAGGTTAGACTTAAATTTTGTATCCTTTCTAATGTCTCTGTCAAATTATGTTTATTTGTTCTATATCCATTTATGTTGCATATTGCAAGTAATTAGGATCATAGCATCCCCAATCAGGTTGTAGGAGCTTCACAGTTCAGAAACACTTTTGGAATACAGAGATAAGGAACTGTGTGGATGATATCAATTTTATCACTAAACTAAAAGAATAGGTTTATGTCAGATTATATTTTTTTCTATACTTCTAGTCTATATAGACAAGATTCAGACCAAGAAACTCTCAAAGCTAGAAAATCAAATTTGTAAGGCGTCAGTAATCACTGTTACATCTTGGGCTTCACCATGCATTTATGCCCCCCTAGGCCCCTATCATGTAATACTCACTAGCAAGATGTAGAGAACATGCCGACATCATATTAGGATGTCCAGGTGTCAATTTTCAGTTTTGTCAAGTTAAAGAACGTACTTTGTAATAATCATAGAATATTTGGAACTTAGCAGATGGAGATCTTCAATCATCTATATTCGATTATTCGGCTTTCTCATGTACCATATACGACAAATTGATGTGCATTTAATAGAGATACACAAACCGACATCTTGTTACAGGATTTTGACGCATTTAGCGCTTATGCGTTATAAATTTATTGATCATTTCTGACGTGTATTTGCTGTTACACCATTCTAATATCAGGCATTAGTCTTAACTTGTTGATTTAGGCTGAAGATCTTAGGGAGCTTTATTTGTTGATTTATTAAAATATTAATAAATGTTTACATGCTTATAAAATTTCCTGCAACACATGGCACCATCTGATTACTCTTTTAAATGCTACATTGACCAGAAATGGTACCTGCTCTCGGCTTTAACCTAAATAACCAAGTTGGTCTGCTGATATGGTGGGTGTTGGGGATGTTTTTCTATAATGTATGTGGTTAATTCAAAATTAGGGTTGGTTAATATCCTTATATAAGTTTGCTTTCCCCGTTTGCTTCGCTCTTTTCTATTTTTGTAAAATTACTCTTGAGATGTAGTGGCCCTACATGCCCATCGTGTACTTAGTTCAAGCTGCTCCTCTCGACTCAGATATATCCTCTTCTACACTTTTGGTTGCCTAGTTAGTAGTTTCATTTAGTTTGATGAAGTCGTCTTGTTTGTTGAACACAGTACAACTGTCAACCTATCTTGTAATAAGATACATATACACTGACATGAAGCGCCTAGTTCAGCTGCTCAGCTTACAAACTCATTAATTCACAAGAAATCCACAGCAATTAATACTGGTTTGCTACTATTGTATGCTGGAAATATATGGTAGTACGGCTGCCATTAGATTACAGTTGGATCCATTGATCTTTAAGGGTCTCTTTATCTATGTTACTCGGACTCGGCTAGAAGTATCCGACATGGATACATGTCCATGGGTCGGACTCAGTAATATTATAAAAAATTTACATGTTTTTGGTCTAAAATAAGCGTCATAGTCCAAGTGTCGAGTGTCCAACACGGATACTTCGAGGCAAAATGAAGAGTCTGAGTAACATTGCTTTTTATATATTTGACTGGTTTGAGGAGTTATTTCTACCAGTTCTCTTTGATTTTATATAAAATAGCATCTTGTATATCAGTGCTGTATTGTCTGTCATTCCATTGTACAGATGGGTCGCACTTTAACAAATAATGGCCCTCTGCACTAAATTGTGTTTTCTATTTTATCCTGAAATGAACGCGCAGTTCTCGTAGCTTTATTTAAATTTAAATGTTTATGTGAAAGTCTTCTCCTTTGTACACCTGACTCAAAATCAAATATTCAAAATGGCCTTGTCGAACTGTCTTCTGCTGTTAAATAGGTAACATGGAGATTGTTACAGTTTATAAGATATATGAAGCTTCGTAACATACAAGTGTATTGGTGTATCATCACTTTATGTCTGGCTGCCTTTATTAGCTCCTATAGGCCTTCTACCACTTTATAAGATATATGAAGCTTCGTAACATACAAGTTTTTCAACATGTGATATGTCATTGTTGGACCCTGATTGTCTATGTAATGTGTAAGCCTAATTGACATAAACACTGAAAACTGATGTTCTTGCATTTTCATCGGAAATGAATAGATGTTTTTGCTCCGAAAAGTCTCAGAGATGTTATGCTGGACGTAAGCAGATTGCCTATAGCAAATATAAAAGTTGATTTATAAAGCTTAACACTTGTCTAAATAGAGAGCTCGACTGTTTTATCACTTTATAGTTGATTGTTAATGTTACTATGATGGTGGCATTATTTTCGTCTCATTATGTAATATTTTCATTTTTTGTCTGAAATATAATTTCAGGAAAAGCGGAAGGAGAGAAAGCATAAGAAGGAAAAGAAAGATAAGAACAAGAAAGATAGGAAGGAAAAGAAAGACAAAGAGGGTAAGCAAAAGAAGGAGAAGGAGAATAGTGAAGACAAGCATAGGGAAAGGAAAGACAGAAAGGAAAGGCACAAACACAAGAAAGATAAGAAAAAGGAAAAAGAAAAGAAGAGGGCTTCTGAAGATAAAATTTCTACAGGGCCACCAGAATGTAGCACCGTCGACAATCCTGGTTCTGGCTGCACACAAAGTGATGAGACTAGTGACATTAAATTTTTGGTGGAACTGGGTAAGAGAACTAGAGATGATGAAAAAGCTACAGAGAATCTTATGGTTAAGAAAATTAATCTCACTGGTAAAATTTGTTCTGAATATCCGGAAAAGATGCGTGTGGGCAAGAATGGGAATTCTGATGGTAATGCAATGCTCACAGAGAAAAGAACAAATGATACGCAATATCATGGGCAAAGTAACAACAATGATGCGAGATGTACTGAAAATGGTATTGTTCAAAAAATTGTTTTGGGTCAGCAAAGAAAGGTTGAGGGAGTGGCTGGATTGGTTGGCAACAATGTTGAGAAGAGAATGGTACACAACAAGATTGATGAGCATATAGGTTCTAAAAGTAGAGGAGGTAGAAGTAATGAAAAAGATCGTGATGGAAAAATAAAGTCGGGCGCAGCAAGGAATAGTGAGAAGGAACCAAACAAGGAGCAGTTGCTAGTAGCTAGAGAAAAGAGTGGACAGGCAGCCTGCAATAATAGTAATACTGGAATATCACCTCTTCCAAACGAGGGCAACAAGAATTTCAACCTCGGAAAGAGGAAGGAACTGAGAATAAATAAATTTCTGCATGGTGAGTAATTTTATTGACACAGCTTTGTTTTGAGTACAAACAAGATGACTTAATTGATATTTATATCTTTATGATATATTAGCATGCTATTGAATAGAACTTTATTATGACTTCACTGTATGTTCCCTGTGGCCATGTCGCGCCATTTAACTATAATTGTAAACTTTGTAGAATGCCTTTCTTCTTTTTTTATTAAAGTTTAAATAGCATTCTTGGAGCTCTTTACGCCGACTAAAACATACGGGGATTAGAGAAGTAGTTTTTGAAATTGGATTTAGATTTAAATTTTCCTGCCTGTGTTTTATATGTGGCTCTTTCTTCTATCTTTGTTTCAGATGATGAGATTCGGCCTTCTAAGTTGCAAAGACCTCTCTCTTGTGCCAAAGAAGCTGTAGAAGATGGAAATTATTTGAAACTTTCAAAGGCCTTAACCAAATCAGTGCCAGAGTTGGCAGGGATGGTCAATAACCATAAATTGAATAGTAAGCAACCATCCTCCCACCGGACAACAGAGGATAGATCTAAATCTAAGGCAACCTCTTCTGCTATCCAGTTTGCCTCTCTGGGGCAACAGACAGGTGATAATCACAAGGTGGATAATAGTCTTGCATCCTCTCATTACACTTTGGAAAATGGAAGGACATTAGAAACATTAAAAGCTGCTTCCCTGTCTGCCTCTGAATGCTTCAGAAGTAGCATTAACCACAAAGTGGATGATAAAGTGGGGTCGGCTCGTCCAGTCCTTGAAAATGGAGTAGTTCACAAAGCTGCTACCCTCACAGCACTAAAAGAACATGAGGCGATTGGTCACTCAAAGGTTGATAATAAAGTGAATAATAATGTTCCATTGTCTCATTCTACTTCAATCAATGGAAGGATATTAGAAACATCAAAAGCTGGTTCCCTGCCAGCTTCTGAATGCTACAGAAGTAGCATTAAGCCCAAGGTGGATGCCAAAGTAGGTGTGGCTCATCCAGTCCTGGAAAATGGAGTAGTTCACGGAGCTGCTACCCCCACAGCAGTTGGAGGACATGAGTCAATTGATCATTCAAGGTTTGATAGCAAGGAACACAAACCTAATGGCTTGGTAAAGGATAAAAGGGCAAATGGTTCCTCAACAAGGCCATCATCTTCTACAGCTAAGCAGATTGTTGGAGAATATCCAAAACCTCCCCATCCTGATTCCAAGTATCTGAGTAAGATACTTGCTATTCCCAGTATTGAGTGGTCAGGTTTCGAAGAACAAGAATGGCTTTTGGGCAGCAATAGTGAAAGTACCAAAGAAAATCCCAGTTCTTCTCAGTTGAAGGAGTCAAAGCAGGTGTGGGACAAAGCTCTTCAGTTAGAATCTGCTGATATCACTGCCCTGCCCTATGTCATTCCGTACTAGTTGATATTACTTCTCCTTCTGTTCATTTTCTGGAAGTTACGAAGAGTAGGCCAAGGAAAAACAAAACATTCATCTGGGCATTTCCTTTACATTGTTATACCAGGATCATCATTTCTTCGATGTTACAAAAATAGCTTGCGTGTATCTTGTGTAAACCCTTCTTATTCTTCCTGGTGGAATCGTGACATATGGACACTGGATATCTACATGCTACTCGACAAAGGCTTGTTCCATCAATTCCCACATTTGTGCTGGGACTTCAGTTAGTGAAGTGTTTTCAAATGTAGATTTGTTGTCCTTGTGGAGTTCTGAGGGTGGAGTAAAACATGGAGAGCAGTAACTAGACCAAAGAATCATCTGTCGACTGGCACCAGTCAGGATTAGGAAACTTGATGAATGCTGCAAACCGCAAGGTCTCAAGTGATCTAGAAATTATCATCTTTGTAACGGGTTAGTATATAGTGTTGTACGTGGAGGAGATGGTCTCTACCGCACCATGATCTTCCATTTTTGAGGGGTAAGTTATAGATGTAATGTGCATGGAATGTGCAATAGAATTATAGAAGAGAATAGAAAAGAGGCAGCCTTGTTTTAGCAAACACACCTCTCCTCTCCATCTGGGAATCAGGAATTTGAAATTTTATAATGTGGAGAAAAATATTACAAGTTATATCTCAACTTAATTTTTTTTGTTGGACAATATTTTGTTAATGATTTCTTTTTGATGAAATATAGAAAGTATGCAATCTCTCGAGTCCTCAATGTCAGGTAAGTACATATGATCCTTAATCTTTACCAAATTTGTTTGAAAGATAATTTGCAGGGAGGGGAGTACAATAAGAATAAATTAATAAGGATAGGAGAGTACGAGAGTATAACAAAAATAGGAGAGTATAGAAAAAATTGACGAAGATAGTAGGAGAAAGATTATCAAAAGAGTGGAGGAGTCGTTTGGTTCACGGAGTGGTATGGGGTTGGAAATATCATGTGTTTGGTTGAGTGATGGAATGAATAATATATTGAATTTAAATATTTTTAAATTATTATTTTTTATTGATGAAAAATAATTTTATAATTTTATTTTATCTAATTTTGAGTTGTTCGATTTAATTTTGTGTCAAGCATTTGATGTAATTGTATATAATATAAAAATATTTTTGATTTCTCATACCCATGTTCCATACTCACCTCCCCCCTAAGGTATCAAAAACCCATACCTTGGGGGTTTGAGGTATGGGTTTGGACGAATAAATTTTACAACCAAACATCAGGTATGGGTTTGGTTCTGGTTTGGAATGAACCAAACCCATACCTGATACTTGAAAAGGCCGAACCAAACGATCCTGAGTGAGTTTAAACTTGCATCATTTGTTTATCGTCGATCTGGCTACGGTCACACAATAAACATAAAATGTGATAAATTCCTTTTCATTGGTTTATACTCTTAATCATGAATCACCACCAATTTGTGAGCTGGTCCCTAACGATTATCAAAGATTTTGTTTTAATAAAATTATTTGTTTGTTAAAAAACTTGTTTAATATCTTTTTTTTTTGACAGATTGTACACTTGCTCGTATCGATAATCGCCAAATACTCCGAGGAGTTTCTTTCATTCAAAAAAACTTATGATACATTCAAAAACAATTATCTTGAAACAACTCAGGACCGAAGATGTGTTTTTATAAAAGATAGGCCGCAGAAATTTGAGTTTTTATTATTCATTTTCTTACGAGAATTGTCACAAACAAATCTTATTAAGAATATTATTTAATATTTATAAATGATAGAAATATTCTCAAATAGTTATCAAATTTTGGTAACATCACATTTTTACTCGTATTTTACTTTTAAACGGCACCGCTAAATCTAGCCTTAACAGGGCGGAATGAGTAAAAATAGTATTATTGTTAAGGATCCCAATATAAACAATAATTTATAAAAAAGAATCACAAATACTTTTTAATATAATAATCATCATCTTTTTAATTATTACAAAAACGATATTAAGATGTTTAAATTTTATAAAAGTATTCAACACTCGACCTAATTGTATAATTGCAATAACTACTAATACTATTACCAATTAATAATACCAACTATTTTAAATTTTAGTAAATGGCGATCTACTCAAACCCGAGTACCTGAAACGAACTCTAGATATCATGATAAAGTAAGAAATGATATGAATTAGAAATTTTATTATAATCAACTTGTACTTAATTTATCGATATTTAAATAACAGTAAACACAATTTATTACTCCCTTCATCCCAAATTAGATGAGCTTTTTGGGGAAAAAATTTATTCCAAAATAGTTGAGCTTTTCCCTTTTCAATGCATATTTATCAATCATCTTCCATCCTTACCCTCTTTAATTTATCATTTCAATGTACTGCTAGCTAATACTCCCTTCGTCTCTAAATACTTTTCCTGTTTGTACTTTTCACGTTTGCCAACACACACTTTTGATCGTTAATATTTTTCATTTCGTAGTAGCATTAAATATAAAAATTTCACCGTATTAAAGAACTCGTGAATACGAATCTAACAAGATCACTCATGATTATATTTAGTTTTATAGATTAGATGTAAATTAGTAATTTGTCTTATGTTATGAACAGTACCGACATTACAAACAGGAAAAGAAAAAAGAAACGGAGGGAGTACTTATACAATAAAAAGTCAACACAATAAATATGGGTAAAGATGGAAAAAGAAACAAACATTAAATACTTCTTAATATGTGTGAAATAAGCAAAAGGCTAATCTAAATTTGAATGTAGGGAGTATTACAAACAAATCAATATACTTATATAAAGGAGAAGCGAGGGGCGTCTAGGTGGCGCCTCTCACATCGCTCCGTTCTATTTTTCTAATTTTCTGAAATTTCTGGATGAAAAATATCAAAAATTAGAACTACCTTTTTTAGTTTCGGGTATATTAGAAGCAAGTTTCAGAATCTGATTTTGTTTCAGATTATTTATGGAATATAGTAGCTTGAAAGTTTTAATCTGATTTTGTTTCGGATTATTTAATTATGGGAAATATAGATTATTTATGGAATACAGTAACTTGAAAATTTTATTCTGATTTTGTTCAGATTATTTAATTATGGAAAAGAGTAGCAAACAAGTCTCTCTGCACCTATAAATACCCGTATAGATCGTAGGGTTTTGGATCATCTAAACACAACCTCCTCTCTCAATACCACAAACCTACCTCTTTCTGGTGATAGTTCTCTTACTCGATCTCGATTTTTAAAGGAGAAGCGAGGGGGCGTGTAGGTGGCGCCTCTCACATCGCTCCGTTCTATTTTTCTAATTTTCTGAAATTTTTGGATAAAAAATATCAAAAATTAGAATTATCTTTCTCTTGCTCGATTCTTCTGCAACGATAAGTGAAGGCTGTTTATACAGTATTAAAAAAAACAAAGATTGTTGCAAACAAAGGTAGTTATAGACCGTTATATCGAAGTCCACAAATCCAAACACGGAAAAGAATATAGTCTTGACATGATATTGATGGTTGATATCAACAAAATAAACTATTAGTGATGTATGTTTGTTGGTTATTCTTTTATAATATATGTTTTGTTCATCAGACATGTTTGTTGTCGTTAATTTTTATATAATTTACTTTGTATACAGGAAAAAATTATTCATGCATTATCTGTTTGCTCCGTTCAAGCAACTTTTAAGAGGGTAGTTATAGACCGCTATCTCACAAATTTAAGTTAGATGTTTTTGTGCACAATCAATCAAAAAAATTGGAGGAAGGTGACAATGCAAGAACATGATTACTTTTCAAAAAAAATAATTAAGATTCGTCATGCTTTAAATAGTTAATTACGTGTATAAATTTATTTTCATTTTTTCACCATGAACTATAGTCCAATTTTGCAATTTTATATATTAGTATTGGTATTATATCAAGATTTTTATAATATAAATTTATTTTATCGTACAAATATTAACTTTGAAATATTAATATACTTTTTATAGACAGCCAAAAAATATTTTATTCTATAAATATTAATATTGAATCATTAATATAATTTTTATAGGCCGCCGCAACGCGCGGCTTCTCAACTAGTTGATATAATAATATAATTTCATATAATTTTATATTAATATAATAATATTGTATATGCTAATATATTTTATGTAATATTTATAATATTTATTTGTTGGGGTGTGCATCATCTCCAAACTTGAAACATTGAATGTTATAATTATGTCATCTCTGGCAAGTACATGTTTTGATGCAATGGTAAGCTCGATGTGTGTCTCATAGTGGTGAATGGTTAATACTGGACCCAATGAAAACATTCTGTTCGGCAGATGAATGACTGTGCGCAGCATGTTGGGGACTATCGGCGATTGCTACTCGAATCTCTGTTAAATATATTGCGAGTTGCGACTACCCGTCTGTTAAATAAAATTAATTACATTTTTTATTTATAAAACAATAATAAATTGAAATTATGCGTGAACAACTCTGTCACTCTTATAAACTTGTTTGACTCCGCAAAATTTGCAGGAAATTGTCGTCAAAGATAACTCCTGACATCTTTCCTTGCATCATTTTAGTACTTGTCATCACAAAATTAAGAAAAACAACTAGGTAAAACAACAGTAACCTTAATATATTTTCACACTTTAGAAGTTTCTTGGGCAAAACAAATGTAAGAAAGTTAAACGTAATTGTCATCCGAAAAGAAAATATGTACGTCTTGCGTCTACACCCAGATGGCTGGCTGAGGCTGAGCTTTCATTTGGAAGAAGCTTCTTATTTCTTGCATGTGGGCCAGCCTGCTCTGTGGGTTTCTAGATTCTTGCTGCTCTTTTGTCAAAATTATAGAAGTCGAAAGTCAAAGTAGATAATTGGGGTGATTCAATTTTATAATCTTGTGAACTTTTTTGTCAAAACTTTACCGACTATAATTGCTCGCTCAAGGACGTACGTGTCCAAATTGCCCTCGAGTCCTGCACAACACTTACTCTTGCAGTGAAATATATGAAAACGAGAGGTTATACAAATCGGAAATCATTTCTAGTTGATTGGCCGAGTACTTATCTCGTCTCCGTTTTTAAATACTCCTTCGGTTAAGATAATAGCCTTTTAATTTTTTTCACATATTTTTAAGAGTTTTGACTGTACACTTAAAAATATTATTATTTTTAAAGTAAAAATGTGTGAATAAAAATCTGACATTAATAATTTCATGCACAAAAAAAAATTAAAAAATAATATTTATAAATATATGATCAAAACTCTTAAAAGTACGTGAAAAAAAATCAAACGACTATTACATCCTAACAAGGGAGTTTTCATTTTAAATACTCAACCTAATTATTCCTATTTCTGAGTATTTGACAGAATCTAGCTGATATAACACGGATAAAACTGGAAGACACAAACACGAAAGCTGTGATTTGATACAGGCCTACGACACTACTGGAGCTGGGTTTTGTAGAAAACAGAACGAGATGAGAGCGAGTTGAAAAGAAAAGAAAACGATATGATTCTGATCCAAAGTGAGCGGTAACGTTTCTTTTCAATTGATATCGATATTCTCAGAAACTTCAAAGTAAAAGTATAAAACAGCAATTTCAAGGCCAATATCAATTCCTGGGCGAATAAACCAACTAAAATGTAATATAAACTTTCACTCCTTTTCTTCGCAAATAATAATTTTCCATTTATCACCCGTCCCTTATTTCAAATATATCTCTCTCATAATTTTTACCAGATGTCAAAAATTCGAAACTTATCAAACTCAGAACGAACGAGTTTTTAACGAGTGAGGTCACTTAATTAATCATTGAAATACAATCTTTTATTAAAATTCGGATATATGAGTTCCACCTCAGAAGCCTTCTTATCCATTAGACGACCCATGATCAAGCCCTTACCTTATAAAGAATAGATATATAATTCTATAATGAATGCATGAATCCTTTTTATGGGAAGATGTTTGTTGGAAGAAGATAAGTATGTAGCCAAAGCCAGGAGGAGGCATGCAAGTTGCTATTGCTGGCTTGCTTTGCTACCCATGCATGTTTTTGTTGCATTGCATGAAACAAACACAATGCACTCACGTTTCAATTATTATAATTCAACGGATCCACCAACTTGAGTGTACGGAATAAATTAGTCATGCAATTTCTGAATTATTAGAGTATATATACTAGTTGTTGGCATATATCGAAATTTTAGGTTTTGTAATTTTATTCATATTTTATTTTCAAATATTAATATAATCTCTCCATGTGAGTCGGGCTGATCATTTCAAATAATTAATAAAAATGTTTCTAAATAATTTATAAAAAATTAGTTTTGCAAATTTTACATTCAGAAAAGTATATCAATTTCGGGTTCGGTCAACCTAAGATATGGGTGACCCGGGAGTATAAATATTGCGCTGAAATTCACGGTTTGATTTCATAATAATATTCGATTCGAGTTTTCTATTCAAAAATCAGAAGTAGTAAATCAAATTTACATGCAATATGAAAACTTTTCTTTATATGCAGTAATCTCTTGTTTTCTAGTCAGAACGGGGCAGTATTTATATTCTATAAACCACAAAGTTTTCTTTTACTATTATGAAGTCGACTTGTAATGTGATTCTTTAGGATATTTTACTGTACTATTCATTAAAGTTCCAGGGTTTACAATATTCCTCTTGTTTTTCTCGTTCAATTTTCTCCATCTTTGATTTTTGGTGCTCAACACAAACAATAATTGCAACTTGCAAGGAATAGTCGGCTTCAGAATAAAAAAAAGATGCATCCGGTAATGTAAAAGCTCATAACTAGAATAAAGTTCATGCCGAACTACTTCAATATCTATTTAATTATTTGTTTATTTATCGGTTCCTATCACATCTTAGATAATCACAATATCTCATAATCTAAAGGTCTATTGTTTGGGTTAGAGGTAAATAATCAAATGATTCGTCCTTGGTGATTATAGTGTATATATGGTCAGTTTTAGGTATTTTTCAAGCTATTATGATACAATATGTTATTTGATATTTGGATGTTAAAATTTCAAATAATTAGCAATTTTTTTTAAAATATACTATTATATTTTTAGTTTATTATTTCATCTAGATTTTTAAATTATTTTATAATTTGAAAGTACTCTAACATACCGATATCTTCCCTCCGTCCTAGGGCTGCTCATGGGTTGTCCAACCCGTTAAAACCAACCCAACCCAACCTTGAACTGGGCCGACTAACCCGACCCATTCCAAACCGTGGGTTAATTGGGTTGATTTTTGGTTGAGCCGTTTATAATGGGTTCGGTCGAAATATAACTTTTAAAAACCTTAAACCAACCCAACCCGATCAAAATACATCTTTAACATTCTGATAGAATATTTTTGGTTGCTCAAGGAACTATATTTACTTATTTGATAATAGAATGTGCAGTGAGTGCAGTGCAATGTGCAGAGACAATTAGAAATAAAGCTTTGTAGTGCAGATCGAACGACTCACATTGCTAGTTCTTATGATTATATATCACGGCGGAAACAATATTTTTAAAAGTTATTACTGTATTAAGATTCAGCTGTCCATCTTAGTATGGAGAGAATATCTGCACTCTAAGCGCACCTGATATTTTGTATCGGTGCAGTGTCCTATGTTATTTCTAATTATACACAACAAAATGATGCAAAATATATTTTAGATTATGTTTATCTTGCAAAATTTTCAACCCAATCAACCCTACCCTAACCAACCCAACCCGTCATACAATTAATAGGGTTGGGTTTTTAATTCTTTTTATGATTAATGGGTTAAATTTTTGTAACCCGTACTAAATGGGTTGGGTCGCTTGAATCGCCGAAACCGACCCAACCCAGCCCATGTGCAGCCCTACTCCGTCCCCTCCAATTCTTATCGTTTGGAATGGGGTGTTCGGCACGCATTTTAAGACTCATATAAAATATAGTTCTATAACTTATTTTTATAATTTTCTTTTTCTGAATAAAAATTTAAACATTAGATTTTTATTCAGAAAAAGAAAATTTTAAAAATAAGTTATGAAACTATATCTTGTATGAGCGTTAAAATACGTGCCGAGCCCTCCATTCTAAATGATAAAAATTGGAGGGGACGGAAGGAGTCATATTTAACTAATAAATTTATAATAACTGCACAGAATATCGACATGAGAGATTGATACAGACTTTGAAAACTGTAAACCAGCAAAAAAAGATGAAAACAGCAGCAGCAAACAAACCCACATGCTGTCACATGGTACTCACAGTACTACTAATATGTACTGTCCTGGATTTTGGCACAAACGGACAAGTTTCTGCAGACAAGCAGTGAAAGAATCGAAAAATCCACACCGTCCCATGCATTCGTATATTTTATTACTCATGCTTTTCATTTCTCTCTTTTTCTGGGTCAAATCCATGTTGCATGTCAACCTAATTTGCTTAATGTCGAAGTCATTTTTACATATTTGAACTTGTATCTGAAACATACATTTCATTATTGAAACAATAACACGTAAAACAAAAAGGATATTTATCCCATTCGTAAAAATGATTGTTATGCTATTTCATACTCCCTCTGTTTCTTAGTTGTTTACGTTCACTGTTTACATGCATTTTGAGACGCATTTTGAGACTGCTATAAGGTATAGTTGTAGAATTTTTTCCTAAATTTTTTTTTTAATAAAAATTTAAGTATCAAATTTTTATTCAAAAATGTCAGTGTCTATATATTTGAATTATTATTATTCTATCCATTTATTCTCGAAGATCATATCAACTTACCTTGAACAGGACTACAGGAGTAGGTATATATTGAAGTAGTATGCTGCCATGTTTTTGTTGCAGTTCATGAAAGAAAGACTTATGCTTGCTGGCTAAGTAAAAATTCACAAATTTGCATATATAATAGATTCATATTTTATGATCTTTCAAAATAGCAGAAAATGATATTTTTAATATAAATAAATAATGAGAAATATATATCCTGAAAATATTCAAAATTCTAAACACTGGCTATTTGCAAAAAAAAAAATATGGTGTAAAGATTCAAATATGGTACCAAGAGTCCAAGATACACAGTAAGGTTGAATTAGTCTTGATCTCAAGAATATTTTACTAAATTGTTTGATAGGCTCGATGGTCAAATAACTCTTCCCTCGTTTTTTAGCTACTCCACTTCCCATCTTCTTTACTTCTTTACGGTTTCAACAATCTAATTCTGGGAAGGAATGTTTTGCTTGTTAGACCGAGAGTACAAAAAAAGTCTCCGTCCCCGTAATGTAAATAGAAAATTCAATTCAAGCGGAAGTACTTAAATATAAATAGAAGGGTGACAAAATCGAATATCTATTTTTTTGTAGCCCTGTAGGAAAAAGACGGGAAACCTAATACCATGTTCGCTTGAACGAAATTAAATGATTTTTATTTCAGTTCATTAAAATTAATTATTATTATTATTATTATTATTATTATTATTATTATTATTATTATTATTATTATTATTATACTGGTTACCTAACTTGACTAAATTTGAATTTTAAAGACAAATATTGAAGAACTATAGTGTTGGTTGACAAAGTTTAACTATATATATATATATATATATATATTTAAACAAATTTTAAAATTAATAATTATTTAAATTAATTGTTTATTTGTAACTACACATGACAAATTTTTGATCAAATATTTCATATATATTATTCCAATCCATTAACAATCATACTATTACTATTAGAAGATTTGTAAATCTCTAATTTATTTTAATTGATTCAAAATTAAATCTCTATGTTTTAGCCAAAAATATTTAATTTCCAAATAGACCTAATATTAATATAAATGTACCCTCAATTATATTTAATTTATTTTCACCAAAATATCCTAAAACTTTCTTAAATCCTGGTAACTATCCATGTGACTTTAAGACGGATCAGCTCCCTGTTTTGAGTATTCCCAATTACCGCGGTTTCAGCGAAAATTAAAATACAGTGCACCTGGGGCCACCCTAGAAGATGAGTCATACAATAAGTGTTTGTGCATTGGATTAGTGTCAAAAAACACATTCCACCGCGTAGACATCGCATGTAAAACAAAATCTACAACTCCAAGGAAAATCTCATAAAAAAGAAGAAAAAATTCTCAAATTTAGCTGCTGCACTCCACCTCTATATAAACAAACAAGCCATTTCCATACCACAATATCCATTACATTCTCCCTCAACTCAACATTTACAAACACTCACCAAAAAATAGAAAACAGAAAAACAAGTGACAAAACCAAGAAAAATGAACTCTCCAGTCATGTCTTTCCAAGACTCATCTCCAATCCACTACAGTCTCTCCCCATCTTTCACTCCTTCCCCAAAAAGATCAAATCTTGAGCCATGTAGCTTCATTTCTTTGGACACCCACCTCAAAAATCCAGCCTTTTCTGTGAAAAGACCATCTGGATCAAGAAAATCAAGAACCATGGCTGCCATGAGCAGCAACATGTGTGCTCCACCTCAAGCAACCGAGAGCTTTTACGAGCTCTTGGGCATTTCAGAGAGTGGATCACTCTCTGATATCAAGAAAGCTTATAAGCAGCTGGCGAGAAAGTATCATCCTGATGTCTCTCCAGCTGACAGGATTGAGGAGTACACTCAGAGGTTCATTCTTGTGCAAGAAGCTTATGAGACTTTGTCTGATCCTCAAACCAGAGCTTTGTATGATAGAGATATGTCCAAGGGGTTCCACTTCAATTTTTCTGCTAGAGGAAGAGGTGCTGCTTATGGACAGGTACACAACATAATCTTATGTTCCATTTTTTGCTCGTTTACTAATTTACGAAATATTAGAATATAATGATCCCGGTAAAAAGTCCTTTCCTTGATTACTCGAGGTGAGGACTAATAACCTAACATGGACCCTGATAAAAAAAATTATCCGAAATTTGGAGTCAAGATTTTAGGAAAATTGATAACTTATCGCGTCATAAACCAATGTAAGTGTATGAACATATGATTTTGATGTGAACAGGGATCAGATGTGGGAGGAGAGTGGAAGAACATGTGGGAGTCGCAGCTAACAAAGCTTAAACACAAGAGCGTGTACAGTGATGGGTCGAGACAGTCGTGGGGAGCGAAAATGCGCAGTCAAAACAGAGAATCATGTTAAAACAGAGTACTCTGTTTTCGTGTCTTTGTTATCTAGTTCGAGTAGTATTTAGATTAGATAAAACAGGGGACATGCCCTTCAACCTCGTCAACTGAGCACTTTCATAATTTCCTTGTATGTATATACGCTCACCTTTTAAATATATCATTACTATCAAAAGTACTCGCACTTGTGAATGTTTTATTCAATTTTCGGGTATGGATATTTCACTTTTTGTTTATAAATAAGCCCAATTGTACATGCAAGACAATGCAGGGTCAAGTCTCGATTGAACTTGATAAATTCTGACATGTCGAAAGTTGTAATCGCTTAAAATAAAATTGATAAAGTAAAGAATATTTATAATTTTAATCATGGAGAGAAATTTTGATATCAATTCCTTTTAAGTATTAATTAATTTGTTTGAAAAACGAAGACTTATAATTTTAAAACATAAAAGAAGACAGCCGGCTCATAGAAATCGAGTCTCAATGTTTGAATTAACAATTGTATCATATGAAGTGGAAACCTTAATCCAAGGGGAGAGTAAATCATTTTCTATGTTTTTGTTAACACATCCATTCTCATTAGAGTGACGCCTTTGTTAAGATATTCATTCTCAACTTTCATTTTTATTACGATCCAATCACCTCTCGCATAAATGATAAAACTAAATATAACTGAGGGTAAAGATGTATGAAATATAACTGAGGGCAAAGACGTACGATAGAAGAAGTGTATCATACACGATCTAAACCCTGACCCAATCCACAAATGATTTATCGAGACGAAACTCAAAGGTGATCGGAAAATCACCCTGTTGACTTGAAACTTAAATTTCATTTTCAAAAATTTTAATATTCAGTTTTATTCAATTTTAAGTAATTTTAACACGATCCAAAATCGACTCAATTGCTAAGATGTATGTTGTCCTATATCAATTTCAACTCATTATTCTCTCCAATTGCTCATGATTCATGAATTATAATTTATATTTACACTATTTAAGCGACAGAACTCGAACCGAAATCACTCAATAGATATAAGTCCGTCTTGAAGCATGATTTGTCGATGAATGAAATTAAAGAACTTCATCGAAATTCTTCCTTCAAATCAAGTCTTTTTATTATGGTCACGCGAAATAATCATGGCAGTAGGAACTTGAAATGGATCCAAAGATTCGAAATTATAAAATGGAGTAGGTGTAGAGAAAGAGAGGGGTGAAGGTTAAGAAATTTGTGAAGATCGTGTCGGTAGAAAAGAGAAATACAAGACGAAGGTATCACCATTATGGGGTAAGCGACTTTTACATGTGTCCAACTTTACCCGTACCTTTGTTGGGACCTCTATGACTTACTCAATTCCATAATTTAGCTTTAATCGAAGGAACTTAATCATATATATAGCCCACTTATATTGTCGAGAAGCCAGGTCCCCTGTCACCATTTTAAGTATTTATCAGCTTTAATCCACTAATCTTCAATTTAATAGTAGTTTTTTGTCCTTTTCAATTTTTTACGAATATTTTCACTATTTGATAAACACAAGTTTCAACACACACACATATATATATTATAATTTCAGAGAGTACTTATATTTAAAACTTTTTGATAATAATTTAAATAATAATAAGGAACTAAAAAAATTTATAAAATTATACTTTATAAAAGTATTACAATACTAGAGCATCTTCAAAGTTGTTGCCTATAATGGTTGGTTAAATTGTACATGTAAGATATTATGTAAAATTTGCTGAACTTGTAAAACATTTTGTTTCGATAATATTGTTTATACTAGTTAGCTATAATTTAAAAATAATATGTTATTAATATTTTAAATTATTATAATAAATTTATCATCTTAATATGATATGCTAACTAAGCATTTAGTTACGGGTTTTTTCATGGTTGGATATACTCCTAGAAAAGTACTCGGTAATGTCCCCGCTAAAATTTTAAAAATCTACCCATCTTATGAGCTTAGCAACACAAACAAGTTGAGTGAGCTATAGACTAATCATAAATAAACCTGTATTTGGGTGGTGGAATGTACAAATGATCTTATCCAGTGAAACGGGTGGGGTGGCTGTTGCATGTAATGCATGGCCAGCTGACCAGCTGGATCATGTTTGTCAGCATGCTTATCCGAACATATGATTCATATCTTGTCAAGTCAGACGATTTCAGACTGAATTGAATAGACTGAAATATTGTTAAAATATTTTGGACAGGACTGAATCGAATTATATATAGACCAGATCGAATCGAATTAAATTATTTCGATTCGTTCTGGTCTAGATTCTTGAAAATTGCGAGAATTGTACTTGAAAATACTAAAATAGTAATAAATAATTTTTGAGTGAACATGATTATAAACATATAAAAAATTCGAAAAATCCCCAGATCTATATATAATATTAAATCAATAATATATCAATCAACATCAATTTTACGAATATATATATTGATAAAAATAAATTTACATATTTGAAACCGATACAATATGTGAATTATTTGACAAATAAGTTGATGGGAGAATATTACAGCAATATTGCATTTATCAAAAGTTTACTATATAAATAATAATAATAATAATAATAATAATAATAATAATAATAAATATTACATATAATTATAAATAAATAATGTATATAATTTGGTCTAGTTTGTTGGGGGCGAATTTTTCATTGGAACCGAATCATAAATTAATTCGGTCTGAATACATCAAAATTTCAAAAATTATTAAAGCAAATCAGATCCGAATTTGTATCTTCGATTTTCAGTTTCGATTTCATTTTCCTGATGGAAACTGAGAAGATATATTATATACTTATATATAATAAGCGTAAGGGAGATAATTTGGTCGCATGGTCCTGTGGTCCAAAAGCTTATCATCCGTTGGATCGTATATTGAACAAATAAGCACCGTTTAATTAGAACAAAATTAAATTCTGTTCTATAAGGAAACTGACATCTACTTGCATGTTTATAATTCCTTTTCTGAATTCAAAACAAATTCTGTCTTTCATGTGTTTTTGGTTTTTTTAATTCAAAATAAATATTTCCTACAAATTTTAATTGTGGAATCGTATAAATCACACCGTCACAAGATTATTTTTATCCATAGGATCGTATATTGAACAAATAAGCACCGTTGGATTAGAACAAAATTAACTTTTGTTCCATAAGACAACTGATATCTACTTGCATGTTTATAAATCCTTTTCTGAATCCAAAACAAATTCAGTATTTCACGTGTTTATGATTTTTTTTGATCCAAAATAAATATTTTCTACCAATTTTAATTGTAGAATCATATAAATCGCACAGTCACAAAATTATTTTTACCTAATATATTTCAAGATTAATAAGCCTGATTTATGTGAGGAACAAATACAAAAAAAAAATTCTTAATCCAAAACAAATTCTACCATCTTATTGCACGTTTATGATTCATCTTCTTCATTCAAAACCAATTGTGTTCATCAATTTTAGCCTCGAACCATAAAAATTTTTAAAAAAATATTTAAATGACATTATAATAATTCTAATATAAAATACATTTATAAATATAATCTAATAGGAGTTGGTTTAAAATTTGATAGAAAGAATTTAATACTTTGGCATGATATATACAATTTTAATTTATTATTTATAAATTAATTTTTTCACACCATTTAAAATATATTTAAAAAGTTTATAAATAATTAAAAAGCTCCCGTGCATGTCCTATGTTCCAAAAGCTTATCATCCGTTGGATCGTATATTGAACAAATAAGCACCGTTAGATTAGAACAAAATTAAATTCTGTTCTAAAAGGAAACTGACATTTACTTGCATGTTTATAATTCCTTTTCTGAATCCAAAACAAATTCTTTCTTTCATGTGTTTTTGGTTTTTTTTAATCCAAAATAAATATTTTCTACCAATTTTATTTGTAGAATCATATAAATCGAATCGTCACAAAATTATTTTTATCTAATTATATACTTATATATAATAAGCGTAAGGGAGATAATTTGGTCGCATGGTCCTCTGATCCAAAAGTTTATCATCCGTTGGATCTTATATTGAACAAATAAGCACCGTTAGATTGGAACAAAATTAAATTCTGTTCTAGAAGGCAGCTGATATCTACTTGCATGTTTATAATTCCTTTTCTGAATCCAAAACAAATTCTGTCTTTCACATGTATATGTTTTTTTTTAATCTTAAATAAATATTTCCTACCAGTTTTATTCGTAGAATCATATAAATCTCACCGTCACAAATTTTTTATAATATATTTTAAAATTAATAAGCCGGATTTATGTGAGGAACAAATACAAAAACTTTTTCTTAATCCAAAATAGATTCTACCTTCTTATTGCATATTTATGATGCCTTTTCTTAATTCAAAATAAATTATGTTTATCAATTTTAATTTAGAACCATATAAATTTTTTGAAAAATATTTAAATCACATTATAATAATTTTAATATAAAATACATTTATTAATATAATCTAATAGGAGTTAGCATAACGTATTCCACTCAAAATATATTAAAATTTGATAGATAGAATTTAATACTTTGGCATGATACATACGAGAAAAGGAATTGCTTGATTAAAATAATTTATTTGAAACCATTAATGGTTGTGATGATGTATTTACCAAAGTTCTAACTTACAAACAAATCATAATTTCGAATTTTATTTTATTGAAAATTTTAATTTATTATTTATAAATTAAATTTTTTCACACCATTTAAAATATATTTAAAAAGTTTATAAATAATTAAAAAGCTCCCAAGGCACGGGCTATAAGCTAGTAAACATAAAATTAGTAACATCAGAAATATTTTTGCAAAGCCTACGAGGTCTAAGCCCACTGGGCCTAACAAATAGAACAAACCATTGAATCAATGAAACCCAGATTGGAATAAAATTCGAGCGAGACACAGGGCTAGGTTATCCAATTACCTTCTCTGTATTTAGGATCTGGTTATATGTAAGTTGCATAATTTTGTTAGTGAAATCAAGTGATCTGGTTATGTGAGTTTTAGTCTTACCCATTCCCCGATAGATTTAGCCTCACCCATTCGCCCGGCGGGTATATTTTTTGTTACAGCGATGATGTTTATGTTATGACAGTGTCAAAAAATAGGCTTGTCAACGGAGGGGAAACATGAACATGGTTAGTTTGCTTAAACTGTCAACTTGTCATCAGTAAGACTGTAATAGTATGCATGCATGCTCAATCCATCAGGTGAAAACTGTTGGAAATTTGTCATTTTGAGCACCAATTTGAGTGAGGCTCGGCTACGTGCTCGTGGCGGGTTATGCTTGGATTATGTTCTCCTCCGAGAGAGCTTTCCAATGCATGTTTATTCACTCAAAACGACTAAGGAATGGATGAGTTGTGATGATCCAAAGTTGCTTCCTTGGTAGTGGAAAATTAGAAAAGAGAGCAAGTATCCCACATAGAAAAGAATATGGGCCTTTAATGGGTTTATATAGTAGAACACTCTTGTAGTGTTTAACTTGTGTTAGTGTGTTATGCTCCACCACCTACGTGCGCGCAGGGGGGGGTGCAAATTGTGGGATTTCGAGGGGAGTTTCGTGGCTTCGCAAGCCTCGGGCTTTTCCGCGTGTGCGACCTGCGGACACGAATGCAGCAAAATTTGGGCCCGAAGAATTACGGACTAGTTTTGCTGAATTTAATTTTCCACTGGGCTTGGGCTCAATTAAATTGACAGAAATTAATTCCGATTTGATTTCGGATTAATTGTTTGGTTTAAATTAATTCGATTTGATTTCGGATTTAATTTATAACCGTGTGAATTAATTAACGCGTTTTAATTAATTACAAAGCGTAGCGCACAAGTCTTGCATTGCCTATATATATTCATTATAGCTTAGGGTTTGCATTCACGAAAACATACAGCCTCTCTCGCACCCAAAACCCTAGCCGCGTCGGTGATAGTTTCAGACCTTGTTCTTGTTCGTCGAAGGTGCTTGCTGCATCGATCAATCCGTTTTATCCTGGGAGGCGATCGTTCATCACACACGGTGAGGGCGAAATACGCTTTAAGGAGACAGTTACGCACTGGACTCGGATTTTCGTTCATATATCCTTCGCTTTGTTTTGTCTCCTTACTTTTGCTGTTTTGTCACACACACAAACGCACGTATTATTTTGTTGGTTTTTCACAGATTGTTTAACAATCTTAAAGCGTATTTGTATTCTGTTTTACATCTGTGGTTGATCTGATTTGGTTTGTTTGCGTGTTGATTCACAGTATAATGGAGAATGTTAACAATGCTATCCCCACGAGCGGTACGGCTGTTGATCCCAACGCACTGGTTAATCCAGATGGGGGTCAGACGCAGCAGTCACAGGCTAACCCCGACGCACTGGTTAATCCAGATGGGGGTGTGCCTTCTGGTTCTGGACCTACGCCTGCGGGCTCTGGTTCTGGACCTACACCTGCGGGTTTCGGCTTCGGGACTACGCCTCCGGGCTACGGTTCTGGGACTACGCCTCCGGGCTATGGTCCTGCGGGACAGATGACCTTTGGTCAGTTCAGTGTTCCACTTACACACTGTCCGGCAGGACATATTCCTCAGCCGAATGGGACTGCTGTGCATACAGCGCCTGTTGCGCCTGTTGCGCCCTTTGCGGCAGCTGTGCCTCATGTGCCTACTTCTCACGCTGAAAGGCCAGAAAAGTTCAACGGAACGAACTTCAAACAGTGGCAGCAGAAGATGTTGTTCTACCTGACCACACTGAATTTGTCTCGCTATCTGAGAGAAGAGACACCAATGCTCACTGCTGAGAGCGATGCGCAGGCGGTATTTGCCGTTGATGCATGGAAGCACACCGACTATATCTGTCGGAACTATGTGCTTAATGGTCTGACTGGCCCGCTGTATGATGTGTACAGTTCGAAGATAACATCTAAGGACTTATGGGAATCACTTGACCGTAAGTATAAAACCGAAGATGCCGGTGCCAAGAAGTGGATTGTTGGACGCTTTCTTGACTACAAGATGGTGGATTCCAAGACTGTTGACAGTCAGGTGCAAGAGTTGCAGCTGATTATTCATGAGATGCATGCCGAGCGGATGGGTCTCACAGAATCTTTCCAAGTTGCTGCTGTAATAGAAAAGCTGCCTCCTGGATGGAAAGATTTCCAGAACTACCTTAAGCATAAGCGAAAGGAGATGACTATGGAGGATCTGATTGTTAGACTTCGCATTGAAGAAAATAACAGGGGATCTGGAAAGAAGCATATTGCCGGTGAAAAGGCAAATATGGTGGAGCATGCTCAAAGCTCCAAGTCCAAGAAGACCAGTTCCGGGAAAGGGGCTAAACTGGCACCCAAAGGAGGAGTTTCGAAGCCTTCGAAGTTCCAAGGAAAGTGCTTCAACTGTGACAAAGTTGGTCATAGGTCTGCTGACTGTAGGAAGCCTAAGAAGACCAAGAAGAAAGAAGCAAACATGGTTGATAATATCTCCAAGGAGATAGGTGATATAGACCTCTGTGCTACGGTCTCTGAGGTGAACCTGGTTGGATCTAATCCGCGAGAATGGTGGATTGATACAGGAGCATCTAGGCATATTTGCTCCGACAAGGCGACTTTCTCTAGCCTTGTAGCTTCTGATGCTGGTGAGAAGCTTTACATGGGAAACTCTGCGACTTCTACCATTGAAGGGGAAGGCACGGTGATTCTGAAGATGACCTCTGGGAAGAAACTGACTTTGAAGAATGTACTTTATGTGCCTGATATTCGCAAGAACCTTGTGTCCGGTTCTTTGTTGAGTAAACATGGCTTTCGCATTGTAATAGAGTCAGATAAAGTTGTTTTGTCTAAGAGTGGTATGTTTGTAGGCAAGGGCTATGCTAGTGATGGGCTGTTTAAGCTCAATGTAATGTCCGTTAAGGAAAATAATGAAATGAAGAATTCTTCTGCTTACTTGCTTGAGTCTCCTAATTTATGGCATGCTAGATTAGGACATGTGAATTATGACACTTTACGAAGATTAAGTGCAAAAGAATACATACCAAAATTAACTATCGATTCAAAACATAAGTGTGAAACTTGTGTTGAGGCAAAATTAACGAGATCATCTTTTAAACGTGTGGAAAGAAACACCAAGGTGCTGGACCTAATACATAGCGATATATGTGATTTAAAATTCGCTCCAACAAGAGGAGGAAATAAGTATTTTATTACATTCATAGATGATTGTACAAAATACTGCTATGTATATTTGCTGAAAAGCAAAGATGAAGCTATAGATAAATTTAAAATCTATAAGGAAGAAGTCGAGAGACAACAAACTGAGAAAATCAAAAGGATTCGTAGCGATCGTGGAGGTGAATATGTTGAACCGTTTGGGGAATTCTGTTCACAACATGGTATAATCCACGAGGTCACTGCACCATACTCCCCTCAGTCAAATGGAGTGGCTGAGAGGAAGAATCGCACTCTCAAAGAGATGATGAATGCGATGTTGTTAAGCTCTGGACTTCCGCAATCGATGTGGGGGGAAGCCATCTTAAGCGCAAATAATATTTTAAATATTACTATGCGCAAGAATAAGGATGTGAGTCCTTATGAAATGTGGGAGAAAAAAGAAACCGAGCTACAAACACCTAAAAGTGTGGGGGTGCCTTGCTAAGGTACTGATCCCTACACCTAAGAAGGTGAAGATTGGTCCAAAAACCGTGGATTGTATCTTCATCGGATATCCTCCACGTAGTACAGCATATCGGTTTCTTGTGTATGACTCTAAGATTCCTGAGATTCAAAAGAATACGATCATGGAATCAAGAAATGCCTCATTCTTTGAGACTACGTTTCCTTGTAATCCAAGAAACGAGCACCCTACGACATCTAAACGAACTCATGAATCTGGAGATGATGAAAATGAGAATGATGAAAGTGAAGATGAAAATGTGGGGGTTGTGAGGAGGAGCAAAAGACAACGAACGGAGAAATCCTTTGGGTCTGACTTTATGACCTATTTGCTCGAAGAAGGTGATCCGAAAACCTATAAGGAAGCGGTCACCTCACCTGATGGACCTATGTGGAAAGAGGCCATCAAAAGCGAAATTGATTCTATCCTACAGAATCACACTTGGGAGTTAGTGGACTTGCCACCTGGTTGTAAAGCACTAGGCAGCAAATGGGTTTTCAAAAAGAAATTGAAACCTGACGGAACCATTGATAAGTATAAGGCCAGACTTGTAATCAAAGGATACAAGCAGCAGAAAGGCCTTGATTATTTTGATACGTATTCTCCTGTGACGAGAATCACGTCCATAAGGATGATGTTTGCAATCGCTGCGATGCGAAACTTAACAGTGCATCAGATGGATGTGAAAACAGCTTTTCTAAATGGGGATATAGATGAGGAAATCTATATGGAACAACCGGAAGGGTTTGTTGTCCCTGGGCAAGGAAGGAAAGTATGTAAATTGGTGAAATCACTATATGGCTTGAAGCAAGCGCCTATGAAATGGCATGAGAAATTTGATGAGGTCGTGTTAGCACACAACTTCAAGATCAACGAATGTGATAGCTGTGCCTATTACAAGGACGACGAGAACGGTTATGTCATGATAACATTGTATGTGGATGATCTACTTATTGCCGGAAGCAATGATAAAGTGATCAAATCCACAAAGGACATGTTAAAATCAAGATTTGACATGAAAGACATGGGACTGGCAAATGTAATTCTAGGAATCCAAATTTCTAGAACATCAGAGGGTCTCGCACTAAGTCAACCTCATTATGTTGACAAGATCCTTGAAAGGTTTCTTAAGGATGATACTGAGAAAGCTAGAACACCTGTGGATATGACTCTACATCTATCCAAGAATAAAGGTGTGGGGGTCTCTCAGTTGGAATACTCTAGGATTATTGGAAGTCTGATGTACCTAATGAGTTGTACAAGACCAGACATTGCGTACTCAATTAGCAAGTTGAGTAGGTTCACGAGTAATCCTGGAGATGATCACTGGAAAGCGATCATAAGGGTACTAAGGTACCTAAGGGGAACTCGAGACTATGGATTGCACTATGGGAGATACCCAGCAGTATTAGAAGGATATACTGACGCAAACTGGATATCTAGCAAGAAGGCACTAAAGTCTACGAGTGGCTACGTGTTTACACTAGCTGGAGCAGCAGTATCATGGAAATCCTCCAAGCAAACGGTTATAACTCACTCCACAATGGAAGCTGAGTTTGTGGCTTTAGATAAATGCGCTGAAGAGGCTGAATATCTACGCCAATTTCTGGAGGATATTCCAAGATGGCCAAGGCCTGTGACTGCAATAGGGATACACTGTGATAGTCAATCCGCTATTGGCAGAGCACAGAGCACAATGTATAATGGAAAGTCCCGTCATATACGACGACGACATAGTTCCATTAGACAATTAATCTCAACCGGAATTATCACTATTGACTATATACCGTCAAAGGATAATATTGCGGATCCGCTAACCAAAGGGTTACCAAGAGAAGTGGTTGAGAAATCATCGAGAGGAATGGGTCTTAAGCCTATAGCTTAACGGCATCATGGTGGACACCCAACCATTGCTGACTGGAGATCCCAAGAACTTGGTTCAATGGGACAACTAAATCATGATGACCTAATCACTGTGGGGGTAACCCCTGGCCTGTTCCTATGATGAAGAAACAGTGAGACCCGTAAGGTACGAGGTTAAGCCTTGAGCTTTTAATGATCTTTGGTGAATACATGGAGTGGTACACGCATGGAATTCAGTTGAGTAAACGCGGGTTACTCTAGAAGATAAAGATCACCTATGTAGGAGAGAAGTGGGGCCGCTTCAAAGGAGAATTGCGAGGCACAATTCTTTAGAAACTCCCGCAGAACCAGGACGATGTTCCATGGCCAAAATGGACATACTCATGAGAACTGAACAAGTCAGAAAGGATATAGTGATAAGTATATCATCGTTTACACAAACGGTTGAACAGTTCAAGGACAAGCTCGTCCACTGTCTACCAGTAAAGTCGGTGTGCTTATTCGAGCGAAGGTTCAAGGAGCATTCTCTACCTATCGTATGCTATATCTGATCGCAGAAACTATCACCAAAAGTCAAACCCCGTGTCTGTCTGTCTGGTGTGTGCTACTGAAAATCATCAATCTCACCCATGTGGGGGATTGTTGGAAATTTGTCATTTTGAGCACCAATTTGAGTGAGGCTCGGCTACGTGCTCGTGGCGGGTTATGCTTGGATTATGTTCTCCTCCGAGAGAGCTTTCCAATGCATGTTTATTCACTCAAAACGACTAAGGAATGGATGAGTTGTGATGATCCAAAGTTGCTTCCTTGGTAGTGGAAAATTAGAAAAGAGAGCAAGTATCCCACATAGAAAAGAATATGGGCCTTTAATGGGTTTATATAGTAGAACACTCTTGTAGTGTTTAACTTGTGTTAGTGTGTTATGCTCCACCACCTACGTGCGCGCAGGGGGGGGTGCAAATTGTGGGATTTCGAGGGGAGTTTCGTGGCTTCGCAAGCCTCGGGCTTTTCCGCGTGTGCGACCTGCGGACACGAATGCAGCAAAATTTGGGCCCGAAGAATTACGGACTAGTTTTGCTGAATTTAATTTTCCACTGGGCTTGGGCTCAATTAAATTGACAGAAATTAATTCCGATTTGATTTCGGATTAATTGTTTGGTTTAAATTAATTCGATTTGATTTCGGATTTAATTTATAACCGTGTGAATTAATTAACGCGTTTTAATTAATTACAAAGCGTAGCGCACAAGTCTTGCATTGCCTATATATATTCATTATAGCTTAGGGTTTGCATTCACGAAAACATACAGCCTCTCTCGCACCCAAAACCCTAGCCGCGTCGGTGATAGTTTCAGACCTTGTTCTTGTTCGTCGAAGGTGCTTGCTGCATCGATCAATCCGTTTTATCCTGGGAGGCGATCGTTCATCACACACGGTGAGGGCGAAATACGCTTTAAGGAGACAGTTACGCACTGGACTCGGATTTTCGTTCATATATCCTTCGCTTTGTTTTGTCTCCTTACTTTTGCTGTTTTGTCACACACACAAACGCACGTATTATTTTGTTGGTTTTTCACAGATTGTTTAACAATAACGCATACTGCAAACTAGAACAAAGAAGACAAGTGTCAGAAATTCCAAATGTGTGTTTGGTGAGTACTAATTTTGTTCATGTCACTGAAATTCAAAAGAAGTAGACTATCACACCATAACATTCTACCAAACGCAGAGTAGTAGTGTAAAGAATGAGAAAAGCTACTACCACCTACCGCTTGTTAAATAACGAAACGAGTCAAACTCACATGTTGGTTTCGACACTATCATTGTCACTTCTTGTGTAAAGGAACCTCTAAAAATTGGTATACCGTAGTTGGCCTCATGTGGCTATTGTTGATTGTCCTCTCTTACCATTCTCAAATTCCAATCATACGAAGAGATTTGCGGAATGTTTTGTCGAATTTCGAAAGCCGTCTAATAAGGATTTTCAATTATTCTCATTTTAGTTTACAAATCAGTAATTGACTGATAAATTTATGATAATATTAGTACAAATAAATTAATTCCGACTTACAAGTTCGAAGAAGTGTACACCTACGCTAAATTATGAGTTTATTATAAAAATAATATTCGGTTGTGTTCTAAAAATTATATTAAACATCCATCTAAATGTCATCTATGCGAAATCAATTAATAAAATTTTTAATTTTGTATATGAAAGAATAAGTAATAGTTTTTGAGGATTAAGAGACTGATCTTAGCCTCCTATATTCAAACACAAAAAGAAAAAATATTAACTAAACTCTCACTTTGAAATATTAATATGTATAATAATAGGATTATAGTAAAACTAAAAGTTAAAAACATTTATTATATAATTTTATTGATTAAATTATCTAAAACCACAAAGGAAAAAGGCTTGGACAAACTCATAATTAAAAAAAGATACGAATATAATATAATTTTTAAAGAATAGGGAAAATAAAATAAAACTTATGTTAAACAAAACATTAAAAAATCTACACCAAAGAGATAATGAGACCTCTTTGGTTAAATATCTAAAAAAATAATATAAAATAAAATATAAATTTCATCGTAAAATAACTAACTGATATCTCAATAAATATTTAAAATATAAATAAGAAAAAATAATTGAAATAGCATAAATACATATTACTTGCTATACTAGTATTACAAAACATAAATACATAATTGAAAAAATATTTTATTAGTATTGGTGACTTAGTTAGCATAAATACATATTACTTGCTATATCAGAGATTTAGCATATGAAATTTTTCTTCAAAAAGCATATGAAATTTCAGTAGTTCAGTTTTTAGTAGTCGTCAACGGCCCTAATCGAATGTCTGATTCGAGGAGTTTTGAATGCTGTAGCCATGAATCGAATCCATCAAGGTATAGAATCAAGAAATCTAATTTCTTAGAGATAGGTTCACATCTTTGAAAAGTTGCTTGGTAGTATTTTTGTATCAAGTTTGTCTGTGCCACACACCTGTTTGATAAAATGTACCCAGTTCTTAGTATCTGATACTCCCTCTGTCCCATCCAATTCTTATCATTT
This sequence comes from Daucus carota subsp. sativus, assembly GCF_001625215.2. Classification (NCBI taxonomy): domain Eukaryota; kingdom Viridiplantae; phylum Streptophyta; class Magnoliopsida; order Apiales; family Apiaceae; genus Daucus; species Daucus carota. The sequence continues at coordinate 55,739,314 of NC_030381.2, read as the reverse complement.
GAATTGGAGTGCTTGGCACGCATTTTAAGGCTCATAAAAAATATAGCTTCATAACTTATTTTTAAAATTTTCTTTTTCTGAATAAAAATTTAAACATTAAACTTTTATTCAAAAAAAGAAAATTTTAAAAATAAGTTGCAGAACTATATTTTTCATGAGTCTTAAAATGCGTGTCGAACACTCCCCTCCAAACGATAAGAATTGGAGGGGACGGAGGGAGTACATTGTATTTCATGTTTTCAAACTGTTTGATGACTAAGCTTGTAGATATTGCACCTGTTTGAGTTGTTTTCAATTCTGATTTTTAGGTAAAATTTCGGTTTTAAAATCCGGTTTTCGGTAATAACCGATTTCGATTTGGTTTTAAAATCGAATTAATTTCGGTTCGATTTTTGGTAGCGATTTTTCTGCTATTTCGGTCTCGGTTAACCGAAATAAAATTCAGTTCGGTTCGTTTTAACTGAATGCTCACCATAAGACACTTAGCGCGGTGTATTCGATTGGGATTTTAGTGGATTGTTTTTAGTCCATGAATTTTAATGGATTGTATGTGATTTTGATTTTGTGCGGATTCTTGATAAAATGTCGCAGAGTTGATAGGACTTAAACACAATGTTTCAAAATCCCATTGATTTTGATGGGATTTCAAAAAACTCAAAATAAACCGAAGAATGTCACAAAATCCATCATTTTATTAAATCCAAAAAAATCCATCAGCATTTGAATATCATCAGATTTTAATGGATTTTAAACAATCCCAATTGAATATCATCAGATTTTAAAGCATAATTTAAAATCCCAATTGAATACTTGTAGCATAGTTTAAAATCCCAATTGAATACCTCAAGATTTTAATGGATTTCAAACAATTCTAATCGAATACTCTCATTTTATGAATGAAAAAAAAAGCTTTAAAATCTCAATCCAATGGACTATAAAAATTCAAAGGCCAGACTTTTTTATTTTTCTGCCCTATGATTTTTTTTAATTCTATTTTCTCTTTTTTCTCTCAAAAAAGGAGGAATCTAACAAAAAAGGATGATGGATAATTAGGGTATGGAGTTGGTGAATAACCACCAATAAAATCTGTGTAGTGTCAACCACGGTGGGTGGCTCCTCCTCCTCCAACCCCAATTGAGTTTGACCCTGTAGGGCCTCTTTATCATCTCCCTCAAGTGGCTCTTTCTGTCATCATTTCTCATCACCACCACCAAAAATCTTTATTTTACACCCTTTTTATTTTTTCATTATCATAAATAGTTAAAAATTGTATTATATATACACACACAGCCGCCTATAATGCACCTGCTCAGATCTTGCAGCAATCCTTTCTAAATCTCTCCACACATTCCAAGATAAAAGCCCTTCATAATATCCCAACCCCATAATACAAATTTGCATTATTTTGATTTTTTTCCAGATATGTGCTCTAAAGTTTCAATCTTTCATTGTTTTCTCGAGTAAAAACACAATCTTTCAGGTTTTCTTGCAGATATTTATCATAAAGTTTCGATCTTTGATTGTTTTCTTGAGCAAAAACATAATCTTTTTGGTTTCTATTGAGATAATTGAGTGAAAGATCTGTTTTTTGACATCTTGGCTAGCTAGGGTTCTTTTGTAGGTGCCAAGATTGTGTTTTATATATTGATATTTTTTTTAGAGGTGTGGGGATTGGTAGCTCTTTTGGGTGCGCAATGGGTGCTTTAGTTGATGGGCATTTTGATGAGGAGCTAGAGAATGGATTGGTTCTTGGGGTTTCTTGTGAGCCAGGAATTGAAAATGAACCAGAGACCAAGGTAATTCAAGATGCTGTCAAAGTGTTGTTGCTTGGTCTAGGTGAGGATATTAATCGAGAAGGTCTGCGAAAGACCCCCTTTCGTGTTGCCAAGGCTCTTCGAGAAGGAACAAGAGGTGCTGAATTCTTTATCTTCTTATAATTTTGCGCTACTGCTGATTCTTGCTTATAAAATGTTCTGTACCTTATGTACTATTACTATAATACTATTCAGACTGATTAATTTGTGAAAATTGTTGGTGCATTTCGCGTAGTTTCTTGTCATCTTTTGTTTGGTGATACTACCTTTTGTCAATAGAATTGTCCAGAGACTAACTTTTGTTCCGTCACTTACTGAAATTTGTCATGTTGCCTAAAACAAAATTTGAAAATCTATGGAGAGTATAATTGCTTCTCTCATATTTGCTTTTAATAGACTAGCCACTGTATCATAGATGCAAGTGCTAGGAATTTGATGTGTCCGATTTGTGCTCTTTCCCTGAATGTAGTGTATCAAGTGTTTTGTGCATGTGAATGTAGATAAGGTGAAGAAGATCTTCTTCTATTTTTACGAAGGTGGCATAAGTGTGATGTACTACTGGTTCTATTGTAAAGTTAAATTTTCACGATGATGTGTTACTTGTCATATCAAACCTTTTTTTTTTGAAACGTCCGTTCTTGCATTACTAAATCAAATCACCATACAGTACATGATTTAAGAAAGCAGGAGACGTGACATGCCACTCTCCAAGATCAGACATATAATGTGCGGTTTGAGCTAACAAATGAGCCACAGAATTCGCAGATCTAAAAACAAACTTAACTAGCACATGTTTGAGCCACAAACTTTTTTGTCCACAGGAGAGCTTCCCTCAAGCTTATTGCTTCTGCTTCTTTTGCAGACCAATTATATTAAACTTTTATTTAATAATTACGCATATATAAAAAAATCAGAATTTTCATGAAGTTGATTCAAAATGTTTTATCACAAGTCAATGCAGGAAAACAATTGCTGCTTTTATCACACTGTTTCAATATTTTGTCCACTTATTCTTCTTGAAGCACATCATTTTTGGTGCATTGGTGTGGAAAGACTTTATAAGCACTTGAAATTCTTGTTTCTTTCGTTTTCAAGACAACTTAATGCACCATTTGGGCTGTGTAAATGCATTACACCATAAAATTTTAAAATTATTTGGACCTCAAAATGCACTCACAAAATTGCACTTTCTTAGTCAAGTTGTCAATATTAGCTGTTTCCCTTTACTGGCTAAGTACTGTTATTAAACTAGATCTCTTATTCTTAGCAAAAAAAAAATAGATCTCTTTTCTGATTTTGTGTAATTGACCTGAAGGTAGAAAGCTTTGTAGAAAGGTCTTGTCATATGTTATTCACTCACACAACCACTATCTAGCACATTTTAATATTTCTGCCTTGGCCGGAAGAAATTTGGACAAGCAAGTGACAGCTTGTTTGTGCTAGAATAATTTACTGTGCACTGAATTGCATAAATTTAACATTTATAATGTGCTAGATTAATTTACTGTGCACTGAATTGAACTTTTCACCTAGTTGATTATGACATGAATTTAACAGTTAAAAATGGTGCAGATAGAAAAAACTAGGATACTAGATAAGGTAAATGCTTGATGCACATCATCATGAAATCACTGCTTTAGTTGTCAAATGTTATGAACATTCATATTCTTCCCATCAAGGCATGCTACTTCATTGACAGCCTTGATTAGAAAGATTTTCCAAATTTATTAAGAAGACAGATGCAAAGTGTGTTTGGTTTCGCTGTCTGATTAAGCAATTCGTGAGTCTTGATTATAAAATCTGATCGTAGTCCTTCCAATTAAATGATTGAGTAGCTTAATCATCAGTCTTGTTAACCCCTGCTGTCAACGGAACTCTTCTAACAACAGGCCCACTAGAACTGTAGACCGAATTACGTTCCTATACTTTGGGGCATATGAAGGGATAAATCCTAGATGGGTTTGGTTGGTGTCATATCACACCTGAAATTTGATTTTCTTGGGACATTTTATGCTAGTGTCAACTTTTTTCATGTTATGCACTTGTTCCCTGCGTAGTTGGAAAAATCCAGATCTATTATGTTCATCTTAATGGTAGACCTCTTAGGAGGGGAATAATTGCATGTCTAATTTGCACCTAGTTTATTATAGTCATGCTTGAAATATTATTAATTTTTCAAAACCTTTCTCTCTCTTTGCTACAGGTTACAAGCTAAAAGTCAAGGATATAGTTCAAAGTGCTTTATTTCCTGAAGCAGGCTTGGACAATGGGGTTGGTCATGCTGGTGGAGTGGGTGGGCTTGTTATAGTTCGAGATCTTGACCTCTTCACATACTGCGAGTTATGTTTGCTGCCATTCCAGGTCAAGTGCCACGTCGGTTATGTCCCATCTGGACAACGAGTTGTAGGCCTAAGCAAACTCTCTAGAGTTGCTGATGTTTTTGCAAAAAGGCTCCAAGATCCACAACGATTGGCAGATGAAGTATGTTCAGCTCTGCAGAATGGAATTATGCCAACAGGTGTTGCGGTCGTTCTCCAATGTTCGCATATTCACTTCCCAAATTTCGCGTCAGCATTTCTCAACTCAAATCACCAGGGATGGTTCAAGACAGTGGTTACTTCTGGTTCAGGGGTTTTTGAAAATGAAAAGGACATTATTTGGGGTGAGTTTCTGAGTCTCTTAAAATTCAGAGGAATAGATATAGATGCCTGTTCGAGAGTATCTGGTGATGGTTGCTGGTGTCCATCTCAGAATATCTCCACAGTGGAACCAGCAGATTCAGAAATGGTTACTGCTGTAACTTCCATCATTCAGTCTCTGGGGGAAGACCCTTTAAGAAAAGAACTTCTGGGAACTCCTACCCGTTTTGTGAGATGGCTGATGAACTTCCGAAACACAGATTTCAAGATGAAGCTAAATGGGATTGATCGCTATAGAATGAGTCCTTTTGAATCCAATGGTGATGTTGAAGATTCTATACAATCTGAGTTAAACTTGTCACTCTGGTCCCAATGTGAACACCATTTACTTCCATTTCATGGTGTTGTGCACATTGGTTATTTTGGTTCTGAGATTGATGTGATTGGAAAATCCCTTTTCCAGTCTATAGTACATTTCCATGGTTTCAAGCTTCAAGTGCAGGAAAGGCTCACCAGGCAGATTGCTGAAACTGTTTCGTTGTTGGTGGGAAAAGATGTAATGGTAGTGGTAGAGTGTAACCACACTTGTATGATATCTAGAGGGATTGAGAAGTTTGGTAGTAGTACAGCTACAATGGCCGTCTTGGGTCGCTTTTCAACAGAACCTGCTGCAAGGGCAAAATTTTTGCAGAGCATACCTCCAACCACTGGAGAATGATATGAACATTTACACACTGATGAAATTTTATACATATTTAAAAAGAGTCTGAACTACAGCTGTTTGACTGGCTGCTGTTCCGCCACCGATGGCATGCCTTCATAAGCAGAGGAGCAGCAGCAGCATATTATTCAAAGAAGCTCGGTATTGCCAGCAACTTCATTGAAATTTTGTAATGCTCTGTTGAATCGAGTAATTGCCTTTTCTTTCGCACTCTGCTTATAGTCTGTAGAACGAAGATATGTTTCGCCACAGAAATATTTGAGTTAGTTGTTAAAGGTTATCGGTTTCATATCATACATAGCTTATGGCACGAGTGTAGCCCACTGCTCATGGCAATTTTCATTTCTGTAACATTCTTGGTAGATGATGTCTTGATCTTGTTGATTTATTTGTTCCTGCAGTATCTTTTAATCTTATTTCTTTTATAAACATTATGGTTGTCTATTTAGATGAGGGGGAAGACCCGGGTGCTTTTCCTTTCTAGTTTTAAAGATATCTGAAAATTTTCTTCCTTAGCCAACCTATAGAAGTAGATTAAACATGCTTCACAAACTTTCCTGTATATATGAACTAGTAAACATTAATATCAACAAATTTTCTGGCGATAACCATCCTTCGTTAAGAAAACAGTCGTAAGTACAGATAACATTAAGAGCAATAACAGAGAAGATTACTGTGCTGTCATTGACAAAAAATTCTACAACACTAAATATGAGCACTAACTTTAAGTGTAGCCGTGTAAGGGGACTATGAGCACCAAAAACCAGATGATCGCAGTAGGATCAGCATTGGGAGATCCTCTGGCCTTGGACTTTAAAGTTTTAAACATTCAAAGACCGAAATTGCAGGACTGGATGAACTCATTATCATAATCAACATACTTTGTCCAGATTGAGCGAAACTGATTCATGGCTATATCAAGCCATGGTTTCATGTTCCCGTTGAAGTGAACCACAGCAGCATTTCGAATCTCATCCATGTTAATGCTTGGATTATACCCAAGCCCTAATACATGCCAAGATTTATCCAGAGGCTTTGTTGTGGAATAGAATGTGATCAGACCTGGGGGCAATGTCCCTAGTTTCCACAGGGTCCGGTTCTCATTCTGCACAGAAACATGAACCTAAATCAGTCTCTGTACGTGGGATAAAGAATTAAAAAAGAAAAAGTAGCACATAACGTAGTAAGCCAGCAATGCAATAATCAATTGATAAAAAGATTATAACTGAATCCATAACGTTAAAAAACAGCAACCATATTACCAGATTCTGCCAGTAGTGGTACTGCTCAGTGCACTTCTCTTTCCTCCAAGCATCCAAATCAAAGAAATTCATCCCATAAGCCCATGCACATGCCTTAGGACTGAAATTTTTTTTGATCAGTGGATGAGAGAAATTCATGTACTGGGCATACCGATGGAATGACCCGAAGCACGTCTCAACAGCTCCATTCACCTTCCCATCCATATCTATCTTCCAAAGCCCAGTTAAATCCTTTTGAACAATAATGTCATCATCCAAAAACAAAATCCTGTGCAACTTTGGGTATAATTCAGGCAAATAAAACCTGATATGATTCAATATAGACAAATATTTTGGGTTCCTAAACTTCATATTAGTTGTGTCTTTGGTTGCATTCTCAAGTTTGGCCTCAAAATAGAACTGCTGCAGATTTGCTGATTCAAGCTGGCGAAGAACTGGAACATAAGAAGAGTTCAAGAACTTGTAATCTTCCACTGCCTTGACCTCAACATGAGCACCATTATAATTCCTCATCTTAAACATAACTTGCATTGCCCCGAGATTCATTTTATCAGTAACAACATGGAAAACATGCTGACTAGGATCTTTCGTGTTCTTTACTGCTGAATTCACCACCACTGAAGCTGCAATCACATTATCCGAGAAAATAGCATAGTGATACAGGTTCGGATCTTCTACCACAGGAGGAGTCTCCTTCCCTTCATCAGAATACTTATCCGGATTTGCAATTCTCTCTTCCATCAGCCTCATCGTGACACAATGCAAGCTTTTCGGTATCGATTTCGCAGCAATCAAACTCGAAAAAGCCCCTTGCTTTTTCGCCTTCGTCAACTGCTCATTCTGCGCAAAAATCGTATCTTTCAACTTCTGAATCTTGAGTTGATTATCAAAAGACTCTTTCGCCTCCGTAATCACTTGTCTCGTAACCTTAATCCTTTCCTTCACCTCCTTCTCAAACTGCCTCAGCATGGACTCGTCAATCAAACTAGACTTCGAGCTATGCAGTGCTAGATAAGCAGGCCTGGTAACCAAATCCGTATAATTACGAGCAAGATCCGCAAAAATTCTAACTAGTTTCGAGTTCTCAAGCTTAAGTTTCCTCGCATAAGACGCGTAAGCTAGAACAAGAGACCGGTGATCATCGGCTTGTTTACGGATTTGATCAAGTTTAGGCTTTAAAGGATCCGACTTTAACGCTAATACTGATCTATGAATTAATTGAACTTCTCCATACGTATCATAGCCAATGCCCTAATCATACATACACATATTTGCACTCAATACATTTTTAAACAAAATTACAAAGTTAATTATGCAATTAATAACAAAGAAGCCTAATTCAGTAACATAAACTTCTGCCATAAATGATAAAATGTATATATATGTAGTTCAATTAGTAATGCAAATATGCAATGTGTTTCAGAAAGAGAAAGAGAGAGAGAGAGGGAGGGAGGGAGGGAGAGAGAGAGAGAGAGGAGAGGGAGGGAGAGGGCGAGGGAGAGAGAGAATGCAATGTGTTTGAGAGAGAGAGAGACTTACGAGAGGGAGATCAGGGAGAGAGGAAGACGGGGAAGAGGAGAGAGTAATGAAGAGTATAGCAGCGATGGAGAAGGCGAGAATGAGGAGTTTGACGGCGGCGAATTTGGTCGGAGAGCGAGTGGATCGAACCGGCGTCTTGTTAGCCATATTTCCGAAAATGCGTTAAATTAAACCAGTGTTGAGTGATTTCGTCATTTGAAACCGGAATATCAACAACCGGAAAATTAGTTATCTCAAATTTTAAAACTTTCGGAAGATTTTATATTTTTTAGAACTCGGACGATTATTATTATAGTGAAATATTATGCGCCGGTAATGGTGGTGAGAGTGGGACCCAATTGTTTATTTAACAAACTTTTTCAACACTTCACGCGGGTTTGTTGACAGAGCCGACTCTTCCCGATTTCATATATTTGTATTCGATTTTACTCTTTTTTTTCGCCATTTTAATCGTTTTTAACTTTTTACACAGATGTTAAAAATTCATATCTAAATAGCATAATTTTCAATAAATTTTATATCAAATAAAAGTTTAGAATCTAGATTTTTATGTATTATTAAAAAAAATTATTTTTTATTAAATGTAGATATTATTTTTTTTACACTTTAATACACATACGTGTCAAAAAATCAAATATCAGTTAAAATGAGACATAAAAAGTATAAAAAATTATAAATATTCTGAACAAATTTTAAATTCTGATTATTAATTAATCCGACATTCGGAAAGAAAAAACATAAGTAATATATTTATACACTAGACTAACACGGATTTAAGGCGACAACAGCAATAGACAACGAATTCAAGGTTTCTCCTTTTTGTCATGCCTCTTAACATTATGCAACCAACCGATCCCTTTAAGGGCCTTGGTAATTTTAACAATGTTACTCCTTCCCATTCCCATATTCATCTTCCTTGCAGAGAATTTGAACGCTTGCAAACAGCAAAGATGCCCGTTCGTCATCTCGATTTCATCATCGTCTTCATCTGCATTGCAATTATAGTCGAGATCATAAGTTTTTTTCTTCGTGTTCTTGTTTTTTACATCTTTTCGTGTAGGCTTGGTCGAATCGGACTCATATGTCTCCCAAAGCGAGTCCATTCCTTCGCCTCCTCCCACCACATTAGAATGTCGCTCCTCGAATAATTTGCACGCTAACGTTCTCTTCCATTCCTTTTCCTTTCTCATGGACCCGTAGCTCGCGAGATTTGAACCCTCGTGGTCGAAACTCAGAGCACGCCGTTCATTTGTAACGGCTTTTTTGACAATTTTGTTGTACGAGTCTATCCGCGATTTTACAGTACCTGCGTGTTCTTTTGCGACGTTTATACAGTCGATGTTAATATCCACAGCCTCGGATTCTTGCTCCACGTCAAAAACTTTATTGAAAATCGCGGCTTGACAATCAACTTCTTTTTCCAAAGTGGAATGCAACATTTCTTTCTTTTCCTCAATCAATGGGAATTCAGTAGCCTCGGCTAAGTATAACGTACTTGACCGAGTCTCGGAGCCTGGACTGAGAGCAAGAATGTGATGAACATCTTCGAGACAGTATTTTTCTTCGCACTCAGGCTCGGATACTTCAGCTTCTGAGCTTTCCACTAGATCAGAACCAGACGTCTCGGTCTCATGACTCTCATCCAACAAAAACACGATTTTATACACTTCAAGCTCCTCGAAATCCTGAAAATCCTCGGCACATTTTGAGCTCAATACGTCGAAAACTGCAGAGAATGCCGAGAGCAGAAAACTGCTGCCAGGCTGAAACAACTTAGGCGTAAAATTATCTAAAATGAGAGCCAAGAGAACCAGAGAGATTGTAACGAAAAGAGGAGAAAGAAACGACACTAGTTTGTAAAGATACGGTGAGAAGAAAACGAAGTATGACAAGTAAAGAGGGTGACAGAAAACGAAAGAAAACAACAGAATAAAATCAGTGCAAACGACGCGATAAATCTGTGAAATGCAGCTTCTTGACAAACACAGCTCAGCCATCTTCAATTTTCGTACTGACAAAAATTTTCTTCTCGAGAACAAGATGATCAAGACTTTTTGTTTGGGCTTAGGAGAGAAAATGCGGTATGATTTGCGGGAGAAAGTGGCGTGAATAAAGGACTGTGAAAGAGAAGACTGATTAACTACTTGATCAACAGTGACAACAAAAGGAGCAGATTATAATTACCTCAAGAAAGTTCTCTTGTTGTATAACTACCTTGTGTTTTGCCATTTAGCTCAACTTTATTCTATATACCTCTCTAATCACAACGACAAGCCATGTTAATAAAGCACCTCTCAACAAATTGTTTTAGTGAATGTAATGATTCTATTTCTTCAGAGTCCAGACCATACATCAGCATAAAACGAGCCTCCATCCTAAAAATCGAAATTTATTAATTTCGTCCAACTACCTCGGAGAAAATATTAAGTAGCACTAAATGGAAAACATATTTCGATGTCAGGACACCGAAATTTGGTCATCATTCCGCACATTTTTAAAATATAAAACATTTATTACCATTATTCTCGTACTAAAAACTGTTCTCACTTAAATCACACTTTACATATATATACACAACAGGTAATTTTAACTAATATTGCAACTTAAAACATGAACTTACTTGAGTAACAACAATTTTGAGCATTGTTCTCGCGTTAAAATCTGTTTATATAAACCGAGACGATACTATAGCCTAATAATATTTTGTTGATGTAACGCGGAAGGTACATAAGATGACAAAGCCACGGAGAGATAAAAATGGAGAAGGTACTGCAATGGTGAATGGTAGATGAAGGTGCCGTGCGGAAGCTCTCACATGGGGAACCACTCGAGTGCTGGATATCATCCATTCACCCCCACCCTCTGTCTTGTCTCTCGGCTTTAAACTTAGAACTTGGACCCCCTGTCTGGTTTTGTTACTCTTCCACTTTTTACTTTAAATTATTACTGGGCTGCTCTCAGCTCTGTACTTTCTACAGAAGAATTAAAAACAATCAACAAGCAGTTGTGTGAATTACAAGGGATTGTTTTTTAATCTTGGGCATAGTTTAAACTGTCAATAATCAATCCTTCTATTCTCGTATGTGGTGACGAAGCCAGAAAATTTGTTGTCATTTTTCCGTTATAGTGGGAACTTTGGTCTTTATTGGTCTCTGTGTAGCCCCGTCACGGTTTTTTGTAAGAATACAATATGATCATGGTAAGGTCTCTTTATAACCTCGCGAGTATCAGAGCTAAACACGTTTTAGTAGAATTTGTCACTCAACACGTCTATGAATGGATCCTGAGAATCATGCTTACAATTTAAGGAATGGTTTGATACTACCTTAGATTTGTTTTATTAAAATTTGGAAATGACATTGTTCGAATTGTCGGTCTGATATGATAGGATCCCCACCTCAATAAACAAGAATAAACAAGTCAATCTTTTCCTGTATGATCTTCTAAGAAGCCGGTGGAAACACTCTGTTTTATTACCGTATAAAATACACTCTGAGGGAGACAATTCATGCTAATTATGAACTCGTTGAAAATTGGCATTGCTGATAGTTCATCAAACCGTCGACACAAGAACATGCAACAGGCAGGTGATCGTGCGGGCATTAAGTGTTCATGTGAAAAAAAACATAGCTTCACAATAAAGAGCATCTCCAATGGGAGGTGCTAACTAAGATTGCTTAAAATGACACATCATCAAAACTACTATTATTTTATCTTCTCTCTCTTTATTTGTACTTTTGGCAACTCTTATATAAAAATTTGCTCCAATGGTTGGCAACCAAAGTTGCCACATAAATTGTACAATATAAAACAAATATAAGTATAAAAAAATAGGAAATTATATGCTTTAGGGTTATATACACACTTCTTTCGACTTCAGAAGGGTGCCAAAAGTTGGTAACTTTACTTGGCACCCCTTCCACTCCAATGAAGAGCCAATAAGAGTGCCATGCCACATGGCATTTTGACACTCTTTTTGGCACTTGGAGTTGCTCTAAGAATCTTGCAGTGTCATCTTTTATCAGACCTTGTTTTTTGACACCCCTTGGAGTTGCTTTAATAATCTTGCAGTATCATCTTTTACGAGACCTTGTGTTTTTGTTTTTGTAACTCAAACAGACTCAACTAGGCTCAATGCTCAGACCAACTACTGTAGTTTACTTTTTCTTCGATAAACTACTGTAGTTGGTGTAAAGTTTAAACCTAATCTGTCCAAACAAAACCAATATAGTGGAAAGATATATAGTGGTGAAGATGAAATAATTAAAAGTTCGAAAAGAATTATTAATTAATTTCCCAAATACTGCTAATATTTTGGCGACAACAATTTAAAACTAATTTCTCAAATACTGCCAATATTTTGGCAGACAACAATTTAAAACTTCTCAAACGTTATTGATATTTATTGCTATAATTTTTTTTATTTCCGTTCAATATGACATGACTTCAATTTTTTCTTTTTCTACCTGAACGGAGAAGAACTAAGCAAGAAATTTTACATGGGTCTTCTAAGTAAATCTCACTTGCTGCACGAAGTTATGATCTATCGATATTCAAAATTTCACTAAATTTACAATTTTTTTATTTAATGTCGACCAAACAAATTAATTATACATTAATTTTTAGATATTTCAAATTTTCTGCGTATTTAACCGTCAACCAAACAATTATATATTCTACTAACATATTTAATTTAAATCAAACTTATTTCCATGAAAAAAGTCAAACTTATATTATTTATAAGTAAATTATTATACAATTTTTTTTTTGAAAGCAATTATTATACAATTTTGATTAAATATTGGAAATAATACTCGCATAATAATAATAATATCATAGTGCGCGGGGGCAATATTGGGCTGGACCGGTTCTATATAGCATTGCTTTTAGGCTTTCACTAGATCTAGCTAGGAGCCCACAATTTAGCGGAGTTAACCACCTCATCTCAAACTTCACCAAACCCTAATTCTACTCTCTCTCGCTCCCCCTCTCCCCCTCCCTCCTTTCTCTCTGTGGTAAGTTTTGATATCTTTAAACTGTGAAGTAAACTGAACATTCTAATTTGAATGTCATGTTGTTTAATTGCTTTTTTACTTCATATTCAATTTGTTTTGCTTATATACATACACGATGTTTTGCTTGATAGCATCTGTTCTGTGTTCGCTGAATAAATTTAAGCTTGTTCGCATCTACTTAAATTGCTCTCTTTTCACGTTTTGTAATTAGTTTGCGATTAATTCTGTTTCCGATATCTATGTTTGTTGTACTCGATATTCACAACTGTAAGAGGGTTGATAGGTTGTTTTAGGTTATCTTGCGGTGTATTTGCGCAAATTAAAAATGAAATTGCTGATTTACGAGTAAGCGGGTCATATGATGTTTGGGAAATTGCATGGGCTTTGAGCCCCCTTACTGTTTGTAAAGGGGAAATGAGAATATCTACACGACTCCCTTCTGATGACATAGATTTACTTTTTAAATTTTAATACGGATAAAGTTGTTAACTGTCTGTTTAGACTTATAAGTTATAAGAGCGTCTACAAAAAAAAAAAAACTTTCTTGATGATCTGGCTACTTGCCTCATTAATCGAATTTCCTTTTATTGTTAGTATTTTTGAGCTTTACAAGAATTTATGAGTATTATATTGATTACTGCTTTCTTTGAATAACCATTTTCTATAACATGTCAATTTAATCCATTTCATGTCGTATATGTCTTTTAATACTTTATTTTTCTAGAAGAAATGAAAGGAAGCGATGATTGCCATATGATGTTTGGGACATTGCGCAAGGGCTTTGAGTCTTCCTTTAGATTGTAAAGGGGCAATGAGAATATCTTTATTAACATCCCTTCTGATGGAATGACAGATGTTGTTTTGGTGTATTAGAACATATGAACAGCAAAAACATTATTCTTGATGACTTAACTATATGACCATGGCCTGCTCTATATTTTTAATAGTAATTGTTATGGTGTTTAATATCTGTTCTAGTTTTATACAGAGTTGATGGTTTTCTGAAATCTACCTTTTTGAGATGTAATGTGTTTTATTCATCTATATGTGTTTTAATTTATTATTCAAAAGAAAACACACAGAATAATTAACTGTCATATGATGTTTGGGACATTGCGCAAGGGTTTTGATTGCCTTAATTAGGGAGAATGAGAATACTTATAGTAAAAACCTTCTGATGACATAATTTGTTGTATTTACTAGTTACTACTTGCTTATTTGAATGTGTTCTCACATTAGAGCAGTTAAATCTAGATTCTTAATCAACTGTTCAACATGAGTATTGAGTTGTCATTCGAAGCTGTTGTGTTTTTGTGTCCAATCTACAACTTATTGAAAATCTTAAAAAGTGGAAATTCACACCTTTCCCCAACCCGCAAAGATATAAAGAACTACTTTCACGGGCATTTGGATACCATAACTAGAATGCAACAGTTTGGTGGATCAAGGAGAATATTTACTAGTTACATAGATAAATTACTCACAGATTCAATGTGAAGTTCATGTACTGAAGCAACCGAATTTGGTTACAGTGTTGAGTTTTTGTATTTAATATTGATATTTGTATGCTGTACTGGGCATGTAATCACCCATCCTGCTGAAATTATTTATACATTTTATTATGGAGTGTAAATTTTCATGGTTCATGTATACTTTAGGACGTCATTATCATTTATTCTGCTCCTCTCATTGAGTATGGTAGTACACCCATTGACAGAGATTGGGAATGGGACCAATGGGTATCCTTAAATTTTAGTTTATTAAAAAATATGTAAGTTACAACAAGGTTCTTTTCGATGGCAGATACAATGAAGCATATTGTGAAAATTATGTCATTTTTGGTGTTGATGTCTGCTGTCTGGGTAGGATTATTGCAGGCCTCAATTGTTCCACAGAGTTATACTTGGTTGGTGAGCTAACAGCTTGATGTATTTTAATGGCCTGTATATGTAGTTCGGATCCTTGATATATCTTTGCTTGTTTTGTCCTATCCGGACATGGCTTACCAATTTACAATGGCTTGTGTCACTTTTCCAGCTCCCATTATACTCTATAGTGTCACTAGGCTGCTATGGGCTATTGATGGTTGGAGTCGGTCTAATGCAGTTTCCAACTTGTCCTCAAGAGTCCCTCTTGTTACAGAAGGTATCTTGCCATACATTTATCAGCACATTAACCATATGAAATTAGACCAGATGAACCACCGTAGCTTATTACACCTCGTTTTGCATCATGATCTCTAAGCCAAGATTGATGTGTAGACTAAGTTATCAAATGAATTTATGTTTATTTTTTCTCTAGCTTGTGCATATTAATTTTCATAATATTCACATGGATTGCGAATGCAAACTAATAAAAGATTATGTGGAGTCATGGTCAACTTTTGTGCATCTGAAACTGAAAGCAAAGCCCATACTTTGGTGATTGCAGTATATATTATTGATGATTGTCTATCATGGTCAACTTTTGTTTAGAAAAAATCAAAGCCCATAAGGTGCTGATTGCTTATATTATTTGCTTACATACGGAGTTGCCTAATAACTGTTTCTTGTTTAGGACATAATTGAGGCCAAAGAATTCCTGAAGCAACGAGGAGTAGATGTGGGTTCTGATTAACGAGGATTGCTAGCATTCTTTCGGAAGCAACAAAGTTCACAACTTAATGACAGATTATAGTGATTTCAACTTCTAAGTACCTTGTTTTCTCCCACAGCCAGAATTCACATAGTAGTTGAGGAATTGTGATTGACTTGTATCAAAATGGGTCTCGTTGTTCTTGAAGTTGCTTACTTCTGACATTTATGTGTAAGTATGCTATACAAAGAAGAGGATTCACCAAAGAAGAGGATTTTTACTGTATATGGTTTCACCTTACAGAAATGGAACTGTTTGATATTAATCTGGTCACTCTTTTTTTTTTACCTGTTTGTCGAATATGAATAATCTTTTTTACCATAGAGTATGAATTAAAAATAATAATGCAGACACAAATTCACGAGATTATACACTTGTGATTCTGCAATTTTTGGCTGTAATGAAAGTCTTTCACACATTTTTTAAGTAACAATAATTGCAGACTAGCACGCAGTATGCAGCTTTTTATTAAATGAATTACAGATTATTCCACATTGCAAAAGTTTAAAATTTTGACTCTTTTCCGACACATTTATCTAATAATTTTATTTATTATTTTCTCTGTCTCGGATCAGTAATTTTATTTATTTTAAATTAATAATTCGTTTTTTGCCCCTCAAATTAGTTTTCTGTCTCTGTATTCACTGGGTTGGAGGGATGCGAGGATCAATTGTGATAAAATTATGCTTCATCAAATTATGATAGAATTATTCTTGTGGGGAAAGTAGTACTTGTGCAGAAGGTGACTTGACTTTCCCACAAATAAAATTAAAGAAAAGTTTGATCACTTAAATTTTTGTTTTACTTATCTGTTTTTCAAGTTCAAAAGTAAACCAAGTCACTCATGACTCACTGCATCAAATTTAAACAGACAGTCCCTGCAAATTTCCCTGTATTTTGGATTTAAAGTTCTCATCTTTCTACTCTTTCAGTCACTTGAAACAAACATACCTCATCTCTCTCTCTCTCTCTCTCTCTCTCTCTCTCTCTCTCTCTCTCTCTCTCCTGCATCACAACAGAGTCTCTCTCTGTTAGAGTGCATTACATCTCTCTCTCTCCCTCTCTCTCCTCTTTCTGTTACATTACATATAGACACAAACTGCATTACATCACAGTCAGAGAGTACACACATCAAAAAAGCAGCTAAATCAAGAAACACACAAGAACAAGCAAAGCACATGAAGTCATGAATTTATCAATTACTATTACCCATTTCTTCTTTTACTATTTTTGTATTGATCTGTAACCCTAACACCCAACTCAACAAATAATGCAATGGGGGTCTTAGGTGAAACATGGTGTTTCTGCAATGGTGGAGGCAAATCTGAAAGAATGAAAGCTTCCATTTTTTCCGGCAAAGCTCCGGCCTTGGCAAGAATTGCTCTTGGTGGCTCATTGTTTGGCACCGGTTTCTTGATTCACCGCAATTTGCTTCTTACAACTCATGCCAATCTTCCTTCTGTTTCCGCAGCCGAGTCGTCGGAGATCCGGCTGCAAAATGGTGTGGGAGCTTGCCTTTTTCCTCATAGGTGTGGCTCTTTTTCTTGATTAGTATAATTTTCAAAATTAATTGAGTTAGCAAGATTCGGTTAATTATCGAAAATTGCTCAACTTTTGATCTTTATGGATTGAACTTGATGGTAAGGCCTTTGTTTTTAATTGATTAATATAATTTAGTTAGTTTGGTTTTAAAATAGAAAAAGTTGGTAAATTTTATATTTATGGATTGAACTTGTTGGTGTGAACTTTGCTTTTTCTTTATAAATTAAATTTGCTAATTTGATATTTTTAGTTTGGTTTTTATTAGCAAAAGGTGCTATAGTTTTGATCTTTATGCGTGAAGGGGACTAATGCATAGGCTGTATACTTGTGTTCTATGGTTTCGATCTGACATAGTTTGCATGAGTTAATACAATTTACTACAAGTGTGAAAAACAAGAGTTGAAATGTCACTTTCTTGAAGTTATTGTCCTTTTCCTTTTGTCTTCTTAATAGATACATGTGCAGTTTTTCCTCCATCTAAGTTTAAATGATCAAAGGTTACACTCTTTGGCAAAAAGGGTGCTCATTTTTCCCCGGGTACAAATACGAATATGACAGACAAGGATAACGCAGTTTGCTGCTTGGACCTAAAATCACCCGACCTTCTGAGAAATCAACTTGCTTAGATTTTATGCAACTGCAGTCTCTACCCTAAGAAATACTTAGAACACCGCTAAGAATAGATGGAATTTCCAGCTCATGCATTAATGCTTCCTAGCTATGTTATTAGAACTTTTTAGGAGAAGTGGACATATGTATAAAACAGTAGCTCTCTACCTTCCCTAGTTCTCTCAATGACAAATGTTGAGTGAACTTGAAATCGTCATAAGTTTTGTTTGTGCAGTGACTGGTATTTGTATTTCACCAACTCCTTCATTGACCTTGAACTCAGCTAATAACTCAAATTAAACTCCACTCATGCATTCTTATTTCACAGTGCTGCATGTATGGATAATTTGTAGTAAGGATTTGCTTTCTGAAGTATCTAATTCTGCTTTTTACTTTCACAAGAGTTTTATTAATTGTTTTGATAATGTGCAGATTCTTCATCACAAGCTCAGTTCTTGATCTAACAATAGTTGGTCTGGATGTGATGGACGGGGACTCAAGTGTGCAGGTTCCTCATCCTCAGTACTTAAAGACCTGCTCTAAACTTAATTTGGATCTTGGTAGTGTTGTTTACATACTAGGTTATGCTGAGAAAAACGAGTTGACGGTCGGGGAAGGAAAAGTGGTCATAGCCACAGACAATCTAATAAAGCTGACCACTGATGGAGTAACATGGAGCCCTGGATCAGCTGGGTATGATGTGCATGGCAATATTGCTTTCATGGTCTGTGATCCCATGAAACTAGCCACATCTCCAAACACAAAGTCCACTTCAACATCATCCTCATCTTCATCGTGGAAGAGGGATCCTCTTATGCAATTTGGTATACCGATTCCCATTATCTGTGATTGGTTGAATCAACATTGGGAGGGAAATCTTGATGAACTCACTAGACCAAAACCACCAGTGATTCGCTTGATGTCTGCTGGCCCGAAAAGTGAACAATCATGTGCGTCGTTCACAAAGCGACAGGTTTTTAAGTCAACAGAAGATGAAGATAATGGAACTCCAACATTATCAACCCTCAAAACCAAAGATATTCCTGGACCAAGCTCTTCCCATGTGGCAAAAGCACATGAAGAAGACACACCAAACGCCGAATCACAGACTGTTCCTCATTTACAAGGAATCCCAACTCCAGAAATTTACGAATCACCTAAGTTAACTTCAGCTCCATTTAGAAAGAATGAAAGTGCCCTAATCCAGCTCTTAGATATTAATTTTCCACCAAGGATCATTAAACCTGCAGTCTTGCATCAGCCTGCTCGAAAGCTGCATTCCAAATTAGGTGAGAATTTTGTTAAGGCAATTCCCTCGCGACATGATGTCAGAGAGGAGCATTCGAGGGATCAAAGACATGATACTGTCGCAGATGCCGAGATTGCATCAACTGGTTCTGTAAATGCCTCCGGGAGTGGGGTCGAATCTAGTTCCTATCCTGTTGAGGTTTCAGATGTTCCCGACGGGTACAGCAGCGAAGGCGAGATTACTATGTATTCTGCTGAAACAGCTGAAAGTCATAATTATCCAAGCCCTAGAGAGGTAAAATTTCAGCAAGTAGGAAGGAGCCAAAGCTGTGTAAATTACAGTAGATGGGGATCTGTGCAGAGGAATCCGATTGCTCGAAGGACCTCACTAGAAAAACAAAGAAGTTTTCTGCAGGGTAGAAAAGTTTACTCACAAGGGGCTACTTCTCAGAAGAGTAATGACTACTTTAGCCCAACTGTCTCCTCCATAATGAAGAAACGGAACAACTTGGAGCAGCAGCCAACCAGGCCCCAACAAAGTGCAGTTCATTCATCTGCTAAATGGGCATTCTGATCGGTCCAAATCAGAAAGGTTCATCCTACATTTTCTAGTCCTTTTTTTTTTTGCAGGATGCATATTTTTTTTATTTTAGTACTAATATGCTTATACTGTAATCTCAATCTGTTGTGACCATATGCGAAGAGCAATATAAAGATTAAAAGATATTTAGCAAAGATCTTCTTGCATTTTTTCAATGTTATGTACTTCGTCGGCTGTAAAGTTATATTGAGGCAGTAGTATGTGCTTAATATTATTTTACAAAACACAGGCTTAAAGCTTTTGATCTCATTGTTTTGATTATGAATATTAGCATCAACCTTGGCCATTTTGCCTTAGGGTTGACCAAGCTATCAGTCCTAGCTTTCACCTTAACATAGATTTTAAAAAAACGTTTGTACTTCTGCAGCTGTATTTGCACCTACAATAATACATACCAAATTGCCCCTTCAAAATTATTGAGACAAACAGAGAAGTAAAATAATACGTCGCATCCTTTTTTCTTTATGACATATGACCTTTAAAAAGTAGAGTTTGAGGCTTATACTTTTTCTGAAAATTAACTTCTACGCTGTCCACATTTAGATTAGAAAGAAGATTTGTCTGCAGCAATATTTAAATATATGATTAGTTCTTTTATTTGTAGTAAAGCAAGGGGGGTTAGCGGGTAAGCAAATGTACATGATGAAGCTTGTAGTTACTTTTTTTTTTTTCGATATATCGTACAGTGTTTACTTAAGCTATTGCAGCAATATTGGTATATATAATATTCTTGTTTAAAGAACCATAAATTATGTTTTGGGTTCTTATTATAAATAAATAAATAATTTAAGAAACTGTGTGACTCATGCCAGATCTTTGTTGCTATATACCTGTACCAATAGATCTGCACTGAGATACATATCTGAATCAAGGGGAGCTATTCTAATTAAGGCGTACTGTTTTTCCTGTAAGTTGGAGGTATTGCTGAAGACCCCAATCAAATAATAAAACAGCAAGTTTAGCTGTCTTTAAGTTTCCAACACAATGCATGTCATTTTTCATTTTTTAATTAATTATTAATTATAATGTTCAAGTTTCTAGATTTAACTAGAGGCTTAGAAAACTTTAAGTGCGAGTATAAGATTGCAAGACAACTAACAAACGAGAATCATTTGATACTGCATAATTAGATCATTTAGTCATATTTCTAGTAGAAATGCATATAGCAGGTCTATACATTATTTTTCACATTGGCTATACTCCCAGATGGATCAATGTAATGGTCCATCTACGGTTCTACATCAACTTCAGGAATATTTGCAAGGCCAAAAGCATATTTTTTTTCCAAGAGACCAACAATACTCTTCAGCTTAGCAATTTCCGCAAGAGGACTTATCCCCAAGAGAGGTGGAAATGGTTTCAACCATCCATGTGCAAGCCACCATACTTTAAGCCACCACAAAGGGGGTGGTGGTAACAAGCCCTTGCTTCTATTCATAATCTCGTCCTTCTTCATCGGAATGTCCCGCGCACCTTCAGCGATCCCGAGGTTCGCCACCAGAAAGATGACCATCACGAACAAACACTTGGTAATTTTCTCCATCGTAGTATTATATGCCAGAGCTTTATAACTTTCTTGCCTCTCGCTATATATATGTATTTTATTGAATAATCTTGCATGATACTTGGGTCTGAGACTCCCTCATTTTATAGTGCAACTTGAGTGTCTAATATGACCATGTTTTAGTCAATTTAGCTAGTCTTCATTAATGGAAACTGGTAATTGATGCAAGAGGTAGTTCCAACTTCCAGTTGAATTTTTAGGGTGCATTTAATTCCCCAATATTCCACAACTGCAATTTCTGAAAATGTATTTGTTATATAGGTGGTTGATAGGTTTTTGTTGTACTCCCCATGATACTTGATATGTATATATTTAGAAAATTCTTGTTATTCGTTGGAACCCATGTAGATTTTTATAGTTAGTTTAGTTGCGTAGACTTGAGCAATGGTTATCAGTATGCCTGGCATTAAATGAAAGGCTAATTTGGAGTGCATCGCATATCTAATTTCTACTTGCTACTTGTCTGTTGGGCTTGCTAAAAAGTCAGACTTGGTAGTAATTATTATCCAATTCAGTTTAAACTTTCTGTTTTAGTAGTATAGTTTTCTTTGCTTTTAGTTTATAGTGTTCCTGTGTGAGCTTGCATTTAATTTTCCTATATATTGGACTGATGCAATTCTATCACAAGTATTAGACAGAGGATACATAAACATGTCCTTCGCTGATATTTAGCTCGTAACATTTATTATAATTTCATATGAATGCCATGCCCATGCAGCAGTAATCTATTAATTGTTGGCTGAAATTTAAGATATTCAGAATAGTCTAGTGATGCTTTACTTATTGGGTAGTCTTGTAATACTTATAACTGATAATAAAAGCATTAGTGATTTAAAAACCTAGCTTAGAGTTACTGAATTTAACTTGGGAAAATTGTGGAGGCAAAAACCCTAGGGGTGTTGAAAACTCGAGATAGTAGAAGTGTAGAACATGTCTACCACTTTGGCAGAGGGCATAGAGTGATTCTATCAAGATATATAAGTGGTTGTTTGGTTACATACAGGTATCTGCTTCCTATAGGAAGTTATACTTCCTTGATATACTAAGTTCTTGGGAATTAGAAAAAATTGTTTGGTGAATATATAAGGAGTTAAATTAATGGAAGTGCAAGTAACAACGGGGAGGTAAGTAAGTAACTTCCCATGTTTTGTGGGTATTCACACTTCCATGGAAGTTACACTTCCTTTCTTTTTGTCAAACAAACAAAAACAATCTTAGTTTTACATATTTCCTGAGAATCTGAACTTCCTCTATATTTACATTTCAACCAAACGACCTCTTAGACCTATAAAACACCAACAGTAGTGTAGTTGTGTCGTGTGTGATAATTATTTTAAGAACTCGAGATAAAACTATGTGATAGAAACATTTTGGGGGGGGGGGGGGGGGGCAACATTGCAAACTACAAAGAAGAAGAGCCAGTAAATATGATTTCAAGGCGTATGTTATGTAGTGCACTTCAATAAGTGCTGTTTATATGTAGTATCTATCTACATAGCCCACTTAACTGTACTTGTCATCTTCGTGTCAAGAGATAAAGGATGTACTAGAGCAGTAAAGCTCCCTCGAACCAGCCATTTTTTTTTTTAATCAGGTCTCCTACTGCGTAAGCAGTTGATGCCATAATTCCAGTGCTGTATACATTATGGTCGTAATAGACAGTATGTATGAGTCCAGAAATGAGTCATAATGTACTCCTTGTTAATTTGTAGAATGCATAGCCAAGAGGCTGCTGCAACTGCTACGAGTGTGTGGGTTATATATGTAATATGTATCTAAATTATCTTATCAAATGCAAAGCCATAAGTTGCTGGAGGTATTGGGCCAGAGACTTGGATCTATAAAACTGAGAAGGTTGCATGTATTAGGAATTTTCCTTCCTCCCCCAATTGCTCTTGGTATTTGTTAGAAGTCTCTTCACCTTGATCATATTTCAAGTCTCCAAGCTGTAAAAATACCAAACTTTTAGTTCTACAAAAGAGTGGAACAGATGTCAACTACAGTATCTTTAGTATTTGATGAACTAATTTTGTTTCACGAAAACAAAATGAAATGTACTTTTACGAAAAAGTAGTTTTTACTTGCATTATGGATGATGATGCAAACTCTGACAATAAGATATTCCAGTCTATTAGTTATAACATCAAAAACTACACCTTGCAAGAAAGAACTTTACCCTGTATTATAGTCAAGTTGATCTTTTTATAAGCAAATGTGCCAAGTACCAAAAGACTTGCCTAGTTGCATGTAGTAGCTCCACATGCAGGTGCCTGAAAAACAATAATTAGGCTCGGGTATGAAGCTCATTATTTCTTGCACAATACTATAGAATCTAGAGCCTTATGTTGTTGGTTTCATTTTGCAGGTCATTTGAAGCTCCCAGTTTACCTGAACCAGTGCATTCCCTGCATAATGATGCTAGTGGTGGTACTCTTACTCTTCAGTACAAATTTTCAAGATTGCTTTCGACATTTCCTGTCTCCGATGATTTGGGTGCCTGAGGTTAGAAGATCCAGAATATTTCCACATTGGCTTGCCATTGTCTTCTGGTATGTGAGGCAGAGGCACCATCGTGCCGCTCAAGTAAAATTTATAGGTGTACTCAGGCCAATGCACTGCTGCAGCGAGATTACTTTATAATCTGCTGTGTATATTTTGTTGGCACTAGAAAGATAAGAGTACTTGCAGTTGCTCCATACTTTATACACAAAATTATTTCATAAACTTCACGTAAACTTTTATTTGTCGAGAAATTTTACAATGCTTATATTTTTTAATAATTATTTCCATTATTATTGAATGAGAATGTCAATTCCAAAGCACTGTTTTGGTAATCAGTTAATGAACACTAATCAAACAAGGGTCCGGTCCTGACACACAAATGCTAATAGCCTATGTTTAGCAGAAAAAAGCGCCGGCAGCTTAACCCTGAGTTTTTGATGTATATATGGGGTGCTCCAGTATCTTTTAGCGGAAAATTACCTCATTGTTGGGTTTTTCATGTCCAATGTTTTTCTTACCGCCGGATGTATGCTATTATTCGTATGTTGTGGACCAGCTTTTCTATCAAACAATAGCATGCCGAACTGTAGAAGAACATCAAGCAGACATGCTTTGGCAGAGATGCAATGAACCATAATTGTAACAATCAGTCTAAAATAAGTTGTGAAATGTAATCATCTCATACACATAAAGCAAATAAACAGAGACAGACTCTGTTGGCACTTAAATTCTATCAGACCATCTTCAGTAGGATGCCCGGGAAACTGGATTTCTCGAGCTCACGCCAGGAAGAGACAGAGGGAATCCTGGAGTTTTCTCGACCCGACTGTAGTTCTCTATGAGTTTGTTGATTTGATCTCCTACCCCATAAGCGACACCTGATCCCATAAGGGCGATACAGACGTAGTACATTATAGTTTTAATGTACATGCTCAACTTATCCGACTTCATTGTATATGCCTTGCAAGATCCTAATATGATGATGCACAACAAAGCGGCTATTGCAACTGCCCCCAGCGTGAGATTCTTATCATTCATCTTCTCAAACGCATATCCATACGTTGCAGGAGGTATTAGGCCAAATACCAGGAACGACAGCACAGCAAATGTTGCATGTAGTAGGAAATTTTCTTTCTTGCCCAGTTTTTCTTGGTATTTGTTGAATGCCCCTTCACTTTGATCACTTTTTAAGTCCCAAAGCTGCAAACAGAAATGTGGTTACAAGAGTTTAACAGAAATAAAGTGTTGTCTAGTTTAAGTCAGTTAAACATACATGATGACCAAAGATGATAAGTCCACTTATCAGATTTGCGAGCCCAATGGTCAGAAGATTAACTACAGTTGAAGGTAAAATGTTTAAGCAGGAGGCAATGTAGAACTGTAGTTTGAGGCCAAGAATACCTTTCCAAATCACTAACTAATAGATGAGCCCTATTACCAAACAACTTACGCGTTGTAGTTCCAGATGCAGCTGCAGAAGTAACGATACTTA
This sequence comes from Daucus carota subsp. sativus, assembly GCF_001625215.2. Taxonomy (NCBI): domain Eukaryota; kingdom Viridiplantae; phylum Streptophyta; class Magnoliopsida; order Apiales; family Apiaceae; genus Daucus; species Daucus carota. The sequence goes on along the minus strand of NC_030381.2, from coordinate 55,714,132 downwards.
GGCTTGTAATGAATTCCATCAAACCTCCATAGACTATGCTTTTCACAATCTCCAGTGACTTGGAATCTCCAGTTCCCGTCAATCTAGTTGGTATTTCTCCACGAGGTTCGTGTATGATGCCAGGTATGGCTCCCGATTCTTCACCCACAATAGTGCCATCTCCTGCATTATAATGCCATTATGCTAATAGTAACAGCCTAGACACATTGGAACATGTGAATCTTATAGTACATACCATTTTGATCTGGTAGAGCTACATTTTGGTCTACTTGTACATTTGGTACGTGCTCCCCTAGATCAATAATAACGTCGACTGGTGACGTGGATAGTGGAGGTTGAGGATAGGCACTACCAATTTGATCTGGTAGAGCTACATTTGGTGTTCTGTCAAGATTCTGATCTCCACCCTGTGCATGGGCATATTCTGTACACAGATAGAGAGTAAAGTTATTTAGGTCTTATTTATAACTCGAATACAAAAGTTGGAGACAGACATTGCATTTTACATTACCTTGATTAGTTATAGTATTCCCAACAGCTTGTGCAGAAACATCAGACGATTGTTCTAGAGGTTTCTGTGCACTCTTTTTCTCTGGTTTATTTCCAAATATCTGAAACAAGCTAAAGCAATCTCCTGCATAATCAAACAAGCTAATCATTTTTGGCGTTTAATCAACTTTTTTTTAGCCCTTGACGCTGCAAGGAAGCAAACAAAACAATGGTTCTTTAGACAGAGTTTTCACCTTCTTTGTCAATAACCATATCTCCATCATTTCCGGTAAAACCAGATGCTAAAAGATTTGTTTGTTGAGGAATTTCTTCACTATCCTCTCCTCCATTTTCCAGAAGCCTGATCCAACTGAAACAATTTCCTGGTTCATAGTTATATTAGCTAAATTAGGCCCAAGATTAATCCGATGAAACTACCATAACAAAAGGTATCGTAATATAACATCATGTAGCTGAATGTTTACCTGAAGGAACAAATACACTGCAGCATGATAAGCATCCGAGAAGGTCAACAGGCTCAGGCTGTGGAGGAGCAGCAGATAGTCCCTTTTTCGTTCTCCTTTTACGGAGAACAACTTTGGTTATGACAGCATTACAATTAGGACAGTGCATAGTATGTGTATCCAGCCTCTTGATCTCCCTCTCAAACTCTAACTCAATAACATCCTCATCATTGTCACTTTCTTCTATTAGATCCTCCAGTTTTACATGCTTTGATTTCACTTTGGCAGAAGGGATTTCAGGCTTAATTTCTTGTTCATGAGATATCTCAGATGAAATTTCATCTTCCCTTGAAACACCTTGCTTCACATCCGACTCTGCAGCTCCATTGTTTGTCTTGGTAAGAGACCACTCATCATTTGAATCTGTATATACAAGATTTGTGTTAAAAATACCTATGCGTAATTATTAGAAGCCATTAACATGTGACATTTTAAGCCTAGCAAAATGACAGTGCACACAATCTTGTGCTCTCCCTTTAGTCCTTCACACCACTACACCAGCACATTCCGAAAAAGGATGCAAGAATTCTTGTGTTTTCTCTTTACACCAACCCCTTGTGAACTACTCAGAAAAAGATGTCCATTTATGAAAACAAAGTCTTGATAACTATAATGTGTTGCATACTGCACTTCTTTAAAGTTTGAAAGCAGACAATTTAGATTCTGACCTCTAAAGTTAGTGAAGGAATGTCGATGAATTTGATTAAATTTAGGATGATTCCCCATTCCAAAAGTCCAGACACAGTTTCGGCATTTCCAAATTCCTTCATATTCAGACATAAAACTTTGTTCAACTCACTGCTACTTATCTCATCACCTTTTTACATGCAATTAACTAAAGATAATTCACTGGTTTCTTAGCAGCAAACATGTCTAAAATATGAGATTCACAGAACAGGATTACCTGAACCCTCATCAAAGTAAACGCTTTTTCCGAAATTTTCTGCCTCAGCTTTTGTAAAGTGATGTGCATTGCCCTTATTAGTCTTCTTAATGTCCATACCAGCACCAACAACATTATCATCACTAGTACTCTGGTGATCAAGGCCCTGAAGCCCCTGGTCTTTCGGCACCACCACCTCGGGCCGCTGTGGCTGAATTAGAATCTCTCCTACCGCCACCATGTCCCCATCGCTGAATTCCATCACTTGCACCTCTCAAAAAAAAAATTCAGTAATATTAACTTCTTGAAAGTATGTAATGTGACCACCTGCTCCTTGGTTTTGTTTTATATTTAGTGGGCTGCAGCAGCTACCATGCAGCACATAGTATAAACATTAATTACTAAATTCTTATTAATAATTTAATGCGACTACAAGGGGCAAAGTCACACGTGAGCTAAACGACAATATTAGAGGAGTTACACAAACACTAAACAACAATATTGACAGAGTTACACACGAGTCACGCCTGAGCTAAACAACAATATTAGTGGAGTTACACAAGTACTAAACAACAATATTGACAGAGTTACACGATACATGTGATATAAAAGCTAAACAACAATATTGGATGAATTACGTAGAACTCGTGAGGTCCCTCTACTATTATAATTACTTAATAGTTGAAAATATTACACATAAATACTTGATACATCATAAATTATTTGAGCCCGGCCCCGCATTAAAGTAAAAACACTAAAAAAAATATTTTAATTATAAATTTTACTTTTAATCTCGTCCATCGTCGTATGAAATTTCTGGTTCCACGACCACAATTAACCAAATACTTAAATATGCAGTTTCATGATTTTTAGTTTCATATCCTTCCTTATCCCATAAAATGTTAGCCATAATAGTTGCAGAACCTAGCTACAGTAATATTCTTTTTATCAGCTTGCTCGATCCGAGCTGCCTAATTGCCATATGCAGAACCAGAGGATCATCAGTTTAGGTTCTCTAGCTATACCAATTATATCTGGTTTATTTCCAGTCTCCTCCTTGCTCGAAAAAATTCACAATCTTCACTTTCTGAGTACATATTTTGAGCCTTTGTAGCAGAAAATTGAACAAGACCAATGAGCTTGACAGTCACCATATTTCTATCTAACTAGAACTAATTTTCAAAACTTTTATTTCTTGGAAATTCTCCAGTCAGTCTTTTGTCCAGTCCGAAAATTCAGATCAAACTAAAACAGTTAACAGATGTTTCAGAACCGCGAAAATGTAACAGCTTCTCTTTTTTCTTTTTCTTTTTCCTGATTCTGAGTCACCAGAAGTGTGCTTGCAGCAATCCGTAAAATCTGCAGAATTCAACTGCTAATATTATACAGAAAATAATATTTTTTTAAACATGACAACTTGATAAGCAAACACTGAAATGCTTGGCATCAGATGCCGTAAGAGATTTCTTCGTTTTTTAACCTCTGACATGTTGAATTTTATATCAGGCTCAGGTCGTGTGAGATTATAGGTAACTTGATAATATAATTAAATCTTAGTTAAGTCAATCTTCAATATCTTGTTCCCATCAACTAAAAATCCTATCAATCTTAGTTTATTCGAGTTTCATATCTTGCTGACATGAGGACCGCACATTTGTCAAACTGGGCACAGGCTATTCGAGTTCGACTTACAAAATACTTCGAATTCAGTCTGACAGTAATTGAGTTGAGCTCGTCGTGGTGCTCGTGAACCTAATTAAGCTTAATTTATTTTAATCGTTTATATATTTCAAATTTATATTTATACGAGTCGAACTTAAAATCAACCGATTGCATCCAAACTTTTTCTAAAATTTTAAAATTGATCCAAGCTTTCCAACAGAGTCTGGGATTGTCAAATTTTTCGTCGAACCCAACTTCGAGCTTAAAAAGTTATACCTCCGTGGAGCTCGAGCTCGGATTCGGTTCAAATTATTTAGTCGAGCTCATACTCGAGTATTACATGTTTTTACGACTCGGCTCGACTCGTTTATTGACCGCACCAGCGATAATATTCAGAAAACCTGTTAACGCGCATGCTTTGACAGTGATTTTTTTTTTTTTTTAATTATATGCTTTGACAGAGATTGAATGAACAGTCATCATAACAATCAGTCAAAAAACAGTTGTGAAATGTCTTCATTTCATACACATAATACAAAGCAAACAAACTCTGTTGAACTCAAAATCTCCACAACATCTTCAGTAGGATGTCCAGGGAACTCGATTAATTCTCGAGCTCGCGCCAGGAAGAGACAGAGGGAATGCTGAAGTCTTCTCGAACCAACCATAATTCTCCATGAGTTTGTTGATCAGATCTCCTGCCTCATAAGAAATCCCCGATACCATAAGCGCGATACAGACATAGTACATTATAGTTTTAATGTACATGCTCAACTTTTCCGACTTCATAATATATGCCTTGCAAGACGCCAATATGATGATGCATAACAAAGAGGCTATCGCGACTGCCCCTAGCGTGAGATTCTGATCGTTCATCTGTTCAAATGCATAGCCATATGTCGCGGGAGGAATTAGGCCAAATACGAGGAATGATAACACTGCAAATGTTGCGTGTAGTAGGAAATTTTCTTTTTTGCCAAGTTGTTCTTGATATTTGTTGGATGCCCCTTCACATTGATCGCTTTTCAAGTCCCACAGCTGAGCAAACAGAATTTGTGTCAAAAGAATTGCAAACGAAATGCGGTAGATTTTGAATGTTGGTTCAAATAAAGTGTTGTTGAACCTGAGTGGTTATACTTACATTATGACCGATGATGATAAGTCCACCGATCAGATTTGCAAGCCCGATAGTCAGAAGATTCACTGAAATTGAAGGTAAGCTATGTAAGCAGAAGGCAATGTAGAAATGTGGTACTATGCAAAGAAAACTTACGCATTGTAGCTCCAGATGCAGCTGCAGAAGTAACAATACTTAGGCTTGTAATGAATTCCATTAAGCCTCCATAGACTATACTTTTCACAATCTCCAGTGACTTGGAATCTCCAGTTCCTGTCAATCTAGTTGGTATTTCTCCACGAGATTCTTGTATTATGCCTGGTAAGGATTGCGGTTCTTCACCCACACTAGTGCCATTTCCTGCATCATAATGCCAATTTTAACAGCCTAGACTCTTTGAAACATGCGAATCTTATAGAATCTTGTATCAAGTTCTTAAGCATGTCTTTGGTACATACCTTGAGGAACACTAGCGACGTGCTCTCCTACATCAATAGTGCAGTCTGCTGGCGACGTGGATAGTGGAGGTTTAGGATATCCAGGATGTGTTCCAATTTTATGGTTTGAAGTGGACATGCCATCTCCATTTTGGTTAACTGAGGCGCCACCGTTTTGGTTAACCATGGAACTTCCATTTGGAACCGGTCGAACTACATTTTGGTTAACCATGGCACTTCCATTTGGAACTGGTTGAACTACATTTGGTATTCCTTCAAGATTTTGATCTTTATCCTGTGCGTGGCCATCTCCTGTACACATGTACAGAGCAAAATTTATATGGCCTTTTCCGTAACTCAGAGACAAAAGTTGGGCAAACATTACATTTTACATTACCTTGATTAGTTATTGGATTCCCAACAGCAAGTGCAGAATCATAAGAGGACTGCTCTGGAGGTTTCTGTGTGCTCTTTTTCTCTGGTTTATTTCCAAATATCCGAAACAAACTAAAGCAATCTCCTGCATAATCAAACAAGCCAATCACTTTTAATGTCTAAGTTTTTAGCCCTTCATGCTGCAAGGACTAAGGAGTCAAACAAAACAATAAACTGTGGACAAAGTTTTCACCTTCTTTGTCGATCACCATATTTCCATCATTTCCAGTTGAACCAGATTGTAAAATATTTGTTTGTTGAGGAACTTCACTATCCTCCCCTCCATTTGCCAGAAGCCTGATCCAACTGAAACAATTTCCTGGTTCATAGATGTAATATCAAGATCAGGTCCAAAATTATGATGCTCCTACTATTATAACAGTTGATATAATATCTTGTAGCTGAATGTTTACCTGAAGGAACGAATACACTGCAGCATGACAAGCACCCGAGAAGGTCAACAGGTTCAGGCTGTGGAGGAGTAGCAGATAGTCCCTTTTTGGTTCTTTTTTTACGAAGAACAACTTTGGTTATGACAGCATTACAATTAGGACAGTGCATAGTATGTGTATCCCGCCTCTTGATCTCCCTCTCGAATTCCAATTCTATAACATCCTCATCATCGTCACTTTCTTCAATCAGGTTCTCAAGTTTTACATGCTTTGATTTCACTTTGGCAGAAGGAATTTCAGGTTTAATTTCTGGTTCATGAGATGTCTCAGGTAAAATTTCGTTGTCCTCTGAATAACCTTGAATAGGATCCGAAATCTTTTGCTTCACATCTGACTCTGCAACTCCATTCTTTTCCTTGTGAAGAGACAGTTCATCGGCTGAATCTGTATAAACAAGATCATTTTAAAATCTTAACAAAATCCGGCTTCCTTGTTCTCGAATCTTACAATAGAAAAGGCATATAATTGTATTAAATCAATTTAATTATTACGAGCTATTAACATGTAACACATCTTTAAGCAAAGTGAAACTGCACATCCTAAATAATGCCTTAAATTATGTTTCTTTCAAAGACTAGCAGGTTTTGGCAAACCCTTACCATCATACTCCACCTAAATCTCGAATCTTGACACCTCATCGACAAACAAAACGGGGTATCTACTAGGCTACAATGTGTTGCATATTGCACATATATAAATTCGGAAATCAGACAAGTTAGACTCTGACCTCTAAAATCAGACAAGTTAAACCTACGACGATTTCCCATTCCATAAGTCCAAACGCAGTGTCGACATTTCCAAAATCCTTCATACACACACATAAAACTTGTTCAACTCATAGGCCATAGCCAATCACCTCATCACCTTTTACATGCAACTATAGATAACTCTACTCGTTCCTAATCATACATTTACATAACAAACATGTGAATAAGACTAATTAAATTCCGAACCAGTAACCTACTATTCGAATCATGTCAAAGATAAGACGACAACGTGAGTGTGTTTAATTATCAAAAAATCAGAAACCGGAAGTACCTGAACCCTCATCAAAGTAAACACTTTTTCCAAAATTTTCTGCCTCAGCTTTCATAACATGATGTCCATTGCCATTGCTAGCCTTCTTAATGTCCATACCATCACCACCATCACTATCATCACTACTACTACTCCGGTGATCCTGATCAAGACCCTGAAGCCCGGGGTCTCTCGGCACCACCACCTCGCGCCGCTGCGGCTGAATCAGCATCTCTCCGACCGCCACCATGTCCCCCTCAGTGGAATCCATAACTTCTTGCAAGTATATAACGTGACCACCACCACCTACTCAAACTGGTTATTTAGTGCAAGAGTCTTCTGCAGCAGCATGCTATATATAGCACTACATTTATTGCGAAACTTTAAATAATCTTTTATAAAAATTTAACATGATGTAGTTACAACAACCATGAGAATTAATCTAAATATGAATACCTCTACCAAATAATTAAATACAGTGTCATAAATTTCTGGTTTCGCACCTTATCCTGTACTATAATAATGTGACCATGATTTTTGGTGATAAGAATCACGTGTCTAGTATCACAAAATAGTCAAATAAGCTCAAATTGTTACTGCAACAATACAAAAATGTGGTACTGCACTGTAGTGTTGTCTGAATTCTTATCTTCTAGAAACTCATCAAATCTTTATCAGAACGCTTGAAAATAGCGAGTTATTGTTGTGAAATACTATGTTTTAAACATATATCCATAAATAAGAATATGTATTCTTTACATGATTATAATAAATTGTTGAAGAATATGATCTATAATTAATGGACTAGTATAATTATAATGATATAGGGAATGTTTATTAGAAAATATGTTTATTACTTAAAAATATAAGTTAATTGTAAATGAGAAGCGATTTTATATTATGTGTTTGAATAAAATTTTTGATAATCAATTATACTAAAATTCTGCTATAATATTTAGGAATAGGAAATAGAAGATGGATGTGGTAACATAATATTTTCTTTATAAATAAGGTTTTAGTATGACATGTACGATGATATGCAAATGACAGCTATTTTAGGATCGAATATTGGTAGATGTGTATGTGGGGAAATTATATTGAGTAATAAAAATCCTTAATCTCTCATGTGTACATATTAAAAATTAAGAATTATAAATATTGAGCATAATAATAATATTATATTATATTATTTATATATGAGAGACTCAGACTCTGGTTAAAAATATCATATTAGGGTGTTCATAAATCATACTCCCTCCGTCCCACCCAATTCTTTACATTGGATTTGGGCACGGAGGTTAAGAAACATATATAAGCACGGAGGTTAAGAAACATATATAAAGTAGTAGAAAAGAGAAAGAAAAGTGGGTGAAGTGGTGGGACCCACTGATTTTTAATATATAAAAGAGAGATAGTGGAATAAAAGTAGTGTGAAAAGGAAGAAAAATTGGGAAAGTGGTGGGACTCATTAACTATTTTAGGAAAGTTTTGTAATGTAAAGAAATGGGTGGGACGGTCAAATAAGGAAACTGTAAAGAATCTGGTGGGACGGAGGGAGTATTAGGGTGTTCATAAATCATAACTACTGGTGGCAGGCAAATATGAAAAGGACGAAAAGTGAGAACATTGCTTTATATAATTTTTTTTTTTTTTTGAGAAAGAACATTGCTTTATAGTTAAGTCACTGTCATCGTATCACATGGGGCCATGACTTGAAGTCTTGAACTAACCCCATTCAAATTATTTTAGTCAAATATCTTTTATTAATGTGTTACTAAAATATATTTAGTTTAGCCCATTAATTTTTTGATAAATTTCTAAGAGTTATTAATATAAAATTTCATTCATGATTACATAGTTTTTGATGACGTGAATCAATTAGATTATGATCTTCATCTATTTTTTTTGACAAATGCAAGAAAATTTCATTAACTTGAATATAATACAGTCGGGACAAACCCCCAACTGTCGATACAACCAGGTGGTAAAACAAATAACATGCTAAAAACAATTAGATGATTTGTTTCCTGATCGTTTAACAGATAGAATTCAAAAATTCTTGAAGCAAAAAACGAAATCAAAGACATCCTAAGCGATCCAAATTGCACCAAAATCTCTGGAAACAGTAACATCGCAATTGACCATATCACATAAAAACTATTGTTAGCCCAATGTTCAGAAACACCAATCGCATAAATCGAGATTGGAGAAGTGGCACCACAGCTATCTACATGCCGGATACCAGCTATAGACTTGCCGAAGGCACCCCAGCTATCTACATGCCGGATACCAGCTATAGACATGCCGAAAGTGTAAACCCGTCTATGATGAACAATCTTTGTTTGTGAAAGGTGAGCTCTTGCAATAATTACCACCGTCCCAGATTCGATACAATTTTTGTAGATCACCAAAAATATCAAGAAACTCGTTTTCAAAAATGTGTTTATTAAACAAATCAAAAGTTACTATGTTTTATACTTAGTCTAAATTTAAATATTTAGAAAGAGAATTTTGTTTGTAATCTTTGGTTTTCATTTTCAGCAACAACTTAAATTTATTCAAATTTAAATAACAAGGAATTTCAAAAAAATTCAAAAATATTCTCAAAATCTCAATTCTTTTTTTAATTTAAATAAATGTGTTAATCTAATAATAAAAAATCATACAACATCTACATCAATAATCAACTCATACAAATAGTAAATTGCAATCGTAAAAGTGATATTTTGAAAAATAATTTATATACAAATACCGAATATCCGCTCGTACCCTCCCCATCTCATTCTTCTGCAAAACTATCGTTCGAGCTCAATTCCTCACGTCAGCAGGAGTGAGATCCATGTCCATAATTAACTAATTATTTTAAACAATTGAGATCAAGATACATACAAATATACAATTACAACGATCAAAATCATTTTCGATCATACTCTAGCATTTCATTATGTCAAAAGGTTAGGAGTATTTAAAATATATTTAAATATGACCATGTAAGCAGACCTGGCTCAACAATCAGGTGTGGAGGTCATGTGAAACAGATGACCAAACATGTAGACTCATTCTCATTACCGGTCCTTGCTGGCAATTTTATTTAATATTAGTTGTTAAGGGTGCAGAGATGCAGTTAAAATAAAATTTAATGCTATTAAATATTTGGGAGATACCTCATGTAACATGCAGATCAGGTTGGACAATCCTTAAAAATAATTGCTCGTGTATTTTTTTTGTCAAAAAAGACAAATATAATCCCATTAAAAAATGTAGGTATCATGTTTTTTATTGTAAAACATCACAAAAAAATATATTTTTAAAAATAATTGAGGGGACCAAAAATGTTCCTTAGTAACCATGCTCCTTGTCGATTGTTTTTATTTGAAACACATGACATAACACAAATTATTATTTAAAGAGAAAATTTCTGAACAAAAAATTAATATTTAAAATTTTGTTAAAAATGAAAATTTATATATATATATAATCGAAAAAATCTAAAATAATTAGTGAACAGGTGGTGTACATGTTCGACGGAGTCTATGTTAGAAGTGATCAATACATGATTGATTGTTAGTTGTTACTCCTTCCGTCTCCGGTTGTATATGCGGAGAGAGCACCACGCATTTCGATACTTCTTTAAATTACTGTGTTTTATAACTTGTTTTTTAAACTTTTTTTAATAAAATTTAGTGATAAAATTTTATTGAGGATAAAAAATTATAAAAATTAAATTATAAAAATATATTTTATAAAAACGTTGAAGTGCTAGGCAAACAGTAACGTACAGCCCTTAAGGACCGAGGGAGTATAAGATTGTCTTATATGTTAGACATTCGAATCAGACATTGCCGAGGATCAGTTATCTTTTAATCACTATTATATGGAATTTAATGAATTTTGTAAGATAATTAGCATGTTCGTAATATTTATCTCAATAAAAAGGATTTATTTCAAGAAAAATTCATATTTATATAAAGTCTTTCTAAAAAATATATATATTATCCAAATTTTTTAAAAATAAGTGATTTAATTCTGAAAATAATATGAATCAGTTGATGGCTATGTATATATTGACAGTAAAGTCAACTTCGGAAAATATTATCTGAAAATGAATTTTTGTTATCATCTAATGGTCAGATAGATATACCGACCGGCCCAACTAGAAGATGAAGACCCATACCTGGATTTCTGAGGTTGTTGGGTTAGCAAATGGCTAATTAAAGAATTCAGGCCTAATGTGATTTGTGTTGATCTTGATGGGCTGGATTTTAATGGATCAGTAGTGTGACCGAATAAGAATATGATGCATTTTTAATTTCCCCTATTTTGATTATACTTTTCCTCTTCAAATGTAGAATCCTAATTTATTATTTTCCGTATATCTTAATTTTAATGAATCCTATTTTTACTAGTTTTTCTTTCAAAAATTCATATTAGATCCGCATTTTTTCTTTTCAGAAGTCATATTAGAACTGAAATCAATATCTATATCATATTTTGAAGAAAAATATTTCTAAATACTTAGACAAAATACAAACTAATGATAATATTAAAATTATTTAATTTAATCTTTTAAATTGTATAAATATCCTTAAGACATTCTTATACTCGCCCAAAAAAAGTGACAACAAATGTTTTCTTATCTCTATTCATATTCTACAATTAAAAAATGCCATCTATAAATATGTTTCTTTAAAAATAAATGCGGTTGATGAAAATCACCAGGAATTACGTTGATTAATTTATACATGTATAAAAGATGTCGATAGTTAGTTTTATTTTACCGATTATACGTCGAGTTACATCAAATCAAATGATAATATATATTTATTATATAATATATATTGAATTTATTATATTATTTTAAATATATCATACATAATTACCTTTGATGAAAGTTATAAATACTAAAAATTAGTTAGACATAATTATATCCCCAAATTGAGTCTCGATTAAACTTTTAGATTTTGATTTCAATATTAAACTTTTTAAATTTTTATTTTCAAATATTATGAAATGATATCTATTTAAATCTCTTCTTTTCATATAGACGTATACTAATGGTGTGGCTCATAGTTTAGCCAATTATGCTTTGCATGCCAAAGTTAGTGCTATTTGGGGTGGGGTTCTTCCCTTTGTTGCCGGTCAAGCTTTAGCACAAGACTGGCCTACCTCTTTGTAACTAATATTTGTTTAATGAAGTTAATTTCCTTTCAAAAAAAAAAAAATCTCTTCTTTTCATATAGACGGATACTATAAAATACTTCATATAGAAGTATTTGTAGAAAGTTAGGATTCCTAACTTTTGTTTATGCTTATTTATCAAACACTTTAATCAGTTTTAAGTTTTAACTAATTTCTACTTCATTTTTTATTTTAAATAATAAGCATTTATTTTAAACTCGCCCAAACGCCCCCACATGTGATGAAATAATATCATCTCAAATATATCTACAATAGTAATATTTTTTTAAGATTTTAAAAGATTTTGTTGAAAAATTATATAATAGTATTATTGTTTATTTCAATAAACTCTTATTAATAATTCATAAATTTTAATAAATCTAGTCAATCCCAAATCTATGCATAAATAAAATTTATTAGGACTCTAAAATTTGTATAATCTAATGAAATTGAAATAAAATCTTGTAGAATTTATATTAAGTGCAATTTTTATAAAATCTCATTAATTTTGAGATCTGTTATATCGGCAAATTCATAAAAACATCTTATAAAGTTTTTCAAGAAATCATCAATTCACTTTTTTCTTCGAGTAAAAGTTTTTTTATCAAGGTGAATATGACTTGTTTTGGTTGCGCAACGGTAAAAAATTACATAATATGAATATTAAAATTTTATTTTCTGTGTTATCATTTTGTTATTGAAAAAGTTACTAATATAAAATGATTTTAGAGTTGATTAGGGTTTAGGGTTCATATGACTTGTTTTGGTTGCGCAACGGTAAAGAATTACATAATATGAATATTAAAATTTTATTTTCTGTGTTATTATTTTGTTATTCAAAAAGTTACTAATATAAAAATGCATATAAATTACACTTTCAATTTTCCAGATTTTTAAGGAAGAAGTCTATGACCTGGATCCAAATCCAGTAAAGATTTGGACACAGGAATCACAATCACAAGACTTACAAAAGAAACTGCCAATGGAGGCATCACACTTGCTGGTATATGTTTTTCTTTTAGATGATCATTTTTATGCTTGTATTTCGAAACAGTGGCATCAACACATTTTGCAAGGAGACATATCTATGTCTTCTTTGTTTATGAATATAATTGTCCGATGCTTCATGATTGTATTATATAAGAAGTCCCATATTTGGTGGTGACAGTTAGACCCTTTATTTCTACCGAGTATATCTTTTGAGTTTAAGTATATTATGAAGCAACCCAACAAGCTTAAAAACTTGTTTGTTACAAAATTTAACCAACTGCGTTACCGATTTAAGGTTTTCCTATATGAGCTTTCGTTACACTCGGGAAATATTTTAAATTATATACCCTTATATATATAAGCTGATTGAAAAAGAGGATTTCTTTAGCTAGTGGAGATATGCATGATGCCAATGATGATATTCTGTGTGCAAAACTCCATCTTGTTGACTTTGCTGGTTCTGAAAGAGCCAAACGAACTGAGGCAGATGGGTTGCGGTTAAGAGAAGGTAAGATTACCAATCAGCTTACAACTGATAGTATAGTTGAAAATTTGTGTTAAGCAATTGTGTTTAAAATATTATATATGTACTTTTTTGTAGGTATTCATATCAAAAAGGGGCTATTGGCATTTGGAAATGTGATAAGTGCGTTGGGTGATGAGAAGAAGCGGAAGGGGTTCAGGGTTCTGGGTTCAGGGTTTAGGTTTTTTTTTTTTTTTTTGGGTAAATGTGGGCGGCACCTCGTATGAATTTTATATCAGAAAAGGAGCCAAAGAGAGGACTCCTCTTAAGTAAAAACCTCGAAGAACAAGCTCAACGAGGCAACAACTACGCCTGAAAAACAAGCAAAATAAAAATACAAGAGCGCCATAAAATAAAACGATCAAAAGCCAACCAGAAAAACTCTAGAAAGCACCACTCTAGGACTAACTCCATGAGCCACTGCCAATCTAAACTACAGGTGGCACACAACCTCAAAAATCCTCTAGCAGAGTAAAATAATTTCCAGCCACCACACACATGCACATGCAGCTTAAAGCTCATCCCCAGCCTACTGAAACAAACACAGACCTGCAGAAAAATACTCAGCCTTCCAGAAATTAAAGCCTCACTCAACCTCCACCTTTCTCCACCAAGCAAACCTCTCAACATAAAAAAAGAGACCAGACTACTCAATACTAAACTGTCCTGATCACAAAAAATTCTCTCCCTCGACTGAACCGCAAACCCAAGCACTGCTGAGAAAATAAACTCCAGAAAAAAATAAATGCACCAGTCTCGCATCCCTCTGCGGACAGAAAACATCACATTTGAATAAAAACTGCAGAAAACCCCGACATACCAGCAACAAACAACACAGCACCAGAAAATTTCAGAAGAGATTTCAGACCATGATTTAAACCAGCTCCTGCAATTTGACCAGACCTGGACCAAAACTCCGAAACTTTGGCACGTCTAGTGTTGTTTACATACTAAGTTATGCTGAGAAAAACGAGTTGAAGGTCGGGGAAGGAAAAGTGGTCATAGCCACAGACAATCTAATAAAGCTGACCACTGATGGAGTAACATGGAGCCCTGGATCAGCTGGGTATGATGTGCATGGCAATCTTGCTTTCATGGTCTGTGATCCCATGAAACTAGCCACATCTCCAAACACAAAGTCCACTTCAACATCATCCTCATCTTCATCGCGGAAGAGGGATCCCCTTATGCAATTTGGTATACCGATTCCCATTATCTGTGATTGGTTGAATCAACATTGGGAGGGAAATCTTGATGAACTCACTAGACCAAAACTTCCAGTGATTCGCTTGATGTCTGCTGGCCCGAAAAGTGAACAATCATGCGCGTCGTTCACAAAGCGACAGGTTTTTAAGTCAACAGAAGATGAAGATAATGGAACTCCAACATTATCAACCCTCAAAACCAAAGATATTCCTGGACCAAGCTCTTCCCATGTGGCAAAAGCACATGAAGAAGACACACCAAACACCGAATCACAGACTGTTCCTCATTTACAAGGAATCCCAACTCCAGAAATTTACGAATCACCTAAGTTAACTTCAGCTCCATTTAGAAAGAATGAAAGTGCCCTAATCCAGCTCTTAGATATTAATTTTCCACCAAGGATCATTAAACCTGCAGTCTTGCATCAGCCTGCTCGAAAGCTGCATTCCAAACTAGATGAGAATATTGTCAAGGCAATTCCCTTGCGACATGATGTCAGAGAGGAG